>NC_061111.1:14790028-15029781 GCF_002878395.1 Capsicum annuum
TATTATTATTATTATTATTATTATTGTTATTATTATTATTATTATCAGCATCATCATTGCCAGCCGATCAATCTTCAACCGGAAGTAGCAAGGCCCTCCTCAGACTGCTTATCTCGCGGAGCATTCTTGATCTAACTTCTCCCAATTTCCATTGCAGATCACGAAATTGATTCCGAAGTTCATTCACGGCGTCTTGCAGAAAAGCAACGTCCCACACTGGGTCAACCATAATCTTTTCTTCTAGAGTGTAATATGAAAGACGAGATGCAATAAATAAATAGAGTGAGTATTTGAATGAACGATTGAGTAAGGACGGACCTATTTATAGAGGATTGAGTTTGAATGAGAGGCAAAAAGGCGCGACTATTCACCTCCATACATTAATTAAATTTTTGATTAAATTAAGAAAATAAATATTGTGATATAAGTCATGACTTTTCAGATTATTAGTATTAATTAGTCTTTCGAAGATCCTTTTTTATTGAGTTGTGGCAACAGATTCTATATCTGTTGCATCAGATAACACATCTGTGACAACAGATATATTATCTGTTGCAACAAATATAAAATATGTTGCATCAGATAACATATCTGTTGCAACATATAATCTAAATGTTCACCTCCATTTATTAATTATTTTTTATTAATGTGAAAAGTAATGAATTAATTAAATTAAGAAATATTGTGATAAGTCATGACTTTTCAGATTATTATTATTAATTAGTTCTTTCCAAGAACTGCTTTTATTGAGTTGCGACTCGATATAGGTTGCATCTGTTGCAACCATAGTGAACCTGTTGCATCAGATAATTTAATTGTTGCAACATATAATCTACTTTTTTTAAAAAAAATAACAATATCATCATATCATTAATCCAAATTTGTTTACTTTTTTATTTTATAAATAAAAAAAAATACCTTTTCAAATTCCCTAATAAAATAATAATCATTTTATTATATAATAAATAATTTAAAAAATAAATTCAAAAACAAAAATGGTGAAAAGTCACGATCAGTTATTAAAATTATGGTTATAAATTATGTTTATTATTTATTTCCTTATTATTTATTTACGAAACATTTTTCATATTGAATAATCGGAACTCTGAGTTATGTCTTTCTTTTTTCACCCTCTCAATAACAACAATAGCCCTTTTTTTTTTATTAATAACCGCCAGGTGCAATATGTGATCGATCTGTCGTAGCATATTAACCTCTAACTGTTGACACAAATTGCTGCTCAATCCCTACCACCAATCGTCGACATGCTGAGAACAAGGAATAAACAGAATAATTATTATTAAATACTAAATCAGAATTAAAAATTCAAAGTCAACAACAAAATGAAATGAATGTTCATAGATTTGATATACAAAAGGAGGAAAATAATCGCAAAAATAAAAAACTTTACCTAATTATTATTACTACTATTATTATTATTATTATTATCAATCAGACATCTTTCATTCATCCGGCAGCCTTGCTCCGAAGTCAGCCAAATATCTCTCTGGAGTTCATCAATCAAACTGCCTTTGAAGTTCATGCAAGGACTCGATATGAATATTCTTGTACGAATCTGGATCATCCATATTTGTAAGGAGGGACCTATTTATAAATTATTATATCTCGAAAAGAAAAGAAAATTGCTTTAAAATAAATCTAACTGATGGGTAATCTGTTGCAAAATATATTCTTTTTGTCAGATAACTTACAACATTCTGGCAATCTTTTTGCAACAGATATATATATCTGTTTGATTTCTGCAACAGGTTGATCACTATCGTAACAGATGTCTCCAATTGATTGACAATATAAACAGATGTGTCATCTGTTGCAATAAGCTCGTCATCTGTTTATTCAATTTAAGCTATAGATGGGCTAGGAAGAATAAGGTGCAAGCAGATGGATCCACTATCATATGTATGGGAGTTAAGTATGTATTACTGATAAGGTTATCGGGACAACACACACAAAGTACAATGTTTTTGTGAATGCAGTTTTTAACCGATTAGGCATTGATCATTCAAACAAGATCCTGCATTACACCGTTAAGTTTGATAGGTTCGAAATTGATAAGGCTGAGGACCTCATGAAGATGGTGCAGATACCCTGTTACGAATTACTGATGGTTGGTGCTCGTGTTTATGCGTGTCAAGTTTTGAGAAGGGATCAATATTTGTCGTCACTGCAGAGAACCAATAGCGATTAGACTTAACTTTAAGTGTGCATTGGACCCTTAGAGGGCCCTCGAAGCCTCGCACTGCATCAAACAAGGATGGAAAACCAATATAGTTATTGCCCTGGCCAAAATTTATATGGTTGGGTTGCTCGCTCGGGTTGATGATTATATGCCAGAAGGTGCGGTAGAAAAATGCTTTTGAGGGAAAATGGGTTGTTGATGGAAGATTATATCATCTGAGAGCTAATTGAAGAAGAGACACAGGGTAGAAAGTAACTTCTAACGAATTTGGCCGATGGAATTATCTTAACAGATGCGAAATCTGAATAAGTGCAAATATGAAAGTGTATCCGATAATGCAATTTCGTCTGTTGTGTATCTGAAAGAAAAATAATGCAGATGGACACTTTTCTAGAGAGCTGCATGGTCAGGATTATCACCTAGGTAGAAAATAGGAGAAGACCAACAAAACAGCCTCACGAGCATCGAGGGTAAAAATGATGTTCAGCAAGTATAGAATACTTACGTCAACAACAACTACAGTTAAAATAAGGAAACTAAGCGAAGGCGGCAATATCTGAATTTTAAATTTTATCCCATCTTCTTGCTTGTGTTTTCGATCAGGTCCACTGCCGTTGACCTGATCGGAACCACAAACGAGATTGAAAGGCAAATAGAGTATCATTGCTTCCTTAGCAATATGGTTATAATTGATTGTGTTTTCTTGCCTTGACATGCTTTCGACATTCCTTGGAGAAGATCAGATGCTTGTTGTAGTATGTGAATCCCGATAATTTTCAATCTTGCCTCTAGCTTTTTAATTCTGTATTCAAGCTGGTCGTTACCGTCTTCGAAGTTGGTAAGGAGTTCCTCATATCTTGTGAGCTCGATCAAGAACACTACCTTCAAAGTTGTGGCATTCTAGAAGTCCTTCAGAACACATTCTCTTCAGAAGCTTTAAAGGATACATGGAGGGTCGTTGTGTTTGTTTTAGGTTAAAATGTGTTGATGCACGTTGAAGATGTGGTCCAAACAGTTGAACAACACACATTTATCGAGCGTTGCTCCATGCATCTTGCTCAACTAATTTGATAAATTAGTAAGCATGGAGTTACGTAGCATGTGATTTAAACTGGCTCTACCAAGCCTATCAAACGTT
The DNA here is from genome assembly GCF_002878395.1 of Capsicum annuum. Classification (NCBI taxonomy): domain Eukaryota; kingdom Viridiplantae; phylum Streptophyta; class Magnoliopsida; order Solanales; family Solanaceae; genus Capsicum; species Capsicum annuum. The sequence continues at coordinate 14,793,367 of NC_061111.1, forward strand.
ACGTAACTCCAAGCTCATTACCCTATTAAAACAATATGCCCGAGTTAGTGCACATAGAAAAAAAGCCCAATCTGTCAGCCTTTCTATTGATCACTCTTCTCCAATATAGATGACAAGATATCTGCTATGCAAAAGTCTACACCATCGCCAGACATGATTGCCTGGGATCATGTCTGGCGACGGTGTAGACTTTTGCATAAAAGATATCTTGTCATCTATAGTAGAGAAGAGCAATCAGCAGAAAGGCTGAGAGATTGAGCTCGTTCGATTTGTGCACTAACTCAGTCATATTTTTTTTATAGAGTAATGAGCTTAGAGTTACGTAACGTTTGATAGGCTTAGTAGAGCCGGTTTAGATCACACGCTATGTAACTCCATGGTTACTAATTTATCAAATTGGTTGAGCAAGATGCATGGAGTAACGCTAGACAAAAGTGTGTTGTTCAACTTTTGGGACCACATCTCCAACGTGCATCAACATATTTTGACCTAAAACAAACATAGAGACCCTCCATGTATCCTTTAAGGATTCTGAAGAAAGTATTTGAAGGGCTTCTAGAATGCCACGACTTTGAAGGTAGTGTACTTGATCGAGCTCACAAGAGACGAGGAACTCTTTACCAACTTTGAAGAGGGCCACAACCAGCTTGAATACAGAATCAATAATATTGAGGCAAGCTTGAAAATTATCGGGATTCATATACTACAACAAGTATCTGATCTTCTCCAAGGAATGTTGAAAGCATGTCAAGGCAAGAAAACACAATCAATTATAACCATATTGCTAAGGAAGCAATGATACTCTACTTGCCTTTTAATCTCATTTGTGGTTTCGATCAGGTCAACGACAGTGGACCTGATCGTAAACACAAACAAGAAGGCATGGGATGAAATTTTAAATTCAAAAATTTACCGCCTTCGCTTAGATTCCTTATTTTAATTGCAGTTGTTGTTGGCATAAGTTTTCTAGACTTGTCGTACATCATTTCTACCCTCGATGCCCATGAGGCTTCTTTGTTGGTCTTCTTCTATTTTTTATCTAGGTGATAATCCCGACCACGCAGCTTCCTAGCAAAGTATCCATCTGCATTGTTTTTCTTTCAGAGACACAACAGATGAAATTACATTATCGGATACACTTTCATACTTACACTAGATTCAGATCTCGCATCTGTTAAGATAATTCCATCGGCCAGATTCGTTAGAAGTTACTTTCTACCCTATGTCTCTTCTTCAATCAGCTCTCAGATGATATAGTCTTCCATCAACCACCCATTTTTCTTCAAAAGCATTCTCCTATCGCATATTCTGTCATAAAATCATCACCCCGAGCGAGCAACTTAGCCATATAAATTATGGCTAGGGCAATAAATATATTGGTTTTCTGTTTTTATTAGATGCAATGCTAAGCTTCGAAGGCCCTCTAAGGGTCCAATGCACCCTAAAAGTTAGTCCAATAGCTATTGAATCTCTTTACAAAGACACAAAAATTAGATCCCTTCATAATGCTTGACAAATAAACATGAGCAACAATCGACATTAAATCTTAACAGGCTATCAGAACCATATTCATAGTCTCTCAGCCTTATCAGTTCGGACCTACCAAACTTAACTGTAAAATTGCAGACATCTTGGTTGAACGATCTATGACTAATTAGTAAAAACATCATTCACAAAATCAGTGCACTCTATATGTGATTCTACGATAATATTATCAATAATAGATACCTCCCACATATGAAGTGGTTCCATCTACAAGCATCTTATTTCTCTGATCCCATCTTTACTGCAGCCTCTTGAGATATTTCGTCAAAAGTTGATCAACTGTCAGTTCCTTATATTTACAAAGAAGAGGAAAAAAATGATGTTACAGAAAGAACATTGTCCATCTGTTGCATCAGATGTGGAGTCTGTTGCAACAGATATGGAGTCTGATGAAATACATCAAACCAGCCTTTCTGGTGGTTTTATTTGTTCCAACAGTTTCTCCATCTGTTGCAACATCACCAACAGCATAAACATCAATAAAAAAGAAACAACATTTGTTCCAACAACATCATCAACAACAAAGAAACAACATCCTTTGTGCCAGAACCATCAACAACACCACAAGTTCCAACAACGCCAACCCCACCAACAACATCAATAACTGCATCAACAATAATGAAACAAACAAAATACATACAAAAAAATGATACTGCCAACAAGGCTTTTAAACTTCTCCCAACAGATGACTTTTTTCTCATATTGTAATAAAAATTCTCGAATTGTTTATTCAACACTTACAAGTTCCTATAAAATTTTTAATAAATATGATATGGGTAAATAGTAATTAAATAAAAAACAGATGTAAATAACATGTAAAAAAGAAGACGAGAATGAAAGAGCAATAATGAACCATACCTTAATATCAAAAAGGGGATCAAAACAGAAATGTAAGTCGAGAAAAGATATGGATGGGTTTAGATCCGAAAAGATATTTATGAGAAGAGAAGAGAAAAGAGAGAAAAAAGACTGTGACCCTAAAGAGGAGAGAGAAAAAGATGAGAGTTGAATAAAATAAACTGCAGCTGAAGGAAGAGATGAGATAATTTCTATAGATGTATTGTGTATGTAGACGTGGTGATTTTCAATATTCATTAATAATTTGAGGGGCACGAGGAAGACTAAGACTACTGACATTGAAAAGACAAGACAAGACTGCTCAATGAACTCATTTTGAGATATCCAAGAAATATTTTTTACCACCTTTAGTAGTAAGTACTACTACTTGATATTATCTACTCGGACCAGAAGCTTCTTGCTTTAAAATTAAAAGAGATAAAAAAAATTTCAAAAAGATATGTCATCTGTTGAAATATATATAAATATCTGTTTAGAAATTTGAACAACTCAGTCATCTGTTACAACAGATATAAATATCTGTTTAAAAATCCTAAAAGCTCAGTCATCTGTGCCAACAGTTGAAAATGTTAATTTGATAATTAATAAAATTAGATATGTCATCTGTTACAACAGATATAAATATTTTTTTGAAAATTTCCAACAGCTCAGTCATCTGTCACAACAGATGCAAATATCTATTTGATAATTAAATCAGATATGTCATCTGTTGCAACATATATGTACCTGTTTGAAATTTTTAACAGCTTAGTCATTTATTGCAACAAATTTCATAGCAATTGATTTAGGTGGAACTAGGGATGAATGAATGAGCTTGCAGGATCAACTACAAATCCAATCGAGTCTTTGCAATTGCATATAGTTGGTATTGCGTTCATACCGACCCGAGTCGTCGATCGATCACTTTGAGTTGATATAAGTTCTCATCAACTCAATGTTAGGATAGGGATAGTACCTAAGTTGATTTAGGTGGACTAGGGATGAATGAGTGAGTTCGCAGGGTCAACTACAAATCTAATTGAGTCTTTGCAATTACATGGCGTTGGTATTGTGTTTATCCTGACCCGAGTCGTCGATCGATCACTTTGAGTTGAAATGAGTTCTCATCAACTCAATATTAGAATAGTGATAGTACCTAAGTTGATTTAGGTGGAACTAGGGATGAATGAGTGAGCTCGTAGGTTCAACTATAAATCTAATCGAGTCTTTGCAATTGCATAGTATTGGTATTGCGTTCATCCCAACCCGAGTCATCGATCGATCACTTTGAGTTAAAATGAGTTCTCATCAACTCAATGTTAGGATAGTGATAGTACCTAAGTTGATTTAGATGGAACTAGAGATGAATGAGTGAGCTCGCAGGGTCAACTATAAATCCAATCGAGTCTTTGTAATTGCATGGAGTTGGTATTGCGTTTAACCCAACCCGAGTAGTCGATTGATCACTCTAAGTTAAAATGAGTTCTGATCAACTTAATGTTGGGATAGTGATAGTACCTAAGTTGATTTAGATGGAACTAGAGATGAATGAGTGAGCTCATAGGGTCAACTACAAATCCAATCGAGTCTTTGCAATTGCATGGCGTTGGTATTGCGTTCATCCCGACCCGAGTAGTCGATCGATCACTCTGAATTGAAATGAGTTCTCATCAACTCAATGTTAGAATAGTAACAGTACTTAAGTTGATTTAGGTGGAACTAGGGATGAATGAGTGAGCTCGCAGGGTCAACTACAAATCTAATCGAGTCTTTGCAATTGCATGGTGTTGTTCATCCCGACCCGAGTCATCGATCAATCACTCTGAGTTGAAATGAGTTCTCATCAACTCAATGTTAGGATAGTGATAGTACCTAAGTTGATTTAGGTGGAACTAGGGATGAATGAGTGACCTCACAGGGTCAACTATAAATCCAATCGATTATTTGCAATTTCATGGCGTTGGTATTGCGTTAATCCTGACCCGAGTCATCGATCGATCATTCTGAGTTGAAATGAGTTCTCATCAACTCAATGTTAGGATAGTGATAGTACCTAATTTGATTTAGGTGGAACTAGGGATGAATGAATGAGCTCGCAGGGTCAACTACAAATCCAATCGAGTCTTTGCAATTGCATGACGTTGGTATTGCATTCATCCCGACCCGAGTAGTCGATCGATCACTCTGAATTGAAATGAGTTCTCATCAACTCAATGTTAGGATAGTGACAATACTCAAGTTGATTTAGGTGGAAATAAGGATGAATGAGTGAGCTCGTAGGGTCAACTACAAATCTAATCGAGTCTTTGCAATTGCATGGTGTTGTTCATCCCGACCCGAGTCATCGGTCAATCACTCTGAGTTGAAATGAGTTCTCATCAACTAAATTTTAGGATAGTGATAGTACCTAAGTTGATTTAGGTGGAACTAGGGATGAATGAGTGACCTCGCAGGGTCAACTACAAATCCAATCGAGTCTTTGCAATTGCATGGCGTTGGTATTGCGTTAATCCTGACCCGAGTAGTCGATCGATCATTCTGAGTTGAAATGAGTTCTTATCAACTCAATGATAGGATAGTGATAGCACCTAATTTGATTTAGGTGGAACTAGGGATGAATGAATGAGCTCGCAGGGTCAACTACAAATCCAATCGAGTCTTTGCACTTGCATGGCGCTGGCATTGCGTTCATCCCGACCCGAGTCGTCGATCAATCACACTGAGTAGAAATGAGTTCTCATCAACTCAATGTTTTAAAAACTATAACTTTTAAAAATTTTAAAATTAATTAAGATCAATTCGGACCAAATTAGCAATTTTAAAACTTGTCATTCTTTTTCAAAATTACAAATCAACCCATACAAATCATCCATTTGCGCGAAAAACTTTTTATTTCAAATCTTAAGTTCTTGCTCTTCTCTCTCTCTCGGGGTGTCCTCTCCCTCTCAATAATACAAATAATACAAACAATAACTACTCAACATATTGCTCAACCCTTCAAAATAGGTCATTTTCTTCCCATTTACGACTACATATAGTTGTTTTTTTCGAATGCATTCCCACTTGTATCGGTTGTTTTCTCTATCTTCACATGTAACAGAGTTCGAGAAGAGTTCTACATTTGTTCTTTATTCTAAAAAATAGGGCTTTTTAGTTAATGATAAAAATCAGACTTTTAGTTGTATTATCTTCAAGAATGGGTTAACAATTTTGAGTTTTGATGCTAAAAAAGTAGGAAGCACCCGAGAAAATCTTAGTTTTTCTCTCAGTGTTTTGTTGACTATCATGGTATTGTTGGATGGTGTTTGTGGTGTTGTTGGTGATTGTTGTTGGTGGTGTTGGTATTTGTATTTTTTGGCGGTGGTGTCGGTGGTCTTGGTATTGGTATTGGTGGCATTGGTGGTGGTATTGGTGGCATTGGTCGTGGCATTAGTTGTGGTGGTAGTGGTCCATTTGTTGCAACGGGTGGAGGATCTGTTGGAAGATATTAAATAGGTCTTCAAACAGATTCCCCATCTGTTCCAACTGATAGGTTATCCGTTGGAGTATTTTCTTGTAATGTGGCAAAGAATAATTTATTGAAATTTCTCCACCTGTTGCAACAGGTGAAATATCTGTGGGGAGATATTAAATAGGTCTTCAAACAGATTCGGGTTCCCCAGCTATTCCAACTGATGGGTTGTTCGTTGGAGTATTTTTTTTGGTTATGTGGTAAGAATAATTTATTGAAATTTGTCTCAACTTTTTTAAAAAAATTATGCATACATCAAATGCAATGTTTTTTTTTATTTTTCTTTTGTTTGCAGTTAAAAGATGTCTCCCAAAAGAAAAGAAACAGAAAGTGGAGAAAGTGGATCAACTTCCAATCACCAAACAAAAAAGGCTAGAGTACAAATAGATTCAGAGGAACTTCCAGAACAATCTTAGTCAGGGAAAAATGAAGCCGAGGAAAGTGATAACTCCTCCTCACCAATGGGGCGTGAAATAATATCGAATTCCAGCATGATTCTGTCAAAACCATTAGTATTGACAAGTTTTAAGTTGGGATGCTGATGAATAACCCTAATGCAGTATTTGGTGATCTTGTACTTAAATGTCAGTTGGGGAAATCTTTTGACGAACTTAGGAGTATTATGAAGAAGGAAAACATAGATGGACTTTTTAAGAAGAGCTGCTTTGCATACTTTATTGAGCTATTTGGGCCCCGCCCTCTCCATTTTCCAATGATCATGGTATATGGCCTTCTCAAGCGCAGGATCATGTATGCGGGGGATGATGGAGGTCCGAAGGAGGGCGGAAATAAGATGGATGAAGTCTGGATCAACTACTGTGGCATGTCAATTTGTTTTGGATTGAAAGAGTTTGCCATTGGGATGGGCTTGAGATGCGATCGTCTAGAAAAACCTGTCATCAAGAAAACACCCCACAAAGGGTCCAACAAACACAAGGCAAAAAAAGATGGGTTGTTGGTCATTGTTGGACCTAGCTACAAAGTGAAGGATTTGATAGCGGATCTCAAGAATAAAGACATACCAAAGCACTACCGGGAGAAATTGTGCTTAGTTTGGTTTGTCCATTCCATTTTATTGGCGAGAGACGTCAAGAAAGTCATAGAACGTGATTTGTTGGCGCTTGCTGATGATTTTGGGAGATTCAATGATTATCCCTGGGGCTACGATAACTACTACTTGACTGTCAAATATTTACTGAAAGAGCTAAATCCAAAGACGACCATATTATAGGGCTTTCCTTGGGCTTTCATGGTAAAATTGATCACTATTTTTACTCATTCATTAATTTATATTGAATATACTTGTGACTTTTTTTTTTGCTTCCTGTTTATAATTTTTAGGCTTGGGCATGTGAAGCCATTCCTCCCCTCCGAAAGCATTTCACGGATTAACCGGATAAGGTTTCTCATCCAAGGATCCTTAGGTGGTTGGCTATAGTAGAGAGCAGCAAAAAAAATATTAATGAGGCAGATCTCTTTAACCCTCTGGATGATGCAGTACGTCTTCATTCAACTAAAATAATTTACCTCAAAGAAAGATATTGAAACAGATGTTTCATCTGTTGCAAGAGATTACCCGTCAACTGCAACTGGTGCAATGGGTAATCTGTCGCAACAGACAATCCATATTTCGCAACAGATTAACCATATGTTGCTCTGTTCCTTGAACCCTACTCAACAGATTACCCATCTACTGTAAATCATACAACAGATGGGTATTCTGATGCAACATATTATTAATATGTTTCAACATACAGATCAGCTATTACGGTAGCTAGATCGTCTGTTGTATAAGTTGGCTGTGTTAAAATAACTCGAACCCCATGTAACCCAACTGACTGCAAATTATTATTATATAATTTAAATTCCTCCTATTATTTTTTTATAGGTTGTGCATCCTTGGATCGTGCCTACCATTGATGAGCTGGGGATGACTTCTTTTCTTACTCTGGGTTTTGTTGATACAAAAGAAGACCCAACGGTGGAGTTAATAAAGAATGAATTGGATGGAGCAACATCCATAAGAAGAGCAGTTAGGCAAGGTCAGTCTAATGTTGAAGCTCTTCACGGCCTAACTCAAACTGTAATAGATCCGAGTACTTCTTCTGGGGTGTTACTGTTGGAGTTGTTTGTGATGGTGGCAGCCATCTGTTTGTTCTTTTGCTTCTGCTGCCAGTCGTGATTATGAGCATGTTGGTGCTCAACAAAAAATAAATATATTTGAAAACACCCCTTGCATAGGTCCTCCCTCTCACCCCTACACCGGTCTCTTTCACCCTTACAGTGGTCCCTCTCACCCCTCCTCACCCTCATATTCTCATTGCAAATGCAAAGTGTTCAAGGATAGAGAGGATAAACTCCTCGACAAGCTAGAGACTATTGCTGAAGCTGCCGAGGAGTTGAAATCCAGGAGGGATGTCATACTATTCAATGAACTGATAGAGCCATGCACTCCTACAGTGGAGGTTAGGAGGAAGAGAATAAAAATTAGACAAATTCTCTTTGTTCTGACATCAACAAAAAATACAACCCCTCCCCCCCGCTCCAATAGTTGTTGAAGTTCAGGGACCGCCGAAGAAGGTGGACATATTTACGGTGTTTGGCAAGGAGAAGAAGAAGGAACTGGAAGAATTCATCAAGATGAAGGTTAAAAAAGAATACACTATGCATTCATTTACCGCCAAAGACTTCTCGAATATGACAAATATGTGTGTGTGGTACGAGGACAAGGTAAGTTTACTTTTGCTAACCTACCCTTCCAATCTACTCCATGAAGAAGAATCTACGCAGCAGATATGTAGTCTGTTGCAACAGCTTAGTATTCTGTTGCAACATAATACACATCTGTTGCATAAGTTGCGTTGGCTGGGTAATCTATGAACTGATTCAGAGAACCCTTTACATCGAATTCTTTTCACTGTGTTTTTATTCTTTACAATTACTAACCTATTTAGAAATTATCTTCTTATACCACAGTATGTTGATGAAATTCTCTGCCTCATGAGGGGCAGGCAATTAGCGTACCCAGATGCTTATGATGCTACTGATAGGATAATGGACCTCAACTTCTACAATAATTTCAAAAATAGGTACGCTGATCTTTGTAATCTAGCTGATTCCGGTGGACTGGGATTTGATCAGTTATTTTCTGCGTTCCAATGGGATGAAAAAATGATTAAATATATTAGAGGAAAGAGGCCATATCCACGCGGCAAGAGCTGGACCAAGGCAAAGAAAATCCTTGCAGTCATGAACGTGGATGTCACCCATTTTCTCACTGTTGAGATACTACTATACGAGGGAAAGATTAAGGTTTATGACTGCAACTTACCTGTGTTCAGCGGAAGACGTTTTTAACCCACATGCAGCCACTCTTGAAGTTGTTGCCCAAGTTATTGACGTAGAGTAAGCTGATGGATCATTTATCGGATGAAGTCTTGGCGAAGAAATCATGGGTTTTTGAAGGTCGAAATAAGAACATCCAGCTCCCAAAAAATACAACCGGTGCAGCGTGCGGGCCGTACTCACTTGCATACATGGAGTGTTTGCTGACAGGCACACAAATGACCGGTGTGTGCAACACCGTTGTTGGAAAGATGCAATGGGTCTAGGCAATGAGGTACTAACTAAATGGTTGAAGCCTGTGTATAAAAAAGAACATGTACAAAGACAGAGACGAACACGATAACAAATTTTTATTTCAAGCCAATTCACTATGCATATAGGGGCAATAATTTTTATGTCTGGCAAAGTTGAAATTTTATAATGCAACAAATTTTATATCTGTCGTAACAGATATAGTACCTGTTGTGACAGATTGATTATCTGTTGGAATAGGTTGGTCATCTGTTGCATTATACAGATGTTCCCCGTCTGTCTGTCGTAATAAATTTACGATCTGTTGCAACATATAACTTATCTGTTACAACTGGTCGGTAATCTATTGGAGCAAATAAAAAAAGTAGGAATACCTGTTATATAATTTCCAGCAGATGACCTACGTGTTGCATCTCATGTTGCAATATATGTCTAAATCTGTCTGATAAGATATGTCGTCTGTTGCAGCAGATGTATTATCTGTTGCGATATTTGAATCTAGTACTCCATTTCAATTAATATGTTCAAAACACAGAATTAATTATATTCATAGACAGAATAAAATAAATCGAAGCCTTCGAAAATTACATGAAATAAAATAACTCAACAAGTAAATGAAATGTAAAAAAAATCATTATGAGTACAAACGATCTACTCTACAAATAAATCAACAAGTTAAACCAAGGAGGATAGGTTATTACATTGACGAAATCGAGCTATAAAGATCTAATCAATATGGACAAGTTGTTCTTCATCCAATGCTATGGAATTCGTCTTTGGTCGTCGTGGATCTTTAACGTCGGTTGCGTACGGCTTCTAAGCTTTCGCTTCTCCATATTTCCATAAAAGAGCAGCATATCTTTTGCGGAGTAATCCGGTATCAATTCCATCATTTGGGACTTGTAATCCATCGCTCAAATACTCAGCATAGGTGGCAATAAAAGGACCGCAATCACTGCGTTATAAAAAAAATAGATAATCCATATCTTGCAGTTCATGCAAGCGTTGTGAAATTTGTGAAATGAAACTAAATCATGACACTTAAACTTACAGGCTACCAATGTTTTGTTGAGCAATTCCGTCAACATATTGTACATCAAATGGATTAGCCATTTTATCCCAGTATGCTTCAATCATCGACCAATCAGTACGAACCTTTTGATCCAAAAATCCACTCATATCAAGGTAAGTAGGCAATATTTTGGCCAGCTTTTGTATCTCAGACGACGGCCCGAAATGTCTCCTTTACGACATCGAGTCATAAACTCGGATGTGCCTCTCTTTTAGAACGATGACAACCAACACCCAATGGAATTCATCACCATAATTGATTGGGATGTACACTTCGTCGACCAAATGCCAAGGTAAGCTAGTAGAAATGCTAAAATCTTTGATGATGTTGATTAAGCATTCCTTATTTCGGGAAACTTCCGGCTGCTGTTGACAATACCTATCGCAGACATTATTGATGTAAACTTTGTACAAACAATTGCCTGTGGTATATCTGTATTGTTCTTGTGTTTGCAACTTGGCCTTCTTTCGAAGGTAGTAAAAAATGACATCGATGTGCTGCACATATTATCAAACATTTCGGATTAAGTGACGAAAAATCAATATGCAGATGTAATCATATAAAGAATTAATTAATAGTAATATGTATGGCCTTTAAACTTCATCATTCCAGCAAGTTTGGGGCTGTGACATCAAATAGAACCAATTCTTCATTTCGGGATGTGTAACAACAAAGTCAAACATATCAAAACCAAGACTCGATTCATTCACTTTGTAGCGCTCGTCATTTGTTTTCTACATAATGATTTATATGTGTTAATGTCAGGTTCTTACAACAAGAATTGTATAAACCAATATTCATAAAATTGATTTATGTACCTGCCGGCATAATGGTTTAACAGTCCATCGATAATCCATTCTGAATAGTCGTTGATCAACTGTATTAGTTTTTTTGGAGCTTCATTCGAGATGTTGAACCCTTTAAACGGGTGATTCTTCCGTTCTCCCAAACTGACAGGCTCCACTTTTTCTTCATCTTTGGAAGCAATTGATGGATTATTAACTGTCATATTATGATCTTCGGCAGTAGCTGTAACATCCACCTGGAAAGCCAGAATTATTAATACTAAGTAGAGATATACAATAAATTTTCCATCTGTTGCAATAGATGATTCTTATGTTGCATCAGATGGATTATTTGTTGGGACAAATCGAACAGGTAAATCAAAGCAGTATGATAATTTTGAACAGATGATCCATCTGTTGCAACATAAGACTTATATGTTGAAACAGATAATGAATCTGATGCAACAGGTTAGACAACAGTTGCAACAGATGTATACATCTGTTTGATAATTTTCAGCAGATGTATCATCTGTTGAAATAGATATGTTCTTGTTTGTTTTTTAGAACAGATGATGTACATTCACCTTCTTCAGCTCATACTGCTCTTCTGTGGCCCTTGTACACTGAACATCCGTGCAAGACAAAGACAGAGGCATTGCAATCTTACTTTTTTTTATGATTGATGATGCCTTGGAAGTGTCTTTCCTTCTCCTCTTAGCCGCCTTGATCTCTAGTGGAGTGTCTGGATATGAAATCCTCTTTGATGGAATGACACCCCTCTTAGATGTCATTTTCTTTACAGAAGCAGTTAGTGCATTAATCACTTCATCGTGTTTCGCCTTGCAGCCTTGATATTTGCATGAAGAACATTCACTAGATGCGGCAAAATCTGGAGAAAAATCTGTACAACTATTATGATCATAATCATAATGGCTTGTTGTTTCAAAAACTGTAAGAGGAGCATCATTAGCCCCACCCTCCAAAATTATTTTTCTTGTGATGGTTGTTGCTCCAAACAATTCCATTTTTATTCCATCAATGACCTTAGGGTCCGATAAAGTTTTCACTGACCGTAAAGTAAGAAAAAATAGCATCTTCAACTCTTGGTTGGTTGGAACAAGCCACAGATGGACAATCTAAAATAAATTGGTACATATATTAAGAATGATGATGAAATCATTTAATCATTAATTAAAATAAAAACTTGATTAGAATTGGACTTACTGCTTCCTTGGGGGATTAAAAAGATCAAGAAATTTTGCATTTTTATCGGTTTTGGCCGACAACCATCTTAGAATTCTTGGACAGGAAACTTCTTCCTGGTAGTTCACTTGTTGTCTCAAATAAGGAATGGCTTCAAATGCCCAAGACTATAACATAACGCTAATAAAACAAAAGCATTATTGTATAAAAAATGATGAATCATATCATGATAAAAGAAATATTTACCATAAAGGCCCATGAAAAACCATATAAGTTGACTATTTTTGGCGTTAACGGAGTCAACAAATATTCAACAGTCATTTTGAAGTTTTCATAACCCTAAGGATAGCTGTTAAATGCCTCAAGATCCTCGGAGAGATTTATTAAACCGAGGCTTATGTTGTTGTTAACGTCTCTCGCCCAAAGAACATTATGTACAAACCAAACCAAGCACAATGATTGCTTGTGCTTCTTTGAAAGTCCTTTATCTTTCAACGTTTCAATCAGATTTTTGTTTTTGAAGCTTGGACCAACAATGGACACCAGGTCATCACGATCACTCGCCTTGCCTTTTCCTTTTTTGGGTGTGTGGGGTGTTTTTTTTTTGGGTCAGAGTAGGTATAACTTGAAAAGGAGAAGGAGGATAACATTTTAGTCCGGTAAATATGTTAAACTCCTCCCAACCAAAACAAACAGGCATGCCACAGTAATTTATCCATACCTCATCCATCTTATCTTTGTTTTCATACATAAACCTGCGCTTGAGAAGATCATATACCATTTTCATCTAGAAACGAGCATTGTTGTCCTCCGGTAAATCAAGATATTTCCCAAAGCAACTTTCCCTGAAATAAGAATCCAATTTTTGTTCTCGAAGCATTTTTCTGAAGGCGTTAAAAGATTTTTCCATGACTGACTTAACCACGAGATCACCCGTTAAATCCGTGGCACCATCGCACTGCATTCTTACAGGGTAACGATCAATGCTGAAGGTTTTGACCAACTCTTCAACGGAAGGGCTATTAGCATTTGGATCATCTCTTTTGAAAGATTCCTCCTCCCCGTTTTCAGTCACAAGTTTCATACAAAAAAGACTTCAGGTCATAAGTCTGAATTCAGAAAAGACCTCTAATCATAGGACACCAATTATAACTGTGCTCGACAACTTTTCATATTTTGAAAACGATGAATAATAGCATCATTACTTATAGTTGCAAATATCTTACGCTCTACATAAAAAACTAAACAACCATTTAAAAATTCATCACCCATGCTATTAAGGAGTTCATTTTTTATGTAGTTCATGGAAGAGAAAGCTCGTTCCATAGAAGCAGTAGCAACGGAAAGAATGAGAGTCAACTTGATGAGCAAATAAAACAAGAGGCCAGGTCTGATACAATTCTGATTCAACCAATACTTTAGCAAGATCAGTAATTCCCTTCATATTGAAAAATCTTTTATCAGAACCTCGAACATGTGCTATGAAATTATCAAGCTGACAACTGAGATCTCGAAGTTTGTTGCTATCAAATTCATTCGAATAATATTCAGCCAATCTCATTATTTTTTTCTTATCAAAATTACCAAATGACTTAGCGGGATGTAAACAAGCCATACCAAGAAGTAAGTCAGTACTCACAACGTCGAAACGATTATTAAGCTCCCGAAGTAGCAAATCAATAACAACATAAAATCTTTCAACCCTAAAATGATGATAATATGTAACATCAAGAGCTTTACGTTTCGACTTACCAGGAATGTAGCGAGCATCCATTTTCGGGATCTCTATCTCATATTTATCACAAAAAGAAAAGACATCATTTAGTAATGAGTTCCATCTACTATCTCTCATCCTTTGCAACTCTTGCTTTGCAGTATTGAGTAGTTTCAAAGCATTGACAATATCTTGATCCATCTTTTGTAATAAGAAGTTCAAATGATTTGTTATCATTAGAACTTTCAACATCAAGTGTAGCATAAAAGCAAAATCAAACCCCTTAATCATATTCTCAAGAGTTTCAGCTGTAAGTTTGTCAAGATAATTTAGGCACTCACGTGCAGCAAATCCAAGCAAATAAAGAATTGATGAAAATATGTCAATGAAGTTCTCTAATGTCTTACAGTGAGAACCACAACGAGTGTCACATGGTCGTTGAAGTCCACGTTCTTGATTTAGTCCCCGTCCTGTGTGCACTTCACCAGAAATGATCAACTCCTCTAACTTTGCAGCTTGATGTTGTCTGAGCAAATCCATGCGCTTATAAGATGCTCTAGCAATATTCAACACATTACTAATTAAACAAAAAAAAATCATCCACATCTGAATTCTTCTTCACAAGAGCCACAAGTGTCAGCTGCAACTGGTGAGCAAAACAATGAGTAGAATAAGCAGATGGAGTATCACGCTAAATTAAACTCTTAAGATCATTTAGTTCTCCTTGCATGTTACTTGCACCATCATAACCTTGTCCACGGATTTGGGACGGACTTAGTGAGTGATCGAAAAAAAAAAGAATAGATTGACTCCTTCAAGGATCGTGCGAATGTATCACTAACATGGACTACACCAACAAATCGCTCTATCACTTTACCTTTTTTGTCAACGTATCGTAGAACAAGTGTCATTTGCTCCTTATGTGATATATCTTTTGATTCATCAACTAATATCCCAAAATAATCACCATCTAGGTCTTCCATGGTAACCTTGATTGTTTCTTTTGCATAACACATGATTTCATTTTTTGGGGCATTTTCTAAAATAATGCTTCCAACATCCTCATTAATGTTTCCATACCATCGTAAAAGCTCAAGAAATATACCTCTATTTGTAGATGATACACTCTCATCATGACCACGAAATGACAATCCTAATCTCAAAAGAAACCTTGCAACATCGATTGAAGCACTCAAGCGACATCGAGATTCATTTTTTTCTTTCTCGGAATGCTTGTCAAAAGATGTGTGAATAGATTGTAATTGATTCATCATGTTTAAACACTTATTGTGGATGCTATTAACCTCTCTAATATGAGTTCCGAATCTCTCCAAGGCCTTGTTCCAACCCTTAAATCCATTTTGCGTAAAAGCAATATTCGCCATATTTCCACGAACTTCATGCTCATTTTTAAATAAGTAGCAACACAAACAATATGCAGCATCTATTGATACACTGTACTCTAACCACTTGGAATATGGACCCTTCAACCAATTGGGATAAAATTTACGCATTGTAATTTTCTTCTTCCCAAATTGAGTTTTCGGAAAATTATGATCCTTAGGCTGACAAGACCCCTTTTGAGTATAATATCTTCTAACTTCATCACGTATATTAGCATCATATTCTACTATAGGCCTTCTTTCTTCCGGGCCGGCTTTCAAATATGTAAAATCTATATTTGAAGGAGTAGTATCTCTTTGAACTTCCGAAGGTGTGGATGAAGCAACGAGTGGAATAGTAGCATTAGAGCTTGGTTGCCCACGTTTTGATCTAATGACAAACTTATCCATCCCGATTTATATAGATTTATAAAAATTCCTGCAAAACAAGATCCAATTAATACGACTTTCAAGGAAAAATCATTCATAGAGTCATATCTATAGCAGATTGGTGAAAAAGAAAAATTTAAAATCCTTATTTCATTATTGTGACATTTCGAATATTGGTGAAGTAGCAAAATCTTTTAAAACTAATTGCTAAATGCTAAACAAGATACATGAATTTATTCTACGCTACTGTCAACTGGATATAAGAAGGTGTCGCTTGTAATTTCCTTCTATCACTTGAAATTGTGAATTAAAGATTATCTTAATGATCTAATCATAAAGTGACTATGTATATATTTTGTAGTAATATTATTTAACTTTCCTCTTAGCAAAGCAACATATTACATTTATGTGTCAAATTGTCAATTGTTATTTCATCTTTTTGAGAGGAATAGTGAATCACCTAAAATTCCCCAAATCAAGTACTCTTTATGCTAACTCAAATATTTTCTATAGAAATAATAATGGATAAGAAATAGATACACATCATATAAAAATTCAAATCCAACATCATATTTTGAATTTTTAACTCTAAAGAAAATTAAAGTACCTGCGTTTTAAGATTAGTGAATGAAGATTATGAAAATTGAAAATAAAATTGAAAGAAAAAGAGAACAAGATGATATTTTGTTTTTAAATTTTGGAAGAGAAAGATGAAAAATTTTTGCCTTTTGGTGAAGAAGGGTTTTGAGTAAATAAGGAAGAATGGTTTACTTTTGATTTAATAAATTAAGAAGTGAAAAAAGAATATAAAAATAAATTAATATTAACATTGCAAAGTCAAACTCAAAATTCCGTGTAATGGCACAAGTTGTTAAAAAGTTTATAAAAAAGAAACACTACTGTAGGGATTTGAACCCATGCAACAGGACACGAAAGTTGCACCTTTTGCCGCTGCACCCAAGCAAACATTTGTTCATTGGGTGCTTTTTTATATATAATACCATTTTTGTTGTGATTCTTATATAATTATACCTAATCTACGTCGAGTTTACTGGGTACCGGAGCACCCCGAAAAAACACATAGATCCGCCCCAGCTAACTTACAGAAGGTTTCATTCATGCAAGAAATTTTTACCCTATATCATGAAGGCTTACTGTAAATATATAATCGACATGATATATAAAAGAATGTTAATAACAATATATATAACTTAAATTCGTATTAAATGCCCATCCTACTTAACCAAGTCACTATATTTGATGACAACGGAATGCAAATTATTATAATGAACAAAAGGAAGAATTGAAAAACTCATGAATTAATAAAGATGGCATTATTTCATTTTAAATTTGAACTTTTCTTCTCCATTTATTTAAATAATAATAAGCTTTGTATAAGACATTTACATGATAACAAATATTGAACACAAGTGGATAAGATTTAATTCCCTCCACAAAGGATTACTAGGCAGAAATTGAACGAGAGGTACATATATAGACTGCAAAAATGAAAGCTAAAAAGGACCAAAATCTATCAATTCACTACTAATACTTAGCTGTGACATATTGGAATTTTCCCCGCAATTGAAGATTTAAACAAAATCTTTTGGTAACCTTTATGTTCTCATGTTTTCATAGTATTTGATAATAGAAACTTATCCACCGACAACTTTAATTTCAGTTCAGTGCCTTCAATAAAAGTATCCATGGTTGAATTTTAATGATTTGACATCCTAATTTCAATAGTTAAACTAACCTATAAGTGGTACTCCTAATTCATTATTGGGGTGGTAAAATTAATCGATAAAAATATGACTCAGCCTAATTTATTCAAATTTGAATTGCTGATTGATTCACCCATTTATTATTTCAACTCATCTAAAATTGAGTTAGCATGTGGCACAAGTGATTCATGAGAAATCATGTCAAAATTTTACGATGAGACATCATTGACGCGTCAACAATAGAGAAATCGTAAAAAAAAAAAAAAAAAACTAAAAAAGGACCATGTGAAAATTAAAAAAAAAAAAAAAAGAATTATCTTTAAGATAGAGTAATAGTTTTAATCGAACTACTACTCAAAATTCTTATAAATCTTTAATTTCCAATTGTGTTTAATTGGTCTTAGGTTGAGTTGGTGGTTTTGTTGAACCACCTAACATGTCAAATGCTAGGTCACACGTTGGATCGTTCGGCCAAAAATATTTATAATTGCTAGTCAATTCTATTCATAAATATACGTTTATTAACTAATATTTGGGAGGCGGCTATTCAAGTTAAATACAAACTAAAAAAATATCCAAAACTACTGTCAATTCATCAAGGCACCTTTTTAAAGTTTTTGTAATTCCTCATAATTCAAAAAGCTCTTTCTTGAGAACAAATCAACAATGTGTAAACTATATCCGACTTGGAAAAATTCTGGAGAAAAAGAAAAAAAGTGAAATTCCAAGAAAATGAAAGTAAAGACTTCCGTTTATCTTCTTTTTTTAAAAAGGTGGTATGTATATATAAGGGAAAGTAGAAAAATTTTTGTTTTCGTTACTCCACGTAAGTATGAATTGCAAGTATTTTATTTTTTTTGTTTCCCAAGGTATCCCAGCCCGACATGCCAAGGATCCTCCCCGGATCTGAGCTTCATTTAATGGTTTGCCACTAGCCAATTGATTGTTATATGCACAAGGCGAGAATCAAACCCCCGACACTTGCTTAAGCAACCTAGTGAGCTAACCACTACGCCAACCAAGCTTGGTTGCAAGTGTTGTTTTTTAGTTATAAAACACACAAAGAAGGTGGCTAAGTTTTGTGGGGTTTCCATAATTTTGGCAAAAGAAAACCACTCAATGATTATCACCACAAAATTATGGCTGAGAATTTAGTTGGAAAAAAGAAGACCAGAGACTTCATTGTCTTGCCCTTTATGTAATCACTCCGTCCAATAATAGTGGAGTTTAATAACAAGGATGAAAAAAAAAAAATTATTCATTGGTTTTCCAAATTAAACAATATTATTGGACATTTAGTTTTAGTATAGTGAAGAAGTATTGTTAGACAGAAGAGGGGTATTTATTTATTTTTGACTACGTACATTGTTTTCATATACACCTTTTTCTTCGATTCAAAAAATTAAAGGAACTTGAGAAATATCTTGAAGTTAAAGGTCTTAGAAATATCTACAAGTATCAGTGCTTTATGATGATAATATCTTATAGTTAAAGCATATTGTAATTTCTAAAATGTTGCTTCCCATTTGATATTTTATTCATTTAGCTTCTTTCATATGAGAATTTGGACAGGACTAATAAGGAGAATAATAACTAAGACATCCTCAATCAAATGTTAGTTTTAAGACTTTAAGGAGAAAGAAGCCCTGGAACAGTCCTATGCGCCATTAACAATTGCACAGGCTCTGTCCAAGGCCGGATTATTTCAAATATATAATGAGTTCAATGCTAAAATATTAAAGGTCAAATTCATAAAACTTAAATCGTGAATATAATTTGAAGGCTGAGAGGAGTACTATTGAGGACATTATAAGGAAAGTTTCATAAATCTTTACTTTTACTCTTCATTCACCTCCACTTTTCTAATAACCATAATGTTCAAACCACGAGTAGCTTATATGCACCTCGATTGATTTCATAAAGTAGCTTAGTATCTTTCACCGGCACAAGTAGCTTGATATCTTTGTCTCCGCTGAGATTTAAACATGAAACATCTTAGTTTTCAGCCCAATTCATCGAAATACACACCCTCGGGTGCCTTTTATCCTCCCCACCTCCCCTTCCAATAAAACTCATCAGAGCCTTAGACCCTTACCTTGCATTTCTGTCAGCAGCTTGAACCTGTGACCTTTTGGTCACATGACAACAACGTTACCAGTTACTCCAAGGAAGTTACTTCTCTACTACAATAAAACTCTAAAGGGTCATTTGGTGTGAGGTATAAGGGATAAGTAGTCCCGGGATAAAATGATGGATTACTTTATCCCATATTTGGTTGGAGGTATTAGCTAATACCGGGATAACTTATCCCACCATTTACACCATAGTGATGGGATAAGCTATCCCATATGCATAGTGGGATAAGTAATCCCGGGATTAATCACTATTTCCCAACCAAACGACCCCTAACCATATTAAACACAGCAAAAAGGTGGATTGACTGGATGACATATTGGCATTATGCACCAAAAACCAATGGAAGTGACTCGGCCAACACAAGGACTTTTCATGTTTATCCACTAATAATGCGTTCCAATTCTGATGTTTCTATTGGTCAGATAACTTGAAAAATGCCTATAGCAGACATGCCAAGTGGATTACCATCATATTCTCAAGGATTTTTAACTTACATATCAAACCACTAATACAACGAAATAATACGGTATAATCCCACAAATATTGTCTGGGAGGGTAGGATGTGTGCAGATCGAATGGATTGTTTAAAATAGACCCCTTACTAAAAACGAAGTATCTAATGCAAACAACAATATGTACGGAATAAGTGTAGCAACAAATATTAACACACACTGGAGAAAGGAAATTATACGATACAATCATACACTTGGAAGTACGACAACTACCCACTAACCGTCTATCCTAATCCTCGATCACCAAATCTTACTATCTAAAATCATGTCCTACTTATTAATAATTTCATAATAAGCCCACTCCCATATCAAGAGCAAATAATATTTAAAGGAAATCAGATGACATAATCTCTGACTGGATGGATAATTTGACAGTTTTTATTTTACATTGAAATGCTTTTTTATTGACTTGGTGCAATATTGAGAACATGAAAAAAGGAATATAAATAATAATATGGTTGTTATATGTGTCGCCACGTCAAGTAAGCTGACTTGTTTTGAACTTTTGCACTTTTTTTACATTCTAAATAGAGCCACCACCAGATTTGTCTCCTTCATTCACCTCAAACCTTTAGGGATCTTGCTTTTATAAATACAATACACATTGCCTATATCTTCTATTATCAGCACAAAATCATCATACATATTATATTATCAAAAACAACACATTCCTACTTCTGTTTATCTATTTTCTATTATAAAAACAGAAACAAGAAATGACTTTAACACTCCAATCATCAACTTCTTTTATCAATTTAAAAGAAACCAAAGGTGTTAAAACACCTGATGATTTCTTAAGCATGGTTTCTTTTGCACAATCCAAGCCATCTTGCCGTCTCGTAGCAAAAAGCTCGATGCAAGAAGCTCAACTCTCCCATGAGACAATCATGGAAGGGAGGAAAAATGAGAAAAGAGAGAAGCTACATGAGTTAACAGCTAGTCACAGCAATAGCAGTAGAAAGGTACCGGTTTTTGTGATGCTCCCACTTGACACCATGACCATGGGAGGGAACTTGAACAAGCCACGAGCGATGAACGCGAGTTTGATGGCCTTGAAAAGTTCTGGAGCTGAAGGGGTTATGGTGGATGCTTGGTGGGGATTGGTAGAGAAAGATGGACCGTTGAAGTATAACTGGGAAGGGTATGCTGAACTTGTCAAGATGTGTCAAGAACATGGCTTGAAGCTTCAAGTTGTCATGTCTTTTCATCAGTGTGGAGGAAATGTTGGAGATTCTTGCAGGTACTAATACAAAGTTCTTTCTAACAGCTCTATGTTTTATGATTTCATATCTAGCTTTATCAAGATCTAGCTATATTCTGCCTTGTTTCCATTAGACTAGAACAAACTCCACTATTGTAGAGCTAGTAGATATTCAAGGCACATTTAAATAGCAATCTGTATAAATTAGACCTTGCAACAATGTATTTGTTGTCGAAATTAGTTGGATGAATTTTTCCCTGGATACAGGTTTCACTGGCTTGTATCAGACTTTGAAAAACCTATTGCTTCTGAACACACTATTTGCATAGATTCATGAATTATCTAGTTGAGTTCTGAAGAACTGGGAAAATTATCTTCTCGGTTCTCATAATTCCAAATCAAAACATCAGTAGGGCACAGTCTGTCATGTTAGTACTGTTTCTTAATCTTTCATAGGAAAAATATCCAACGGACCTATAGATCTTAGGTTTCTTCAAGTTTTCAATCCTTGGTTTGAAATGGTTAACAGAATTTAATCTTTGTCCAAAGACCTAATTTGCTCTAATCTTAAGTACTAGTTCATAATTTAATGGGTATATAATTCAAGTAGAAATAGAATTTCTCACTGATCAGACTATCAGCTAAGAGAAACCAATCGATTCATCACTAAGAATTGTTATGGATTTTGCAGTATTCCTCTACCTCCATGGGTACTTGAAGAAATCAGCAAGAATCCTGACCTTGTCTACACAGATAGATCAGGCCGGAGAAATCCTGAGTATATATCCTTAGGTTGTGATATGTTGCCAGTACTCAAAGGAAGAACACCCATTCAAGTATACGCCGACTATATGAGGAGCTTCAGAGAAAGATTCAACGATTATTTGGGAAATGTCATAGTGGTAAGATTTATGCTTAACAATCACATATCATATCTTGTTACTTTAAGAGTACACTTCCTATTAATTCACAATACCTTAAAGCAACATCAACTGAAAACTCCAAGTATAAGCTTTATAACACAGACAAGCAGGCATAAATTAACATTTCTTTAAGAGAGGATATGAGTTAGTTGGAAACTAAAGCTGCTAATTAATGTAAAAAGGAAAAGTTTAAACATAAAAGCCACTGCAGGTCATACTGTCATAATTCCCTTTTAGGATAGAGAATAAATAATTCATCCAAATCCAGAAGAAATATTGGCTGAAGTTTAATCTGAATCTAAACAAAAATAGATCAGGGAATTTATCCAAAAGAGAAAAAAAAAGGTGGATAAGAGAACAAGCGAATAAGAAAAATAAATAAGTTACTTTATGTCAGTGTCATGTGGTCCACTTAATATATTTTTTTTTATTTTTTTTTATTTTTTTTTACAAAATGGTCTACTTAATTTATTGGTTAGGAATCTTAAAGGTGGACCACAAAAAGTACATAGAATCATCCAAATGACACAGGGGACCACCTAATATACTCATGTTAGATTAGATTTTCCAAGTTAAAATGGTAGGAAAAAGTGAAATTGACATTTTGTTTTCTTCTACAGGAAATTCAAGTGGGAATGGGTCCTTGTGGGGAGCTAAGATATCCAGCCTACCCAGAAAGCAATGGTACATGGAGGTTTCCTGGAATTGGAGAATTCCAATGCTATGACATGGTAACCACTTGAATTTATGGCTTGAAATATTAGAATAATCTTGTTGAATACATGAATAATATCGGAAAAAATTAGGAAGACCTTCAGATGCTGGAAAAAATAAATCTAACATCTTTTTGTGAATGCAGTACATGAGAGCTTCACTAGCAGCAGCAGCCAAGGCAGCTGGAAAGGATGATTGGGGCCGGGGAGGGCCTCATGACTCTGGGCAGTACAATCAGTTTCCCGAGGATACTGGATTTTTTCAAAGGGACGGAACATGGAACAGTGAATATGGACAGTTCTTCCTAGAGTGGTATTCAGGAAAACTACTAGAGCATGGAGACAGGATCCTAGCAGCAGGAGAAAGTATATACCAAGGAACTGGGGCTAAGCTATCTGGAAAGGTAGCTGGGATTCATTGGCATTACAATACTAGATCACATGCTGCAGAGTTAACAGCAGGATATTATAATACAAGACACAGAGACGGCTATCTACCTATAGCACGTATGTTAGCGAAACATCGAGTTGTACTTAACTTTACATGCATGGAAATGAGGGATGGTGAACAGCCCCATAGTGCAAACTGCTCACCAGAAGGCTTAGTTCGACAAGTTAAAACTGCAGCGAGAACTGCTGGAGTAGAACTTGCTGGAGAAAATGCTCTAGAAAGGTACGATGTAGGAGCCTTTTCTCAAGTTTTGGCAACAAGCATGTCAGATTCTGGAAATGGGTTGAGTGCATTTACATTCTTGCGAATGAACAAACGGTTGTTTGAGCCAGAAAACTGGCGGAATCTAGTGCAATTCATAAAGAGCATGTCGGAAGGAGGTCGAAATGCTAGCCTTCCAGAGTGCGACTCGAGCAGGACAAACCTCTATGTAAGATTTATCAAAGAAAGTCATTCTAAGAAAGCTACCGAAGTTGCAGTAGTGTAAAGATACAGGCTGTATACATGTAATATATTTATCCCATTTTAGGTCAGCAGAAAGTGGCATAGAGTACTTAAGTGCCATACTCATAGCACCCCAAAGGGTCCAGAAGAATTTGAGCCCGTGTCTAACAAACTATAGGAAAGAGGTAATAGAAGCTAAGTATGCCAATCTTTGCCTCTCTGGTTCAGAGTTTGTGAAGCTCTGGGTCATTGGAGACAAGAAAAAGAAGCTAAGTGAGTCAACCTTTGCCTCCCTGTTTCAGAGGTTGTGAAGCTCTGGATCATCCAGGACAATTAGATAGTATCATACAAGGATTTGGATGAGCATACTCTTTTCTTTGTACAAAAATAAAAAATTTCTGCCTTCCACATTTATTATTGAAGAATAAAGGAGCTAATGATATTGCTTCCTACAGATGCATTTTCCGGTTAATATTTACACTTTCTTCCTTCGAGATATTAATTATCAACAAGCCACTTACTTGAATGATAACATATTGCTAGACCAATGGATATTTCAAGTCGAGCAGATCACACTACCCTATTCATTGTATAGAATCATCTCATGCAACAACCGATGATAACAGATCATAAACATATCAGCGATATGGTGAAATTAGTTTCAGGCTCTCGAGGCTCCACAGAATAATTTTTGAGCTCTTAGCATTATTTTGTTAGCCATGTTTTAGAATACTTGACAGAAAAATAAAACAAAGTTCACAGGTTAAAGATATTTGTCATGTCTTCGCAGCCATAATAAAAATCAAAGATCTTAAGAGCTTTTATAACAAAGAAAACGGAAAAAAGACGTACAAAATATTTTATTCAAGTAAACGCAATATCCACTTGCTTTATACATGGTCTACGGCCTATGTACTTCACTAGATATTATTCCAATGTATCTGTGGCAATTGTATGTGAGTGTATGTTGCTACTAGGTGGGTGTCCTATTCCTTTTTTCCTAGTTCCTATTTTCTCTTTTAGTGTTGCCCTTATTTCTCATATTTTGCTGATTTTTATTTTTATTATTTTCTATTCCTTATTTCTGTTATGTCATCCAACTCCTCGTTTACTATGCGTTATCTTGAGACGGGGGTCTATCGGAAACAACCTCTCTACTTCTTCGAGGTAGCGGTATGGTCTGCGTACATCTTACCCTCCCCAGACCCCACTTTGTGGGAATACACTGGGTTTTTTGTTGTTGTTGTTGTTGTATCTGTGGCAATTACCAAGAAGTTAACCTAAAGCAGAATGATAATATTGGGGAAATTATGGCAGCTGTTCTTAGAGCTTCTTCCAAATGTTTGCCTATGAAAAAAAAATTATGGACTGCCATTCGCCATACTTCTTCTTAACTGAAGTATAGCTTGGTCAATAGGTGGATACGGGAAAAGGCATTTAAGAGACAAAATCAAAAGAAACAAAAATAAAGTTAAAAGTTTTCTCAGATGCAAAGGTATTGACACACTTATACAAGTTCTTTCAAGATTGTATCTTTTCTCGCCCTTACAAGAGGAACAAGCTAACAATGTCAACATCCCGTGAAAGACAAATACCAATCGGGATGAATCTATGATCGAAAGATCCCAGTACATGTCAAAATCAGTATATCAAAGTCTTGACCTTTTTAATCAAACTAGATTTAAAGGAACCCCTCCCAACCTCAGCACAAAAAGACCATAACCCATTCCAGAAATTAATAGAACTAGAATACTGACCAGAATACTATTACTAGCATGAAACTTCCAAGATAGTTGTTAGGGCAGACATTAAATAGTTGCTTGGAATGGGCAAAGTATGCCAATCGTAAAGAATAAACCTGATATCCAATACAATTATACTACTTTCTTCTCAATGAAGAATATCATTATACAAACTTCTATCTTAATAGTAAAGGCAATTAAGTTATCATCAACGACGAAATTAATTTTTCAGCAAAAGAACAAGAGAAACATGAAACCTAAATTGTTGTCACGATCTCAAAGAGTTTTCTACCAACACCTATGTACCTTCAGTTGTCTCAGCTTCAACAAGAAATGAGGCATCATTCTCTTCGGTTGTCCAAACTCACATCATCACTTTTCCTTAGCACCTACAAATTGAAGATAGGGATTTAAGAAGGATTGCTTTTACGAAAATTAGCAAGATTAGTTCTGGTGAAGAAATGTGGTAGAAACTGCTTTTGTCTATTAAGAAGATGCGGCTGGTTCATTTTTTAAGAAAAAAAAATTGAGAATCATGGCTGGTTCAGTTTTAGTATTATCCATCAATACAAGCATCCCTAAAGCACAATGTCATCTTCAAGTTAACAAAATGGCAACAACAGTTTTTCCATAGCCAATACAAGCATTGTAAATTAGTAATGACCATGTGACAGAATCACCCACCAAAGTAGAATCATGTCTATTCATCTCAAGTCGACATACTACTACTGATGGTAAAGTAAATAAACACACTCGTATCATACCCTTTTTCCAAGGTTAATCATTGAGCAGCTAAGACAGAAATGCAACGTAACGTAAGGCTGCATATAATAGACCCTTGTGATCCAGCCTTTTCTGGACTCCAGGCATAGCAAGATCTTAGTGCACCGGACTGCCTCTTTGTTTGAAAAAAAATTATCAAGCAGCCGAGGTTTCTAGCAGTTGCAGTCAAATCCAATTAACATGATACAACTAAGCAAGCCTAAAGTCACATCACATATATACCAAATTGTTTGGCACTATTACTATTCAGAAGTAAACATTCTTATCATTTGTCTATGTTAATAGAAACCTTCCTCCTTTTTAATAACTGTGGATGCCAGCTTTTGAGCACCTCGACTAATTCCACGTGACACTTGCCAAAGCCGCATCACATATGTACCAATTTATTTGGCACTGTTTTTTTGGGGGAGGGAGGGACAAAGTATTTGGCACTATTTCTATTCAACAGTCAACAATCTTATCATTGGACCATCTTAATACAAACCCCTCCTTTTTTCTAACTGGGGTTTCGAGCCAACTTCCGCGCACCTCAACTAATTCCACGGATGCTTGCCACCTCCCACCAGCAATAGGTTCCAGGTAACTCCGCCCACTCCGCCCATCAGGACTGGAACACATGGGAAGAAATCATTTAGTATTTTTGTCTGTGTTGGGATTTCAACTTTGAGACCTCATAGTGCTCGATCCAATTCACTGACCGCTAGAGCACATCCTTCGGTGCAACACGAACCCCTCTTTTCCAATAAAGAATATGTAACATGGGGTGGCTGAGAATTTATCACTTTTTTGCACAGTTGGACTACGGAATACACGCTTGGCCATAAAATTCCGGAAGTTGAATTCCAAAAGTTTCAAGAATTAGAAAAACAACAAAATTAGTTGTTTTCACTCCAAATTACTTACGAAAATTCAAAAACCAACTCCAATTTATATTCATCGAAAAACACAACTCCAATTTTCAATATCAGTTTTCACTTGAAAACAAAAACTAAACATAGCCAAAAGCCAACAATTTATTGGGTATAATACCTGCTACTCTTGAGAGTGAGGAGCGGGAGGTGACACGGAGTCAAAATTGGAATTGCGAAGACTTTCAATCAAACCTCCCAGCTCCTTCCTAGCTGACTCTCTCCCAAACATGAACCCATACCTACAAACCAGTAATCGGGATTTTCACTAAAGAATTCAAAATATAAAGAATTAAACACACGAAGAAGTCAAACGGAATCCAACATCTAATACATATACATATATAAAAAAAAAAAGAATTAACCATGTATAAACAGTGTAATTTCCCCCCTCGCCCCTACCTGGCTTCACCAATAAAGTAATAAATTCGTAGATCCAAACAAAACCCACTATTCAAATTTCCTTCTTAATGAAACTAAACCATTTATCTATCAGAAAATTAGCTGAAAAAAGCTTTCTTTAATTAACATAGAGAGAAATACATATAGAGTTGATTAATTACCAGCCAGAAACAGCAGAAAATACACCTGAAATTGCAATTGTCTGTAAGAGAGTGAAGCTTTTCTGCATATTTATAATCGAATTGTAATATGAATTTCTCCTCCTTCTCTAGCAAGATCAATTTTTGGGTTTTGGGTTTTAAGGAACTGGGTTTAACGTAGATTTCAAGATTCATCAAGGACTAGAACTGAAATATTTTTCGTAAACTTAAGTCCCATTATTTTCTGTTTTTTCTCTATTGGTATCCTTCTTCTTTTTTTTTCCTTTTTATTTATTTTTTATTTTCCATCCTTTTCCATTTCACTTCACTTTTATATGAAACCATGAAATTATTCGAAACATAATTCTCAACCAAAACACTACGCTAATTTGAAAAGAAGTACAGCATTAAAAAGAAAAAAAAAAAAAAAAAGGGCCAACGTTGTCATGTTTCTAATTGGGTTAAGTTCAAAATAATCCTAAAATGAATTGATTTTCAATCTTTTATTCTACATAAAAAAGTATTACAAAAAGGGCTACACAATAGACGGTCTTCATTTTTAGCTCCACCTAATAAATTTTATCTATGTGGCAGATATTTTAATTTTTACCGAAAGATAAACATTCATAACATTTCGTGTGATGAATCTGTACATTTGTCCAGTAGTTCAATCTTATAGGCCAAAGTTACAAATTATATATATTACCTATAAGACAGATGTTCAAAAAATTTTAAGATAGTGAACCTACTTAATTAACCAAAAATTATGCCTTATAAGCAAAAGTTAGAACTTACATATACTACCCATAAGTACATTTTAACTTCTGGCCATAAGACAAACATGCAAGAAATTGCTCAATTAATCACAAGTTATGCGAAAATTAGAACTTATAGTTATTACCTAACAGGAATAAATTATACAAAATTTTATGAATGAGATAGATATTCAAGATATTTTAAGACAATAAAAATATTTAACTGATTATAAAAATTTATCTTATACATAATATTAAGATAATTAATGAAAATAAAGATTCAAAATTACAAATACTTTGAAGGACATTAGGGGTGTGTTTGGTATGATGGAAAATGTTTTCCAATTTTCTCTTGTTTGGTTGTAATGAAATGTTGGAAAAATATTTTTCACAACAACTCATTCTCCTTCATTTGATGGAAAATGACTTATCTCATGGGTCAAGGGAAGTTATTTTTCAGAAAATGACAAATGAGACTTATGACCCCACTTCCATCCCTTTTCCCCACCCAACAACACTCATATTCACATGACTCAGAAAATTTGCATTTCTCAAAAATTTACACTACTCGAAAATTTTTTTCATTGCACTTTACTTTAATTTTCCACTGTTTGAAATAAAAAAAAGTGAAACCCAATTTTTTTTTCATTTTCACTATTCGTTGAATGTATTGTTATTTTCATATTCATAAAGAAAGACTTACCTATATTACTTTTGCTAATTGTATATTTCAACTTGTCATCGATTTAACTTGTTTCGCGAGGTTGAATAAGCTTGTCGTTCCGTTATATTTTCATTGACTGTAGTATTTTGAGATTGTCCTGACAAAATATTGAAAAGTATCTCCTATATTTGTTAATTAATAGTTTCTTAAATTTAGTGATTGTAGTACTTTAGAATTTGATATTGATATTATTTGTTATACTTAAATTATTTCTTACAAATTGTTGAGTTGTTAGACTCACTGATATACTAATTAACAATTAATAGTAGTATTTTCTAAAAAATATTTTTTCACTCACCAATCAAATACTAAAAAATATTCTCACCCATCAACCAAAGATAAGAAAATAAATAGAAAACCAACTTATTTTTCAAGAAAATATTTTCAATCGTACCAAACACACCCTAGACGTAGTTTGTTTTGGAAATAAAACAGGGCCTTGTCCACGTTTGGTCCATGACAAGAATTTTATGTTTCGGACCATAATCCGAAAGAAAGTAAACGCATGGTGGACCCCACCAATCATTTTCAACACACTGCCTAAACATCGGTTAACTAACATTACTATAATCAATTAATTACGCTAATTACTAATCTTTGACTAATACTCTCCATCATATTTTAACTTGATATATTCATTAAAAAAATAATTATTAATATAATTATTTTATATAGTATTCATTTCAAATAAGTAATATTTACTATTGTATTTTAAAAAATAATAATTAATGTTAAGATAAAATAAAAAATAAAAAATTATTTTTTTATATGTCAAAAATGATCAAAAATAACAAGTAAATAAAATCTAATTAGGAAATATAATGGAGGGAGTAGAACTGCTCTTTTCCTCCGTCTCATATTAATGGTCATTTTACTAAAAATAATCGTTCGATAGTAGTTGAAGATCTTATCAAATCAAGAGTACATTAATTTATTTATTTTTCATATTATTTTTAAAATATTTTTTTTAAAAGTGTTCAAACTTTTATAAAGTTTTCAAAAACTTTTTCAAGGGTAGTAAAATTACTTTATTATTTCTTAATATAAAAAAGAAAATATAAATTAGTAAATTTACCTTTTTAATTTCTTATTTAAAAAAAGTAAATGACAATTCATATGATATCGAGGGATACCCATTTTCCATTATTATTCCTATTTTTTAAAACCTTCTTCAAAAACCCCTCCAAAACGCCTAAGCTTTTAAACTCTCAAAAAAATATTTGCCGAAAAATATAAAAATATTACAAAAATGGCTGCAAAATCACGAGACCAGCTCATACATTATGGTCTCCTTCTCATCTCTTCTCCCTAATTATCAAAATTTTCAAGCCGTACAACCTCTAGTTTTACCAGATCCATAATCAGATCCCTTAATTATCCTAGATTTTTCGCAATCTGATTTGAATCGGCATTGTACATTTATCGAATTTGAAATAATCGTAAAGTTTCAAATTCATTAAAGTTCCCGATCTGATCGCCGATTCGTATGTTTTTGCAATGTTTTGAGTTAGTGTTTTGGTGTTTTAAGGATCGGCATTGTTTGTGTTTTTTATTTTGGTAACATTGAGGAATGGCTTCGTTATCTGGCCTTAGCGAGGAGCTCGGGGACATTGAGGGACAGATTTCGGATATTTTTCGAGCACTTTCGTAAGCAGTTTTTTTTTTTTTCCTATTTGAGTAAAAATGTATTGTCTAAGTGCTTGTTGTTGATGTTTATAATTTTTTTAATTTTTGGATATTTTTCGAGCACTTTTGTTAGCATTCTTTTGTTGTTTTTCTCGTATTTGAGTAATAATGTATTGTATGTGTGTTCATTGATGCGGATGATGTTGTTGTTGATGTTTTTTAATTGGGTTTTCATATTTTTCGAGCTCTTTTGTAAGGATTTTCTTGTTGTTTTTCTATTATTTGATTAATAATGTATTGTATAAGTGTTCATTGATGTGGATGATGTTGTTGTTGATGTTTTTAAATTAGGTTTTCAGAGCTCTTTTGTTAGGATTTTTTTTTTCCTAGTATTTGAGTAAAAATATATTGTGTAAGTGTTCATTGATGTGGATGCTGTTGTTGTTGTTGTTGTTATTGATGATGTTTCTAATATTTTTCTTGTGTGTGGTGTGTTGTAGAAATGGGTTTCAGAAATTGGAGAAGATTAAGGATTCGAACAGGCAGAGCAGGCAGTTGGAGGAGCTAACAGGAAAGATGCGAGAATGTAAGAGGTATTCATTGCAGATCCCCTTACTGCTTAATTATTGTAGTGCAATTTGCATTTACTATATACAAATAGAAAATGGTGAACTTTGTTTTGGATGTAGTGGAAAGTTTTGATCTTTTTGCTTTCATGAATAGGATTTTAAATAGAGAAACCATTAATAAAGGTGCATACTTGCAAATGACACAACAATAGTAACAATTACTAGAATGCCTCTTGTTCGTTACTCGAGCCGAGTGTTTTTCGAAAACAATTTCTCTACCTCCTCAAGGTAAGGGTAAGGTTTGCGTACACCCTATCATCCCCAGACTTGCTTTTGGGACTACACTGGATTTGTTGTTGTTGTACTAGTATGCCTCCATTATGTAGTAGTTGGAGTTGACTGTATGAGTCCTCCATATCCAGTTTACTTCAATATTGTGAATATTTATCATTGATTGACTAGTTTTATTTTGCCTGGTCAACCTCCGGAACCGTCTTTTTATTTTAGCTGGCGTTGAGCGGGCAATGTATGTTCATGTAAGAGAAGTAATGATACATATTTTGGATTTAAAAGAGAAATAAAAATACTAATTGTCATTTTCCATTAAATGAAAAAATAATGTAGTTTAATACTGTATGCCACTAACTAAAGAGCCACGAGGGTTTAGCTGATGTAGGAAGATCTCCTCGTAGTCTCTTTGATAAAAAATTGAAAAGTATCCAACTTTTGCATCACAGTTTTTGCAAATTCTGACAAGTTTTTTTCAGAATTCTGATCAGTGAAATCAATATGAAACTGTTTCATGTTAATGGACTGTCTCTGTTGGCCGTTCAGTGACATGCTAGATAGTTGGGATTTCTTTTTCTTTACCCAAAGGAAAACAAATACAGTATTTTGCATAAACTTCCTGCTTAAGACCTTAGCACTTTAAGATGTACATCAGGTTGGTTGTAGAATGCCAAACTATATCACTTGTAAGTTTGGATCACATAGCTAGGCTTGGATGATAAGAAACTTGTCAAGATGGTTACCCAAGGTGTATTTCTGCAATTTGATGCTAAGTAATTAGTCAGGAAGAGTACCCAAGGGTCAATAAAGTGGTTACCTGAGGTGTATTTCTGCAATTGGATGTCAAGAAATTAGTTAGGAAGAGTACGCAAGGGTCAATAAAGTGGGTGCAAAGCTTGGAGACTCGAGTTCAAATCCCATGAGAGATAAATACTCTAGGTGATTTCTTCTCATTTGCCTCAACCGTAGTCAACAAAGTTGTCCGATACCTATATTGGCGGAAATGATAAAAGTCGAGGTGCACTCAAGTTGGCCTAGATGCTACTGTTATATATAAAGAAATTAGTCAGAAAATTTGAGGAAACTGGTGTTAAGCTCCACAAAAAATGTGTGAGAAAACAAACAGAAAAAGATGGCTTCACAAGCGAATCCGAACCAGAAGATTTGTCTATATAGGATTTCTCATCTCCACAGTGAAGCCAATTGAGCCTCCGACATAGATGAATTAGCAAAGAATATTGATTGGCAACCATAATCAATTTTTAATCTCTTGGCAACGAGAATAGTGATCCTCAATTTCCTGCTTATTTCTGTTTGAAGGGGAGCCTTGAAGCAACAGTAAAGTTGTCTTTATGTCTTTATGTGAGCTATACGTCACGGGTTCGAGCCTTGGAATTAGTCTCTGATACTTACATCAGGGTAATCACTCTATTTAGGGCGAGGCACTTCCCCAGACCCTGCACGAACGCGAGATGCTTAGTGCACCGGACGTTCCTTCTGTTTGATGCTATCACTGGTTAGCTCTAGGTTCTTGATATCCAAAAAGTTTTAAGAAACATAAAATTGTTGGATTTCATTTTACTTTCCATTGTCTTCTTTTATTCTCACAAAGTTTTGAGATCCAAATGAAACGACAACTTGTTAAGTGTTTCTAGTGTGTAACCAAAATTCTTGTAGTCAATTCAGATTATGACAAGCATTCAAGAGTGATTTGGAGAACTGTCAGTGTCTTTCTCGCCTTATTTTCCTTGAAAATTACGTTAATTGAGCTATATTGATATATGAATGATTACTAATTACTTTGACAGGCTTATCAAGGAGTTTGATAGAGAAGTAAAGGATTTGGACTATAAAAGTGACGCAGATACCACCAAGATGCTGAATGAGAAAAAGCAATCAATGGTTGTCACCGGGAATCTCTTTTATATTGTTGATGCCACAATGAATGGATCTGCTTTTTGCTGAACTGATCTTGTGTTTTCATATTTTCCTTTGCAGATCAAAGAGTTGAACTCTTACGTTGCTCTGAAAAAACAGTAAGTGTTTATTTGGTAGCTTTACACATTTTCTTCTTCATTTCATTAGTTCGTTGATTTTTGAACTGCTTTACTCTTCTTTAAGATTCATCAATCAAAACATATGCTTTCTTCAAATATCTTGGCACATAGCAATTATACTTGTTCTGTTCCAGAGTGAGTTGCTTGTTAGTACCTTTACAATATTAAGTGTCTTCTCTTTCCCACCGTGATTCTGCTTTCCGGATTTTATATTGTTCGCTTTGCCTTGTGGAAATTGATCCCTTTTACTTCCTCAAAAAGTCTTACCGCAGTCCCTTATATCCAGGACACCTTGATTGGATGTTAGACTGTAATATTGGTGAAACTGGCTGTAACACTTTAAACAGTAGTGTTTAATTGAATGTGCCTGATAGGCTACAAAAATGAATTTTCTTCCCTCAAGACTTGATGCCCTGAAATGAACATAGGAATTTGCAGCAGAGTTAGAATCATTAAATTTAACAACTGTAAAAGACATAGTACGCCACTTGTATATTCACATGAGGTTCCTGATTTGGACCTAGTACAAGCTTTCCAGCTATTTATGAATTATTCAAACTCAATATACTCCTCTATTTGTGAAACTATTTGAGGAAATCGACTATAACTTCTGATTCAAGACTCAAAGTTACCAGTTTCGAAAAAAAAGGACTTCTGTTTCAAGATCTTGATTATTCATGTTAATAGTTAGTCTTGAGTTTTCTGGGTAAGTGAATTTGATGAGGGCCTAGAGGCGATACATAAGCATAGAGAGGTCTCAGATTGTAGTTTTAATTGCTAAGTATTACTACTCAAGGATGGTTAAAGAGCAAAGATTAAGGGTGTGTTCTTATGGAGGAATTTTTCTTTTCATAGAAAATATTTTCTTGGGAAACAAGAACAAGTGGATTTCTTACTTATAGCTAGTGTTTGGTAAGTAAACAAAAAATGTTGTTCCAAAATCATTTATATGTAATCTAGCAAAACACTATGAGGGTGGGATGGGAGGAGTGAGGATTTTATGGAACTTGTTTTCCCGACTTTCGTTGGGGAAGTCATTTTTCTCATTTTTAAGGAACTTGGTTTCCTAGAGAAAATGTTTTTCAGAACATTTTGACCAACCAAACATGGAAAAATCGGAAAGAAGATGTGTTCCTCCGTACCAAACACACCCTAAGAGGCTAAGACAATGTTTTTCCTTCGGCAAACACACAGAAGTAGCACTTATGTTTTTTTTGTTGATAAAGTGAATTAGAACGTATGTTTGTTTTTATTGTTCTGCATTGTAGACTTAAGTCTTATGTCTGTGATTCTCTAGATACGCAAGCAATATTGAGAACAAGCGAATAGATCTTTTTGAGGGTCCTGGTGAAGGGTTTGCTGAAGACAATGGTTTGCTAGCTTCAAGTAAGCTTATCTTTCACATTTGCATTTTTGAATTCTATTCATCCTTCATTTATCTTATCATTCTGGTCTTTTGTGCTGCATTTTGAGTTTTGACATATATAATGTGTTCTTTTGGACTGATATATGATGCATTTCTTCTTGGCTTTCATCTGGTGATTAGTAGTCCTATCTTTTTAAAAAAAAAATTGTTTTCACTTCTTTCTCAGCTGAAGAGCTGGTTTTGAGGTTTCTTCTCTGTTAGTTTGCTGGTTGAGTGGGGTAGTGGAAGCCACCGTTGAAAGAATACCAGTTCTTGCTGATAGAGTCTGGTTGAGATTGATACACAATTTAGAAGGTTACCTTGCAAAATTATCAAATTATAATAAGCGTCTTTCTACAATTGCTGAAAATGTCTCATGACTTTCCATTAGAAAGGAAATTCTACCATGTTAATTATATTTGGGCTTATGGCTGGTGTCAGAATTAAACTTAAACTAGAAAACTCTTATCACCTCCACAGATACAAAATGAAAGTTATTGACGCCATTTTCCTCAACATTAAACCGATGTGCGATTTAACCTAAGTTACTTGGACTCTTCACTTTCGGTGCCGCACCCGTGTCGACACGACATGGGTGTGGGTGTGGGATCCGTATCCGATCTAGTCAACCAATTTTGGGTACTTTGACCAAAATCGATTAGGAAAGTCCGGACAGATTTAAGAAATTCTTTAGTCAAAACAAAAGCTAAGGTGGAATCGAAGAAAATGGAATACCTTATATATAGAAATTTCTATGTTAATGCTTTACCTTTTATCTCCTTTCAGGATTTTCTTCTTGAACAATATTTTCTCCTCAAGTTTTCCACGTGATATCTCATAATTTATGTTCTATAATTCTATTTTTAGATATTTAAATTATTTTTTGTGGAATCCCTGCACCCATATCCATCCCTAGATCCATATCCCCGAATTTTTAAATTGAAATCATGAAGGATCCGACCTCTAGATGCGTACCCGTATCGGACACCCGCACCCGAGTCCGAGCAACTTAGGATTTAACCTTCACTTTATGAATTGCTGCAAAGCAAGTTGCATAGTTTTGATCGGAAGACTGTAATTTTGATGAAGAGGCATCCTCTATATATGTCAAATTTGTATGGGAAGTACAATTAAATGCCAAAGATAATGGAATAAAAAGTATGGTCAAGAGGGATGTGATTCAGAGTGACATTCTTTTGTCTGGGTCAGATGTCCGGAACTGTTTAAGCCCAATCTGAAAGCAGAGACTAGGTTGCCGTATATGTCGCCACGATTCAGTTTGATATATTACCGGCTTACTTTTATTGACATACATTGCACATATACACACACACACACACACACACACACACACACATATTTATGCACATATACGCATGTAAAGGCTTTTAAAACGGAGCAGTTCTGATTTGATTCTCTTGAGTCTTTGACACAACCAGTTCAGTCTAATAATCTTATATAACAAGAGCTCATTTGTCCTTCTCATGTGAGTGAATCTCTTTTGCTGGCAATACATGACTTTTTTGACAACTTGCAAGTGAACTTTGACCTCATTGATTTTTAATTCTTCCCTATATGTTTTAAAATATTTTCAAAGCAATTGTTCCTATATAGCTTTCTGAGCTGATATAACATCGCAGATATGAGCAATCAACAACTGATGGATCAAGGAAATAGGATGATGGATGAGACAGATCAGGCCATTGAGAGGTCGAAACAGGTTAGTATTTTATTGATATGTTTTTGGATTGCCAAGATGAATCTCAAACCGTATCACCAGTTGGTTTATGATGATTTGCGTTGCTCTTCCCGCCGTTTCCAGACTAACAAACTAACAAATTATATGATAAAGAAATGAAATACTGTTGTGGTTCTTTCTTTAGAATGCTTCAGTACCTTTAAGATGAGAAACATTGTGCTTCTTTCCATTTTTCAGTTTTGGGGATTTTGTTTCTTTGGAGATATTTGATATTGTCTTGTGAGTTCTCATCACGAACCATGATTGGGTCGGAGCTAACTTGTTCTGAATCCGGTAAAGTGCAAATGCCTTTTGGGATTAAAGTTGGCAAAAATTAGGATAGTCTAGATTCATTTCACTCAAATGGGGAACCTAGTGTGGAACTTGGCTTAGATTTGGTTTGATACAGAAAAAAGTGCATCGCCTCTAACATCCTTTTAGCTCATTGCAATGCCATAATGCTGGAATGCTATCATTTGCTTGTTCTGTGAATGTTTTGGACTAATGGATTCCCAAGCTATGATTTGACTGTAATGTTGATTCAGTATCAATTATAGCCAAAAGAAGGACTAAATGAAATCTGGATCAAACAAAACATAGTTGTTGTTTTCTTTTGTTTTTAAAATTTAGGTTAAGAAAATTGCAGTTTTCAATTTGCTCCACTTTCGAAAGGTTCCCAAACAACAACATATCTAGTGTAATCCCACAAGTCGGGTTTGGGGAGGGTGGTGTGTATGCAATCTTACCCCTACCTTGTGAAGGTAGAGAGGGTGCTTCCACTAGACCCCTGGCTCAAGCAAAGCATGATAAAATCAAGTATGGGAAGGACGATACAGTAGTGAAGCAAGCAAGCATGCTGAACATAATGGAGAAAAACATTAGTAGTGCTTTTTTTACTATGAAAATAAATGTCTAGCAACAAAAGTGTGAAATAACAAATTAGTATTTGAGTAAGACTGCTAGAGAGGGGTAATTGTACAAAGATGTATTGTTATACTGATGGATGTTGTTGTTATTAGTAAAATGTTGTTATAAATAGGTTCCAAAACAAAGGTTCAATATTTTGTCATCAAGGCTTGAAACCACTAAAATGAGCAATGAACTTTTTTGGTGTCTTAGGCAGTAGATTAAATAGAGACTGTTTCGTTCCTGCATAATGCTCATTGACATTAGCCTTTTAGGAGCTAGTTTGACTATTTGCTTCATTATTCTGTAGAATGGCTTTTACATGCTCTTTTATCCCACAGGTGGTTCATGAAACTGTAAATGTTGGAACCGAGACTGCTGCAGCTCTGAAGGCACAGGTATATTATTTGGAGAAAACTAACATGTTTCAGATGCAAGACTGTGATTTTATATTCATTTGTTGCCCTTGCTTTGTCCTATGTCTTATATCTGCCTGCTTTCCCAGACTGAACAAATGAGCCGTATAGTCAATGAGCTAGACTCAATCCATTTTTCGATAAAGAAGGCTACACAGTTGGTCAAGGAACTCGGGAGGCAGGTAAATTTCTAAATTGTACAATCCCTCTTTCATTTCCTTTTCTTTTATGTCATCTTGTGATTCTAAATCAGATCCTTCTTTAGGTTGCAACTGACCGATGTATTATGGCCTTGCTCTTTCTGATTGTGGTTGGGGTGGTAACAATCATTATTGTGAAGGTCAGATGTCTTGCCCCTTCTTCTGCAGTTTTACCAATTTCTTTTGTTGTGCATACCCTTTAATATTCCTCATATTAGTATTGTTTATCTAATATTAATTTTTTTGCATAGTAAACTATATCCAAGCATATTTTTAGATTTCATCGAGTTTCCTTAGTTGCCCTCTGCAGTTTCACCCAGTTTGTAACATTGTAGTGGTCTTGTACTTGACAATGTTAGTACAACACTGACAATTACATTATTTGCTTTATTTGGCTATGCCCTATCTAGCACTTCATGGTACAATTTCTTGTACCTTTTAAGTTTTAACCATAAAGCTATTAGACAGCCTAATGACCTACTTCTAACTGTCATTGTAGGTACTTCCGCACATAAACTATAGCAATGAAGTATCTAGTATAGCACAATTAGACTTCTAGTTTTCCCGAAAAAAGTTCTTTTGCTAGTTATCCTAATGAAGGCTTTTGTTATGTCTCATTTTGGTTGGGAACACATGTAGTAATTTATCCGATGTGAGTACTGCATTTTATTAAAGTTTACTAGCTAGTCCTGTTATGAAGTACTGATAAAGCCATTTTACACTAAAATCCATTTCTAAAAGAATAGAGTGAATGAGAAAGATTTCGTCTCTTTCACCGTCCAAGTGCCTATGGTACCAGTTCATATTTGGTTACCCGAATAAGTAAAAAGTCACAGTAGCATGTAGGGAAGTCCTGTTATGAAGTACTGATAAAGCCATTTTACACTAAAATCCATTTCTAAAAGAATAGAGTGAAGGAGAAAGATTTCGCCTCTTTCGCCGTCAAAGTGCCTATGGTACCAGTTCATATTTGGTTACCTGAATAAGTAAAAAGTCACAGTAGCATGTAGGGAAGTGCTGTGGAAGGTGGGTAGCTGATCTTTGGAATAGGAGGTATCTGATAATAATTGAAATGTTGATGTATAGTTTTATGAAGAACAGCTTGCATTTCCATTTTTTTGTTATTAGTGCAGCATTACCATTCGTTTGTTAGTAGGTATGCCTGAAGCATCTTTATTACAGATGTGACTTTCAACTGTAGTCTCAGTTGCCAACAGCAATGATATGATAGTGATAGAATTTAAGGTGTCAGTTTATAGAGACTTCAGAATTGGAGAAGTAGTCCATTATGGAACCCACTGTTCACTTCTTCATAAGGCTTGATCATGCTTTGTAACTTAATAAAATTCCACTGAGAAAATACATAGCTGAGACAAACAACACTAGGTGATTCTTTCCATTTGGCCTAGCCTTGGTGGGCAAAGTTACCTGATATCTGTTGCTGGTGGGAGGTATCTCGTGGATTTAGTCGAGGTGCTCGAAAGTTGGCCCGGACATCACGGTTATCAAAAAAATACATAAAATGACTCCTAAACTTGTCCACTGAACTTCAATGCAACTTTATGGGCGTTTCTTTACCCCCTATTCTAGTATGAAGTGAAATTAATAACCACATATAAGCTAACTGGATTTTGCTTTTGCCATGAACACGGGCGTGGGAAAGAAAAAGAAAATAGGGAAAGAACGAAGATGGGAAAATAAAAATGATTAAAAAAATGATATTATACACGTGTCAGATGCCTGTATAACACTCTTTATCTTGAGGCTAAAGCTACTTACTTTTGGATTTTGCAGATTGTAAATCCACATAACAAAGACATTAGGGACATCCCCGGTTTAGCCCCTCCAGCACCCAGTCGAAGATTACTTGCTTATCCTTACTGAAATCTTGAAACCAACGACATTCACAAGGATAATGCATTACTTCTCGGCGGATTTTACTTGGTTTTTGACTTAAGAGCAGAGAGTGGCCGAGCTCACGAGCAAGGCAAGGGATGAAGGAGAAATACCTGGTTCAGAAAGGAGGGTCTCCCACCTTCTCTTTGGTAATGATAGTTTTCCATTCTTTGTGCTGTTTGGGATAGATTTATATGATATTTGTTTGTATGATTATTATCTCTATTCTAGATTACTGGAACTATTCCATGGAGGAAAATTTGAACTACACAAAGCCTTTGGCACTGGTTGATTTGTGCATAGACCAGCATTGTATAATAGCATCATTTATCTTTATTATACTTGTGAACCTCTTTTAGTTATTATTGTTCAATTCTCCAAGAAGTTGATGCTAATCACTAGCAAGATTATTATATGAATGACCCTTTGTACTCTTTCTTTTTCTTCTTGGAGCCTCTCTTCTGCCTACCCTTTTCCCTTAATATTAGTTGGTAACTTATCCGTTGTAATGTAAATATTTCTAGTTTTATATCTACTTATTTTCACTAGAATGTGTTACTTCGATTGCTTTGTTTATCTTGCTATTTTACTTAATTTTCGCAAGTAAAAATAGAATTGCCTACTAGTTTATCACACTGTTAGCAATGATAAACTCTCTATTCCTCACTGTTAGCAATGATAAACTCTCTATTCCTCACTGTTAATAAAGTTACTGAGAAGCACAAAATCAAAATTATTGCTAACAAGCAATAGACAGCTGGAGTCCACTATCTTTTATTTTACCAAATTCGATAAAAACCTCGGTGGAAAATAATCTAAACTTATTAGACTATGTTGAACTTTTTTTCCAATTTAGTGCGTTTGTCTAATTAGACTTTTAGGAAGTGTTTGACCAATGTAATTTGAAGTTTTAATTTGCAATCAGTTTTTTTTTTTTTTTTTGTTAATATTTGAACAAAATTTCATCTTCAACTTCAACTTCAATTTAAAATTTTAATTTCAAATTCTACTAAAAGTTAGGATTTCAATTCTATGTTTATAATTTAATAAGTTTATATTTTACGAGAAAGACAATCAATGCTCATTGTAAAGAGGTTGTTCATTGTGAAGAGGTTGTTTGTTCGTATCATACATGAGAAGATTATATTAATAGAGCTAGCTACCACTACTATTAAATTAAGGGAAAAGGATACCCACTGGCTATTTTGAAAACAAATGGTCAGCATTTGATTAATTTGTTGGTTAGTCGATCAAATTAATATTATTTAATAGTCATTGGGCTACTATAATCCTTTCGTACATATATAGTTTTTATATCAAATTGATACAACACTTATACCATATTGATACACTTTTTCAAAAGAGACGGAACTTATGCATGCATATACAATCCCTATATCAAATTGATACAATTCCTGTATCATATTGATACACTTTTTCAAAAGAAAGGAAACCTACACATGAATA
The DNA here is from genome assembly GCF_002878395.1 of Capsicum annuum. NCBI lineage: Eukaryota > Viridiplantae > Streptophyta > Magnoliopsida > Solanales > Solanaceae > Capsicum > Capsicum annuum. The sequence goes on from NC_061111.1 coordinate 14,835,529, forward strand.
TACAGTTCCTATACTAAACTCGTACAACATACCACTTTGATACATTTTTATTTTTTACAATTATAGTAGTGAAATAAAAAAAATAGAAAAACTAAATTTCTTTTCCATAAAAAAAAAATGGGCAACGTTTTCTTTTTAAAATGGAACAATAATTAAAAAAAATAATTTGGAGAAGGAGACGATACCTACAACGAAATGGCTAAAAGTAGAAATTAGTTTAGTGACTAATTGTAGGTAATTAGATTTGGATGGGTATTATGGTAAAATTATTTTAGGAAAAATTACCTATTAAGTTTCAAAACTACTAAAAATTCCTCCACTTTAAAAATATTACCTATATCCCAACATTTACTACTTTTACTAAAAGTTGAGATACAAGTTAAAGGATCCTCATCATACGCCCTTTCTTTACCAAATTAAGAACGGCTTCTTCCACCATCTACGCTATTAATTCAGGGGTTGATTTCAATCTCTTTTTTTCTCTAATTCAAAATTTTGAATGGGTAAATTTCCTTCCTAAAATCTTTTTCAATTTCTTCTAATCTTGTATGACGGTTTTTTTAAAAAAATAATCCCATTTTTTCCTCCATCATGTGGGTTGTAATTATACTTTTTCTATTGTTCTTGGTCCCTTGCCTTTTATTTCTTGTTAGATTTATCTTATACAAAACAACGTTGATTTTCTTGTTACGAAAATGGGTAAATTGGATTGACGGCAGAATTCATGTTCATCAGTACCTTAAAGTTACCGAACTGAACGAATATGGACAGTAAAATCAGTTTTACAAGAGAGTCTTTCTTTATGTCAATTCGTTGCCATCAATCGAAAATTCGAATTATCCTAATTATTCTCCGATAAGAAATCTAATGATATTATACTGTTATTGGATGATAATCAGGTCATTTAAGATGAATTTCTCAGAGCAAGAGTTTCTTGGATAAACAAAGTTGAAAGATTTGGAGGAGTTTGTAATCGGAGTTTCTTGCTGAGGATTAAGAAGAAGGATAAATAGAGGACTCTTCGACCCTATCTTCAGTATATTCATACAGTTTTGGATGATATTAAATAATGAAGAAGAGAACTAAAGTTGTTTATGAATAATGGGTTGTCGAAAAATCTTGTAAATGGACGGTGGAGATTTGTTCCTTTTATACATCCGTCTACTTTGGATACTATAGCCATGGATGTCGATCTCAAGAATAAGGTGAAATCTGTTGTGGGCAATTTTAGGCTAAGATACATATTTAGACACTAAAGATACTTTTTTCAATTTTGTGTATCTTTTGTTCTCTGTTTATGTTTTTGTATGTATCTCTTGTTTTTTAAGGTTTAGTGAAATAAGCATATATATGTTAGTAAGTTTAAAGATATATATTGTGTACGAGGGTGTTTTGTATGTATCTCACATTATTTTTTGATTTGATTCAATTATTTATACCAAAGATACATATGTTGTAAAATAACAGATACATTTTAAGCTTTTTGTATATTTGATTTTGTGTTATTGTATATTTATGTATCTCTTGTTATTTCAGATCTGTGTAATTTTAGGCTTAGATACATATTCGGACATACATGATACTTTTTTCAATATCTTGTATCTCTTGTTATCTGTTTAAGTTTTACATGTAACTCTTGTTTTTAAGTTTTAGCGAAATCAGCATACCAAAGATACATGTTAGTAAGCTTAAAGATACATATTGTGTATGAGGGGTATGTTATATGTATCTCACATTATTTTATTTTTTTATGAATTTAATTATTTATATCAAAGATACATATTCTGTAAAACAATAGATACAATTTGTAAATGTATGTATGTTTCAAACATAATGCAAGTTGGGCCAAAATCAATTTTACCAAATAAGCCAATTATGAACCAAAATCAATTTTACCAAAAAGAATATCTACGTTAAATAAAAATTAAAATTACCAATAATGAAAGAAATCAGAATTTACCAAAAATACATCAATTAATCAAAAGCCAAAATTAGCAATATTGGAACAAAATCAAAATTTACCACAAATATTATTAAAATTGACCAAAAACAAAAATTAGCAATAATAAACCAAATACACCAAATATACTATTTTATTTTTAGCAATCCGAGTAAGAAAAATTTTATTTTATTTGAATTCTTTATTGAGAATCCTAATTTGTAACTGCTACAAGTTCTTCATTATTTCAAAAAATAAAATTGTATTGGGCACAATTTTTTAACCTCTATGTAAAACTTTACACTCATATCATTAGGATGAGCAACGGAGATTAGTTTTCATCAACAATTATGGGGCTTCAATTTTATTCCTTGTTTCATCGATTTTAAGTTCTGAAGCATACTTACTTTGAATAATTTGGAACCCTTTCAATATGACGTCTTAAAAATTCATTCACAAGTTTTAGAAAAATATTTTATTTTTAGCAATCTGAGTAAAAATTAAGGATTTTATTTTATTTGAATTCTTTATTGAGAGTCCTAATTTGTAACTGCTACAAATTCTTCATTCTTTCAAAAATAAAATTGTATCGGGCAAATTTTTTTAAATCTATGTAAAACTTTACACCCATATCATTAGGATGAGCAACGGAGATGAGTTTTCATCAATAATATATGGGGCTTCATTTTATTCTTTGTTTCATCGATTTCAAGATCTGAAACATCTTTCAACGGGCATGTGTGGAAATCTTGAAAAAATCTAACTTTAAAGAGTTCAGTCCCCACCGACATAATGCTTTAAATATCCAAACACAATCCTCTGAACGACATCGTAGGACATAGCTGGAACAATGAAAACAAAACTTCAGCGTATTTTTCTTCACCTACTGAAAAAATAGATACATGAACTGCACAACATGTATCTATAACATTACTCTTATGTATCTTTCGTATGTTGATATAGATAAAATTAAAACACAACGAGATATGTAATTAAACACAACTATAGAATCTCAGATACAATATTAGAAAAATGTATCATGTGCACAGAAATATGTATCTCGGCCTTTCAATAAATTTGTGTAAAACAATAATTATGTAACGTTAGGTACATAATTCATTAAAGTAGAGATAATTAACAACAACTGATCGATACGTTAAAGACGAAACATATATTTTCTTGTGTGATCTTTTCGCATAGAAATTGAAGGAATGCTCAACTGCATACCATGTCATAACTGAAATTAGAGTACACTTGTCCTCGTAGATTTGAACAACCTCAACACCACGCTCACTTTTCTTAATTTCGATATAAAGCTTCACACCCATCTCATTACAAATCAACAACGGTGCCGCATTACCATCAACTATGTAATGAGCCTCAATTTTTTCCTGCTTTCGTTAATTTTTAGTTCTACAACAATTGTCGAAATCAGTTTTTCGTAAGTTACGTGTTCACTAACCACGATCCCATCACTCATATAGCCCTCGTAATTGATATCATTAACCCAACACCGTAATGATGTAACAACTCTGAAATTTTCATTGCAATTACTCAGAAAAAAAAAAGAGAAATAAAAAAAATGATTCTATTATTTTTTTGAACAAGTCATATAAACATTTTGAAATTCCAAAACAGATTATGGAAAGGCTCTTATTTAGAATGGTAGAATAACAAACTAATTACCATAAATCGTGGGATATTATTTTATTTTTATCATAGTTAGTTTGCTTAATTACTGTTTTAATGCTACTTTAACCGTTACATTCCTTAAAACGTGCTAATTAATTTAATTAAAACATGTATATGTAGGATGTATCTAAGTTAAGTAACATGTATCATCAAAGGCTAAAAGTTGGGATTTTATGAAATTTTGAAAATAGTTGAGATTTTTAGTAAATACCAGAAAACATGCTGTTATATATGTAATTTTTACATTATTTTAGAGTGAAATATTATTTTTTCCTTTTCTCTTAGTTTAATGCACAGTTGATCTTTGTAAGTTATGCAGATTTGAAAGTTTGTAATAACATGTAATTATAAATATATAAATAATTATAAAAAGAAATATAGAGATATATAATTTATTAATGTAACATCTTAAAATATTTTGATACCTTATTTACGAACTATAATTTTCTCATTTGATAAAATTATAAGAATAATTTTTTTTTTAATAAATAGTTCTCACATATTATACATTTTTCTTTATTTTTTTAAATGAAAAAAAGACACTTTATAAATTCTAGAATTCAATTGAATGCACACATGAAAATTTGAACTTTAGATATGCTTTGTTACTTTTTCCTTTTTCGTGTGATCAATTAGAAATGGTATATTCGTAGAGTGGAAATCTGACCTATTCGGAATAATGATTGCTACGACCCCAACCAAGTCATGGTGGTGTTTTTCCAAGGTTAATAAAAAGAAACAAATTAATTCATAATTTGCTCAATTTATGTGGTATAATTTAAATTTTTAAAAATAATTTTTTTAAATTATAACTATAAATTCAAATATGAATAATTTTTACTTTTTAAAAATAAAATTTATATATTTAAAAATTGCATAAGAAACAGAGGCAGAGTCAGCCAAGAAATAGGGGATTTGTCCAATTCTTCTTAGACGAAAAATTATATTATTCATACATGATTTAAATGATTTTTATCTATATACTGTAGATGTTGAATCCCTTCGATGAGGTTTTCTTTAAATTTTGAGCTCTCTCAGCAGAATTTCTAGCTCCGCTTTAAATAAGAAATATTATAAATTACAATATTATCATAATTGTGTATTTTCAGCTATTTAAGTCCGTTTAAAGAAAGAATTTTGATTGTATAACTTAGAATTAACATATACTTGGACAAATGATCCAACAGTCCTAATGGAAATTTTACGTCGTTAGCAGGTCATGCTTTCATCATAGTGCATGTTACGATGTCATGCTTTCAAACTTAATTAATTAACAACACATGATTGACATTTATTACTTTTAACTTTTCATAATTAACACCTTTATCAAGTGAAACATATGGCTCAAAAGCCTCATAATTTTTTTTTGAAAATAACTACAAAATGGTGAATGTAAAAAAAAAAAAAAAAAAGGACATTCACATGTCCGTATGATATGGAATGCGTGTTAGCTCTTTAATAGAACCAAGCCTTTTCGCACTTGAAGAAGAGCTAGGAGATTGGTCTGAAATCAAAAGAGATGTAGCGGTTATTATTAATATTAATTTAGTTGCACGTGTCTCGCACATATAACTTTTAAATATTTAAAATCAGACGATTTTATCTAATATGAAGGTTTTTAATGAAGTGCAAAAAGTTCAAAACATATAATTTTATTGTAAGCACATATATATTTTGCCACCAGAAGTTTTAAGTGGTTAATGAATTTAATATATTGGAGATGTAATTAAATTTAGTCAACCTCGTGCTTCGTATGTCCTACCAAGTAGACCCAAGAATTATGTTGTATGTTGAATTTTCACTTCATTCGTGAATACTTTTGAAAAAAAGTTTATGAATACTTTTGTACCGTGATTACGTTTGGAGAAATTCTAACACATATTTAACAGAACCAAAACATAATTGCCTAACATCTTTAACTTACCTTGGTGATAACATCTATCAACCATTACTACTTAATTTAAGTAATGTTAAATATATATGAGATGAAAAAATTTAACCAAAAAAGAAATTATTCCCATATAATAATAAGTATTCTCAATTCCACCTTTCAAACAATTTTTTTTAAAAAAAACTAATCTCAAGAGGTGAGTTTAATTTAGCCAAACCTCATGCTTCGTATGTCCTTCCAAATAGACTCAAGGATTGTACTATACATTAAATTTTACTTCATTCTTGAATACTTTTGTAGAAACGCTTATCAACTCTTCCTTATTGTGAATACATTTGGAGAGATGTTCGCTCGTTCTCTTCTTTGTCTCTTGTTGCGTCTCTTTGTCCATTATTGAATTTTTTCATGACCAGATTTAAATTTATTTTTCATCATACTATTTTTTTCTTTATCGTAAAGTTTGATAAATTACATATCATATCATAAAAGAAGATAAAGAAAAGATCGTTAATGAAAAAACTACAATAATTTATATCATTCAAAACTAAAAATTATCACGTGAAATTAATAACCTTTCAAAATTCGGATCATGAGCTGTCTATATACATTGTCATCATCATCCATTTTCAAGATATCTACAAAATCAATGCACCTTAAAGTAAATAAATATTACAAAAAAAATTCTTGATGTAAAAAATAATTCTAAAGCAAATAATAAAGAATGATTTAAGATCAAAAATATTTTTTAAAAAAAATTTCATAAGTTCATTGAAGATGCTAGTATATTGTTGTAGAAGAATTTTCAATTTATAAAAGTTCAAAACTTTTTAAAAATATTTATCTAAATATGATAAATTTATATTTTTTTCCCCATAAATAACTACCAACTTTAGAAGAATAAAAAATTCCAAATAAGAAGCTACTACACGTATGGTTCCTAGATAGTTTTTTCTTTCTAATTCTTCTCACCCTAATATTTGTTTGTTACTATATATTTTCAAAAATATTTTTTTTATTTTTCACACGTTCATTGAAGATGCTAGTATATTGTTGCAGAAGAATTTTCAATTTATAAAAGTCCAAAATTTTTTCAAAGAAATTATCTAAATATGGTAAATTTATATATGATTTTTCCACAAATAACTACCAACTTTATTAGAATAAAAAATTTCAAAAATAAAAGGCTACTACACGTATGGTTCCTAAATTCTAGGAGTTTAGGTAAAAAAATTTCTAATTCTTCTTACCCTAATATTTGTTTGTTACCATATATTTTAGTACTCTTAATTTTTTCTTTTCATATATATATATTTCAGAATTCAATATTATAGTTAATATTATTAAAATAATTAAATAATAATTTAACTAGACAGTGAAAAGATGATTTTGTTTATTATAGCGTCTTTTAATGAAGGGTAAAAAGTTCAAATCATTTTTCTAAGGGTCTTCACACTTTTAATATATTATTATATTATATATTATATTATTATAGATTGTAGATATAGATACAAAAGAGTATTGTACACGAGATATATAAATGAATAATCTGATCTACACGATTTAATTTAATTTGGTTTCACTTAAAAGAATTCAAACCGAACCAATAAATTCTATACATATTTTTGGTTTTCATCCGTTTTTTGATTTTCTCATTGAAGTCCAGCTAAATTTGGATCCGTGCAGAAAAGGTTGAGGAGATAAATCAATCTTTAATAAAAAGCGATTATGTATTAGGCAGAGCTCAAACTTGAGACTTTTGAGTTAAATACAAAAACATACTTACTACTCCACCACAATTCTTGTCGGTAACAAATTTTATAATTATCATTTATACAAAATACATACTACAGTATATTTTAGTGAAAGGGTAAAAAAATATATATATAGAAATCAACCAAATCAGCAGGGTGTGTATCTTGGACTTACCAAGTCAACGTCCGTCCTCATTATCATTGCATTAATGCATTATAAACGGTTCTAAAAACCGCTGATTGTCACTTGCAGGCTGTGCACGGAGGGTTTATTCAGTGCGTACATTCGGAGGGTGTAGCGACTGCGGGTTTTTCTGAAATTTCAAAAAAAAAAAAAAAAGGTTCTATAATTCTTAGTAAATGGGACATGCCATGCACAGTGATCCAAATCAGAATTTTCATTAAGACTATTTAAAATTTAGTATATATATATATATAAGAAAGATAATTTTTGATCTATATAATTTATGTAGATTTTCATATACATAATATAATTTTTCGAGGAAAGGCGTTTAGTCGGTCACCCTTCACTACATGTGGCTACGCCCATGGGAGTAGCTATATAGAAATACATACAGTTTAGGTAGCCCTAGTGATAACATGTCATTAAATTAAAATTAAAGTTACATGTAAAAGCTTGACTAAAATTGGTGCGACAAAATTTTCCAAACGTCGCGTGGAAGCAGAAAATTGAGAACCATACTTTATTGTCATTGCTACTATTATTGTTTGCTAGAGATCTAACATTTAAAGGTGGTGAGAATGGGCACTCATTTATAATCTGTAAGCATTAATTAGTCTTTTGTAGAAGTTGAACTGAATTCATGATCATTATTGAGTAATGAATTTTAGGTCTACGTCAGTCATCATCTCAGCATCCTAGTAATACGACTCGCTCCGTTTTATATTGCTTGATCCTTATATAATGGCGAATTCAGAATTTTCGTTAAGGGGTTCGAAAATAAACATATAGTGCTTGAGATTTGAGTTTCGAACCTCTAATTTTATGTCGGAGGGTTTCCAAATGTGTATATACACATAAAAAATTTAAATTTACCATACATATATCGTGTAATTTTTTCTCGAGAGGGTGTGGATGAACCCCAAGCTACACTCTAAATCAGCCCATGCTTCCGTTAACTTGAAGCATTTTAAAGAAAATTTTAATTAAATGTGTATTTTCTTAGCGAATTTATCCAATATTTTATGATTAATCGAGCAAAGTGAATTTCGAATATCGAATATGTAAAGGAGAAGAGAGAGAAGTATTTTGTAATTTTTGTTTTATGAGTTTAATGTTGACATTTGCAAGAAAAATGAAAGAACTAAAACAACAGCTCATTATTAGCTGTTGTTGTTACTACTTTTCAATAATAAGAAATAGGATAAAATAAATCTAATATCAAATTTCATAATTGGTAGACCATATAATTTGTGTTTTTAAGAAAATTGTTAGTGTTCTAATTACCAACCATATTGAATAGTGTAAGTGTGGAAGATAGAAGTAAAGCTTAAGTCAAAATATGGTCAAATTCATGATATATACCTTAGTTGAATAAATTACAGGATACAATAATTAAGAAAAAATATGGACCCCCACCCCAAACAAAAATAAGATAGAGCATATTTTTCACTTTGATGCGGTGGTAGATTCAAAATTTTTATTTAGGATGTTTGAAAAATAAAAATATAATGTTTGAGGTCTGAAATTGAAACGTCAAAAGTGAATCTTGAGCCCCCTAAGCCGTAACAGTTGAGTCAACCTCTAATCTTGTATTCACGAAATTTAAAGTCTCTCTATATATACTAAAATAATATTAAAAAGTATTTTACATATTCTAAATTTTGTCAAGGGGATTTGAGTGAACACCCTCACCCTCATTGGCGGCGCCACCTATATCAAAGAGTGGTCAGGTACATAATCTTTATCAAAAAATTATATTCTGCACATAAAATAAATGTTAGCTATTATGAATGTGTATTTAATTTTATAACTCCTTAAGGCAATTGGAAAAAAAATTACACACTCTTCGTCAAATTTCTGATTCTGCCATTGTTCACCCTTTCCTAAATCTGTCTCTGCTTCAATAGCTAATAATATTTTAAATTTTAAATTAATATTCTTAAATTATGGGTTCAAGCCTTGGAAACATCCTCTGACAGAAATGCAAGGTAAGACTGCGTACGATACACCCTTATGGTGGAGCCCTTCCCCAGACACCGTGCATAGCGATAGTTTTAGTGCACAGAGCTGCTTTTTTTATTCTTGAATTATGAGAACAATTATGTTTGTAACATATTTATGGAACAAGATTGGAAAAGTAACTCAATAAAGTATTTTGCATGAACATTTTATATTATAAAATTAAATAGAAGGAAGAGAATTCCAATTTGAACACAATTATTAATTGTTGAAATGAATAAGCGAAAGCTGATCCAAATTGAACACACATTCCACAAGGAAGATTATGATCACATCTTTTTTTTTTTGGCAAAAGAAGAAAATGGTACAATATTTAAATAGCAAATCATGGAGATGGATTTTAAAAACTTTAAAACTCTAAACCCATAAGAAGCACATGCAATTAACTAATTCTATTTATCTCATTTTATATAATTTTTCAATTGACTAAAACATAAATCATAATGTTTGAAATATTAATTTTGTATACATATTATATATTAGCCTATTGAGTGGAAAAATAGTTTGATTAGAAAATCACTATTTGAATGATTAAGATTAAAATAGTATCGAATTTAAATTTCTCAAAGTTATCGTGAACAATTGTAACACCCCACATTTTTTAGCTAGAAATTGAACCGTTGTTACTACGTGTGTAAATTTTAATCCAATGATTTATATTTGAACATGTGTCATGATCATTATCCTAGTTTTAAGAATGCTTTTGAGGTGAAAAATGTTCCTAGGAATCACTTAGAGGAAAAAGTTGACCTAAGAGCCTTTGCTTCGGCCAAATTTTTGTATTCGATTCTACAAGGGTCAACTTTGAACATGTACAATTTTTGTTCTATGTGAAATTTTGCAGCTCAATACCCACCAAATGATAGATAATTGAGTTAGCTTTCCAATGATACCAATTTCAGCTTAATCTGATACCCGAGCGAAAAGTTATGGCCATTTTCGTGAAAGACAGTAAGGGGTCGCGATAGCCCCGCGCTGCGAGGGCTATTCCATCGAACTAGGGGTTGCGTCGCAAGGTCTATTCCATTGGAATAGGGGTCGCACCGCGAGGGCCATTTCCACGGGAAAAAGAGACCAAGGGGCAATTGGGTCCTTTCCCCTCAATCCCAATCGCCCAAAACACGGATTTTAACATTTCAAGGGGCATTATTTGCCTTTTACCTCAAAATTTCTCACTAGAAATCCTTTCCCTTTCCCCAAGAACAAAGTTCAAGCTTTTCCTCCCAAGAACACAAGAATTTATGTTTCAAATACAAGATTTCTTCAAGAATTCGTTCAATTAAGGTATGAGGGGTATTCATCAATGGGTCCCTTTCACCTATTGAGCCTAAAATCCCTCTCTTTGATTGAAATATGAGTTTTTTCCTTCATTATGGAATGTCATATGTTCAAGATGAGTTTAATTCATGCTTTTCCTTGGTAATTTGATTCAATCCATGTCCACATATGATCCCATGAAAAATTAGGTTATTTCATGTTTTAAACTTCAATTTCTCATGTCATATTCAAGTGATTTCATGTTACAATATCAAATATTGTATTAAACCATGTAATATGTTGTTCTCTCTTGTTTAACACATTCCCATGTTCGAATTCATGCTTCTCACCTATTTGTTGAAATGTCTTATGTTTTGGGTCTTTGAACTATATTTTCATACCACTGTTTTAAGCCTTGTTAACGCATTCTTGTAATCATTGCTGGAGGGTTATGAACACCTGATACCTATTTGTTAATACATGTCTTTATTTTCAAGTTACAAGTCTGTCAGATCATGTTTTCATTATTATATTAAGATTTTCATATTTATGTTGAGCACTTATCAGTACAATATCATGTCATGTTAGACCCATAATAATACCAGTGTCATTCAGTTGGGATTCGGATTTAGCACCGAGCGAACCTAGGGATGGGAGCTCACCCGACAGTCAAGACTGGGTCCTTAGTAACAGTCCCTAAGTTCTAGAACTACGTAGCCAGTGTAAGATTATGAGATGACACCTGCCAGTTTAGGACTGACACTCTCTTAGAGGTCACCCGCCAGCTTAGGACTGACTCCCTAAGTCCCTCAAGATTTTAAATTAGTGGATCTACACAGTCAGTGTTGGTACCCGTGGTAAGGTACTAACATCCTTTCAACTGGGGTCACAGATTAGACCCCAATTAGCTCAGATTGGGGCATGCCGGTGACATGATGGCTCCCACAGTTTCAGTCAACATTTAGTTTATCTCAGTTCAAGTTTGCTTGACCAAGTTATCAGATTTCAGTAACTATTCAGTCAGTTTTACAGATTATTCATGTTATTCAGATCATGTCAGTACATGCTATACTTGGTCTTGCATTCTCAGTTTTACATATTCATGTTTTTCATGCCCAGTATCCACACATAATCCTCAGTTCAGTTTTACAGCATGTTCAGTTTTACATGAGATTCACATATCGTATTCATGTTTTACTGCTTCCCAACTTCAGTTCTACTTATTCTACAAAAGTATAGATTTAAGAAAGTAAGTGTAGTGATTCACCAGCTTATCAGATTATGTTTGTTACTCATGTTTTAAGATACTTCAGCTTTCAGTTGGTTTCAGTCTCTTGGTGAGTCTACTTGTACTTAGCATGCATGCTTTTAGATTGTGTATCTATTCAGTTTTACTTATTGCATACACCCCCACTTACTCAGTATATTCCAAAATACTGGTCCACATATATGTCTATGTGTTACATTATCTCATAATATAGGTACCAGTTGTAACCCACACATCATAATCAAACAGTTTGCAGATTTCAGCGAGCAAGTGATGAGTTCTCTTGTTTCGGGGACTCCAGTCAGTTGTAGTTCATGTACTATCTTGTTATTATTCATATGTATTGATTAATGGTAGTTTGAGCCATGTCCCAGCTATCTATAGTCAGTATAGCAGAGGCTTCATAGATAGTCAGTCAGAATCGTTACATATAATTCAAATTTCCTTCCTCAATTTTATCATGTTGTAAAATTTATGAGTATTATATTTATTCAGACTTTCTCATGATTATGCTTCCGCTCAATGAATTTAGTTATTAGATAATTTAAATCAGTTGCTCAAGCAGTATGTCAGTTCATGGGTTAGCTTGAGATCCCTTGTGGTTCTGAGCACCATGTTACGATTAGGGGATAGTCTTGGATCGTGACAACAACCGTCTATTCAGGATAATTCCACGGGTGAAATCTGATACAATGAGAAATTATAGAGGAACTTGGACATGCATACTTTACTAAAAAAGAAATTCAAGAAGAGAAAAAACTTAGGCCCCGTTTCTGGAGTTGGAAATAGAGTTGGAATTGAAATTTGAGTAGGAATTGTGTTTGGCCATAAATATAAATTAAAGTTATTTTTAAAATTTTGTGAGAGAAGTAGGAGAGAAAAAAGTGAAAACAAGTTTTTCTTGTTTTCACTTTTCCAAAATACAATTTCAAATTGTAGTTGAAATTTTCATGGCCAAACACTGTGATTTTTACTTTTTTCACTAAATTGAAATAATTTTTTGCAAAAAAGTAAAAAATACTCATGACCAAATGGCTACTTAACATATAAACTCAAAACCCAAAATAAATAAATCGATTAATCCAAACTAATTAAACTTAAGAGAAAGATTCAAATCAACTTTTTTTGAATAGGATGTGAGTTTTAATTTCATAAATCTAAAAATAAAAAATGCAAATAGAAATTTTCAATTCTATTGGAACTGTCTGAATATTCATCCCTACTTGTACCTCCACTCTTTTTAGTACAAGTAAATTATATCATATATTATTTTTAATACATAAAATTAAATATTACATAGAAAGATCTCAACATAATTAATTTTAATATTATTAATACATTATATTCAACACTATTTTTATATATCGTACCAAACAAGACTGTGGTACTATCTAGGATATGAACAATCTAGCTTAGTTTTATTGAAGGGGCACTTAAATAGCTTAGCTTTATTGAAGGGGCACTCAGTTTGCAAAATGGGCACCGACATTTAAAATTCTAACCACCTATGTGTAGGGGTCATTTGGTTGGGAATGAGTTAATTCGGGATAATTAATTTTGTGATAATTAATTTTGAGATTAATTATTTTGAAATTATTTGGGATTAGTTATCCGATCATATGTGTATGAGATAACTTATCCCACCACAATGATGTAAATGGTGGGACAAATAATTCCGATATTAACTAAAATCTTTAACCAAACATGAGATAAAATAATTTCTCATTTTATCTTGAGATTATTTATCCCTTATACCTTACATTAAACGACCAAGGACTTGTTTGATCATAAAAATTATTCATTTGTTTGATCATAAAATTATTTATTTTATTTGAAAATCATGATTATAATTATGAAAATTTCAAATTCAATTTAAAGTTATATTTCAAATTTAGAAAATAGCTTACAACTTGTTTTTAGAGTTGATGCTAAAAAACACACCTATACTATTTTAATTTTTTGAATTTCATATCTGAACTATTGAAATGTGAGTTTTCATCTGAACTATCACAAAAATAATTAATAAAACACACCTCGACTAATATCTACCGATGTGTATTGCACTATCTTTTTTGTTTAAAAATTATGCTATGTGACATTTCTTGTGGAAAAATAATTTCACTGTGATAAAGTAAAAAAAATAATATTAGGTTAAAAGTCAAGGTTAAAAATTATCACCATACAAATTAAATTATTCTACGCTTCAATATCTGTAACACCCGCATTTTCGAGCTAGTATTTGAACTGTCGTTCCTACGTGTATAAGTTATAATCCAAATGATTTCCATGTGAATATAAGTTTCATGATCTTTATCCTCATGTTTTATGTGCTTTCGAGGTGAAAAATATTCATAAGAATCAATTAGAACAAAGTTGAGCTTAGAGCCTTTGATTCGTCCAAAGTTTGGTATTCGATTCTACAACGGTCTACTTTGAACGTGTATAATATTTTATATACTTAGAATTTTGCAGCTTAAGACCCACCAAATTGTAGATAATTGAATTACTTTCCAATGATACTATTTTCGCCTTAATCCTATACCTGAGCGAAAAATTATTACATTTTCTGTGTGAGGTAATAAGCCAACGCGATTAGAACGCGGCGCGATGGTCCTCGACATGATGAGTGATATGATACGTTGGCCAACGCGATACGGAGTTGTTTCACGCGCTATTTCAGTTCCTAAAGAGTCTAGGGGCACTTTGGTCACTTTCCCTCACTCAAATTCGTCCATAACACTTAATTTCAGCCCCCAAAAGCATTATACACACTATTATTCATCTTTTCTTTCAAAGAAAAAAAATCCTAGCCACCTCCCAAGAACACCAAATTAATTATCTTCTCTTCAAAAAAAATCAAGAACTCAAGTTTCCCAAATCAAGAAAGCTTTCAAGGTTGTGTTTTTCCTTCAAGATTAAAGCTTTAAGGTATGTGGGAGTTCATCCATGGGTCTCCTTTCATCCATGGAGTCCAAAAATCCTCTTTTCAATTAAAGAATGAAATTTTATTCTTATTATGGAATTTTATATGTTCAAGAAAGATTTAGTTTCATGATTTCATAGTGTTTTTGATTCAATTCAGTCCATGTGTGACTCCATGCAAGATGTTGAATTTCTCATGCAATGAATTTAAGATCCCCATACTTTATTCAAGTGAACTCCATGATAGACCCTAAATTCATGATTATTAGCAACATCTCCATATTTCAAATTCATGCTTTCCGTATGTTTGATGAAATTTTCATATCATGTTTAATCAATTTCAAGATGAATTCCCAGATTATAAATTTTGCCATGTAACTCTATTGTTCCCTCATGTTTAAGACTCTCTTATGTTCAATCTATGATCTTTACATGTTGTGATGAAATGCCCATGTCACACTTCAAGTGAGTTTCATGTAAATTCCCCAATTCACGATTTTAGTTATGTAATCATGCTATGTTCTCATATTTAAGATATTTCCATGTTCAAGTTCATGATCCCCATGTGTTTGATGAATTGCCCTATGTTGAAGTATTAATCTCCATGTGTTTGATGAAATGCCCAAGTGATGGGTTTCTTTTAATAATGACTTCACATTATGATTTTGAAACTTTAGTATGTCCTATTGTTATTGTTATCGAGTCCTGGGGGTTATGAATATCCAAAATTTAGCTGTTTACCTAATTTTCAGTATTTACAGAATGATTTCAGTTATTCCATGAGCAATATCATTCAGTTAGTAATATGGTTAGTTGTGAGTCCAATTAAACTTAGCTCAGTCCAGTTTCAGGTCCAGTATCAATTTACACATTAATAATTACCTCAGAATTCGTATGCATTGTTATTTCCAGAATATCATAACCCGAGCTTATCAGTTATTAGTTATCAATGCATGCACCAGTTAGTAATCCGTGTAAGTTCAGTTGAGAGTAAGATTTAGCACCGAGCGAACCTAAGAATGGGAGCTCACCTGCTAGTTGAGGGTGGGACTCTTAGTACCAATCCCTGTGTTTCAGAACTACGTAGCCAGCGTAGGTTTGAGATATTAACCTGCAAGTTGAGGGTTGACACGTATCTCACCAGAGCACCTGCAAGGAGAGGGTGACTCTTTAGTCCTTCAGAACTTTATTTTAGTGGATCCACAAAGCCAATATTAGTACACGTGGCATGGTATTAACACCCTTTTAATTGGGTTTACAGGTTGAACCCCGATTAGCTCAGATTGGGACATATCAGTTAGATAATACCTCCCATAGTCTCAGTTCAGTATTCAGTTTCAGAGTTTAATTTCAGGTTTGCTTGACTAAGTGTACAGACTTTCAAATACTCAGTTTTACAGCTTTCAGTTTTTTAAATTATAGATTATCTCAGTACCATAATAGATATACACTTAGTCTTGCATTCTCAGATAATACAGTTTTCATGCATTCCCACTCAATTATCTCATGTTGTTCTATTAGTCTTTATCTCATATGCTCAGTATCTCACAGTTTCAGTCCAGTTATTCAGACTAAGTACAGTCCAGCCTTACATGACCAGTATTCAACTATCAGTCATTCAGTTAATCAGATAAGCTTAGTATATGTTACGTTTGGTTCTGTACGTTTAGGTATTCGTGCTCAGTATAATTGTATATTCAGATCCCCGATGTTATGTCAATTTTCATCACGTTGTTTCAGAATCAGTATTCATACAGTATTTACATTTTACCGTATCCCAGCTTCAGTTCTACTTATATCATAAAAGTAAAGTTTTACAGAAACTAGAAACTAAGTGTAGAGATTCACCAGCTTATCAGATCATGTTTGTTACTCATGTTTTAAGATATTTCAGTTTTCAGTTTATTCCAACCTATGGGTGAGTCTACTTACACTTAGCATGCATGTTTTAAGATTTCGTATAAAATCAGTTTTACTTATTGCATTCACCCCTGCATACTCAGTACATTTCAGAAGTACTGATCCACATATACGTCTGTGTGGCTACATTGTCTCATAATGTAGGTTCCAGTTATAGCCTACGTATCATGATCAGACAGTTGCAGTTTTCAGCTAGCAGGTGGTGAGTTCTCTTATTTCGGAAACTCCAGACAATTTTAGTTCATGTACAGTTCATTTATTTTTCATTTGTATTGATTAATGGTAGTTGGAGGCATGTCCCAACTTTCTATAGTCAGTATAGTAGAAGCTTCATAGATGTCAGTCAGAGTCAGTCATGTAATTTCAGTTTCTTCCTTCAGGTTTATCAGATTGTAAAACTTTATCAGTTACATACTATTTCAGATTTTTAGTATGATTATATTTTCGCACAACAGAACTTGTTATTTAATGTATTACAATTCAGTTGCTTAACAGTATGCCAGTTCATGGGTTAACTTGGGATCACTTGTGGTTCCAAGCACCATGTGGCGTCCAGGGTGTACTCTCGGAGCGTTACAATATCCGACATTTTTTTCCACCTTCTCAGTCGTTGTCTCGCCTTAGTCGTGGCGTCGATATCTTCAACTTGAAAAAGGAGAGTTTAAGGTCGTAAAGAATCAATTGAAAAATATAGTATTAAAAAATATTTTAGCTAATTATAAAGTCATTATATATGCTTGGTGGACGGATATTTTATAGCCAACGGGGCCTTGAAGCGTTGGCAGACTTGGTCTAGTCAATGTCTAGGTAGTTTAGGTAGGAAACTTATACTCCCAATAACTCAAATATAAAACTCAAAAAACTGGATAATTTAAATGAGATTTTTACCTTTAACTCTTGTTTTAAACTCAATTTTCACTCTTGAAGTTGTATTTAATTAAGTACGTTTAAATATAAATATTATTTCAAATATCATTTATATTATAATAAAAAGCAACTCTATTTTCAACTTGATATTTCAATAAAATAAAAACAATATTTGAAATCCAGGCCAAAACAAGAAGACATGGACTCGCGCCAAAACGCGTTTAACGGTCTTTAGCTGTTTTAGAAATTTCATTGTCACATAAAAAAACACCTAAAATAATTCGGTGCATTAAAATTTTCATTATGTGCGAGATTTAGGAAAATATCGCACCACAAAAGTTTATTATATAAAGTTTTACTTTGCATTTCTCCATGGCTTAAACCCGTGACATCCTAGTCACATAACATCTACTTTATCGATTATTCTAAAGCCCTCTTTAAAAAAACATGCAAAAAGGTAAAATAGTTTGGTGAATTAAAACTTTCGTTATGCGCGAAATTCAGGAAAGATAGCCGCACCACAAAAGTCTATTATATGAAGTCTTACTTTGCATTTCTGCAAATGAGGCTATTTTCAAGACTTAAATTTGTAACCTCCTAATCATATAACATCAACTTTATTGATTATTCTAAGTCCCTCTTAAAAGACATGCAACAAGGTAAAATAGTTCAGTGCATTAAAACTTTTATTGTACACGAAATTCGTAAAAGGATCGCACCACAAAGGTCTATTATATGAAGTTTTACTTTACATGTCTACAAATGAATCTATTTTCATAACTTGAATTCGTAATTTTTTAATCAATAAAATCAACTTTATCGATTATTCTAAGTTACTCATAAAAAAAACACAAACGAAATTAATTGAATTTCCTATTGAAAATCAGCACTATTTTTTGGTTTGAAAAAACATTTAAAAAGGTCCTAGTGAATACTAATAAATTAATCATAAGCTGTGGAAAACAGAAGAACGCTGTATCTGACAATTTCTAATCAAATATATTTATCCTATACTAAAATCTTATTAATAGGAAAACATCAATGTCAAATATTGGTCCACTGAATTCTCCAAGAAACTCCCTTCAGACAACCAGCAAGAATATTAAACAAAAAGATGAAGAAGGAAAAATAAAAAAACAAGAACATAGTGCTCATCACACTACAAGTAACCATAATTATGCCACCCTTAACCAGAAGTCGAGGGTTCGACCTTAGATATGGAGAAAACTCTATTGGGAGCGCTATCCCCGAATGGGGTCCTATCCGACGCAAATCCAGATTAGTCAGGCTCCAATGCGGGTACCGGACACCGGATGAAAAACCAAAAAAAAAATCATAATTAAGGGCCCGTTTGTATTTTGTAAGAGATTTGGATTTTTTTTTTTAAAATTTATTTTTATAAGTAGTTAAGAAATCTTAATTTCTTGTTAGGATATGAGTTCTTTTATTAAAAAAAATAATCTTCAGTGGTATTAGAATAATTTTTTTCATGAGAAAAACTAGTTTGAATTTGTTAAGTTTTTCGAGTATTGTTTTTAACTCGTAAAACTCAGCTTTTTTCTATGTGAAATACATTTCTAAATATCACCCAAAGTATCCAAACACCTACTTATAAGTTACTTGATGATTATTACCTATTGTATTGTCTTATATTGCATCATATTTTTATTTTAAAAATAACATTTATTTTGAATTTTATCGTATAGTATTTTAAGATCATCGTTATATAATAAAAAAAAAGTTGCAAATCTCATTTTTTTTTTTTTACTTCAACGTTGTTTATGATTTACCAATTATATTATATCAATATTAATATACTGCTATTCATTGAGATAGTATCATACAATACTCTCTTCGTTCACTTTTTACTTTTATTTACTCTGCACTCTTTTAAAATTCTTTTGATATTCTAAAAGCGAAAAAGTTAATAGTATTACATACGTATTTTAATACAATAGACAAGTACTAGGATATTACTCCTATATAACAAACATCCAAACAAAGCTTATAATTGTGTTTGTGCGGGGGCAGAAAAATGAAAAAGTGATGACGTCATTTCTTCCAAATTTTCTTATGGTCAATCGTCTCCACTGCACATCATATCAATATTAAGTATTATTTTTCTATTTTTGTAGTCTTCTCAATTTTTGTCCTTCTCACTTCTTTTCTTTTCATACACGTTAACACGCTAATACTCCTAGTAAGATAAAATTGCTTATAATAATTTTTTATAAATTCGCTCTAACTTTTACAGCTCAGTTTAATACTATAAAATATTGCTCCTTATTTTCATTTTTTTTCTTGTGTTTTATTATGGGTATATCTTGTTTTTGAGTTTTCTTGCCTTTTTACTGAGTTTATGTTCAAATTAGTTGACACCCACGTGAAATTTTGTCACCTTATTGCGTAAAACTACCAGTTGCCACTTTTTCATTTGACTTTTCTTTGTTCCATTTTCCCATGTTAGTTCCAGTTTTTTTCCATGCTTATCCCAATTTTGTTCCTTTTTTAACCGCAAAAAGTTGGTGTTTTTCTACCAGAGAAAACATCAAAATCTTTTTCTAGAAAAAGTTCCTTTGGAGGTTTTTTAATTACAGAGAGTTTATTTGGTATTTTGGCAAGAGGGGCAAAAAGAGTTTCCAAGAATTTTGCTTTGAGAAAAAATGCTCAAGTGTTTTTCTTGTTTCTTTCTTTCCCATAGTTGAGTTATCCTAATTTTGTTCCCTTTTCAGCTGCAGAAAGTTGGTATTTTTCTACTAGAGAAAACATAATAATCTTTTTTTTTTTTTTCTTTAAAAAGCTCTGTTGGAGTATTTTGTTCATACATAACAGTATATTTGGTATTTTTGGCTAGAGGGAAAAAAAGTTTCAAGATTTTTGCTTTGAGAAAATGATTTAGTGTTTCTCCATTTTCTTGATTTTCCATGCTTATCCTAATTTAGTTCCTTTTTTAGCTGCAGAAAGTTTGTATTTTTCCAATATTAATCATCAAAATTTTATCTTTCTCTAGCTACTCCATGTTAATTGACTTGATGTAAGCGTCAGAAGCTTAAAAGAACACATCAAAATCTGTTTTTTTAGCCCTCTAGGGGTGTTTTGTTTTTCATACAGAAACATTATTTTTGGTGTTTTGGAAAGAGAGAAAAAGTTTCAAGATTTTCTGAAAAAAATCAAAATTTTGATTTTAGCCTTCTTGGGGTGGTTTTTTTCTTCATACAGAAACAACATATTTGGTATTTTGGAAGAGGGAAAAAGTTTCAAGGTTTTAGCTTTAAGAAAAATGCTGAAGTGTTTTTACATATTCAAGGATAAATCAAGGTCCCGTAGAGGGGAATCAGCACCAGAATTGAGTAATGAAAGTAGGAGAAGTGGTAATCCAGAAGGGGATAGGGTAACAAGGTCTACAGGTTCAGTATCATCTGCTCGAAGCATACCGGAAATGTATAGAGAAAGAGAGCAGAATTTGAGAGTTTTTACTCTCTCAGAGCTTAAGGAGGCTACAAGGAATTTTAATAGAATGTTAAAGATTGGGGAAGGTGGTTTTGGTAGTGTATATAAAGGTTCCATTCAGCCTCCTAATGGGAAGGGTGATCCTCTTATTGTTGCCATTAAGAAACTCAATACACTTGGATTACAGGTATGAACCTGTTCCTTTTATCTGCGTTGTATCATTTCATATTCGATACGAGTAATATGATTTTCTTGCTTTTTGTTAGTAAGATCAATCTTGTTAAATGTTGGAATTTAGAGATTCGGCGTATTGTGGAAAGATTTAGTTGTAATCAGAAGTAAATGAGTGCAAGATTTGAATCTTTGATTGAGTCAGTTATAGTAGAATTGAGCTAAGATGGTGTAATCTAATTAGATTGGTATGTTCATATTTGTGTCCGAGTAAAACATCGCGGCACATGAGATCTTAGTTTGGGCCAGAATCTTGGGAAAACTATATGCTTATGCATCTTTTTGTTATTTCTATGTTAATGTACCTTTATGAATGAGAAAGGCTTGACAAATTCTTGTTACATTACTGTCTTACTGTATGCATTTATTCAATATGACTTATATGTGGAACAAATATCGTGTGTTCCGTTCTATTCAAGTGTTTTGAGTTGGAAGGGAGGATGAGGGGGTTGCCACATCGATTCAATTGTTTGTCCTGTCTAAAATTGCTACTTGGTGGAATTTTCTGGTGAAGTCATAAAATATTTCAAAGTTTTTGCTTCATGAAGGCTTTAATTGTTTTGTTGTCATGGTGATTTGGGATTGTATTCCTGAACTTCATTCTTCTCTGGAATCTAAGCACTCAATCCTAAATGTATTTACTACTCATAATCCAGTATGGCTCCTTTATCAACAATTTCGAGTGAGCTGGTTACTCGGATGAACACTGTCCCTAAGCTTATATTGTGGCCAAACAGTTGCAATCTCTTTCAAACTGAAGGCAGTGCCTTGTTAGCATTAATTGTAGGTGATAAGATGAATGCACTAAGGCTCCAACTAATTAAGCTAGCAACACGTTTTGCCTTTCTTGCTTCTTTTATCGACATTTCCGTAATTGATACTTTGAATTCCATGATTGATTAAATGCTTTCCGCTTTTTATCTTTGTCTTATGCACTTAACCTATTGATATACAGGGCATAGAGTTAGGAAGCACATTCATCTTTCTTTACTGGTTATACTCTACTTGTCACATTTGTTGAATAAATTTTAGAGTTCAACATCCATCTCTGTTTGGTTGTATAAGCTCACTGTCTCTCTCTCTCTATTACAACATTACGTAATTCCAAGAAGTCCATTGTAGATATTTTTTCTTTTGTAACTATTTTCCATGTATCTTCATTCCATAACCAATTTCATATTTATGGGGAGGAAAGATACATCCCAGTCGCTAAGGCATCATTACTAGTTGTCTTCACCTTTTCTCATTTCTTTGTTGGTTTCTCTGTGGTTCTGACAATAAAACTATGCAGGGCCACCGACAATGGATTGCAGAAGTTCAATTCCTTGGTGTCTTGGAGCACCCTAATCTTGTTAAACTTCTAGGATATTGTGCTACAGACGGGGAAAGAGGGATTCAACGCCTGTTGGTTTATGAATACATGCAAAATAGGAGCTTAGAGGATCATCTGTTCAACAAAGCTGTACCTGTAGTTCCTTGGAGTACGAGATTGAAAATTATACTGGGTGCCGCGCAAGGGATGGCTTATTTGCATGAGGGACTAGAAGTCCAGGTATGCTTAGCTACTCAGATGAAATGAATTGGCACTTCAATTCTGCTAATCAGGTTACTTTGCTTTTGTGCTTATTACGTTGAAAACACATATCATCTGACTTTGCTAACAGAGCAATATCCTTAATTTCAAATGCCAAAAGAAAATCCAGCTGATTGATAGTTATGTAATAGACTTGTTTATCAATCTCTCTAATTACTGACACTATGTTCCATTTAATCGAGATTATTGTTGATGAATTTGTAGCTGTGTGTTGTCAGCAGTTAGTCGACATGCTTTGCCACCTTAACAATACTAGCCAACTTGCATATTCTTGTTCATTTACTGACAAAATGCAACAAATAAACTTCGTTAATTTACATGTATCAGTATTTTCACAGTATTTTCAACTAACTTCTGAATCCAAGAAAGATCAAACTAGCTGAAGTGGGTGGCGAGATATAGCATTTTTATGATCATAATTAACGCCAATGAAGCTAAAAACATTTTGTGCTCCTAAAAAGTACCTTTCTTTTTTCTGTATTTATACAAAACTCTTTTAACTTTTCTTTCATTTCTTTTTCTTAATGAATACTTTTGGTTAAAACTGAAGGTGATATATCGAGATTTCAAGTCATCAAATGTGCTTCTGGATGATGATTTCAATGCAAGGCTTTCAGATTTTGGGCTTGCAAGGGAAGGGCCAGCTGGTGACCGCTCTCATGTGTCTACAGCGGTAAGTGCTGACAATGTTCGATTTTGCATGGATGTTAAATTTTTGTACGTATGAGATATATATACCCGACTTTTTGACTAATACTTGAAGGGACCTTTTTGCGTCATCTTCTCGCTATGATGAGCATCATATTCTCTTTACAGCAGCAAGTTACCACGCTGTTTTTTTTTTTTGTTCAATTGATCTAGCGGTTTATGTTAACCAAGTGCTTTATTAGTTTACTTGCTGGTATTTTGCCTTTTAGAGACATTTTTAGGATCTGAATTGCTATAGGCTAGTCATGCTTTAGACTTCGATTCTTGTTGCCTGATCATTAATTAATATGTAGTAATTTTTTGCTTTTAGCCTGTGGGGACTTTAGGATATGCTGCCCCTGAATATGTTGAAACTGGACATCTAACTGTTAAGAGTGATGTATGGAGCTTTGGAGTTGTCCTCTATGAGATCCTCACTGGCAGGCGAACTTTGGAAAGGAACCTTCCTGTGATGGAGCAGAAGCTTCTCGATTGGGTAAAACAATTTCCTGTTGATAGTAGAAGATTCAGCATGATAATTGACCCCAGGCTTCAAAATGATTTCTCACTTATTGCTGCTAAGAGAATTGCAAAACTGGCTGATAGCTGCTTAATCAAGAGCGCCAAAGACCGGCCAAAAATGAGTGAAGTAGTTGAGATACTGACGCAGGCAGTACAAGAATCACAAGAAACAACTTCTATTCAAACCACCGGTGCAGGTCCGTCGAGGCCTACACAACTTGCCTCACCTAAACAACTCAAAAAGAAGGCCATTGCTGAAACTGCTAGACAAATGAGCCCCTTAGCTCAGGCAAGTCCTACTGAAATACGGTCTGTAAAATTTGCTTTAACGAACCTTTGGCTAACTCTCTTTACCTGCTATTTCAGGCTTGAATGATCAACATACCGGGGATCAAGTCCGTCTCAAAATTGAGCTCCTTATGCACGAGATGAGTAAATTTTTTTCTATAGATATATATGTATAAATGTCAAGTAATATTCTTTGGCAAAAGAAATGATCTCCAGTTGTCCCATTAGTTCTTTTTGATAAGTATGTTTACACTAGGAAGAGTTTTGACAAAAGGAAGGGAATTTTCTTTTCTATTATATGTGATACAAGAACTTGTAAACTCCCATATTTAGGACTTGTACTCACTAGTGTGTGTTTGTGTAAATAAATCATTTGTCTTCCAAGTAACAAATTTTGTGCCTCTTTATTCAGCTCCTATTTTGTGTGGCACTCCAAAAATCTTAACAATGTAACTCTACAGCTATACATATGTGTGAGTTCTCAGACTAAGTATTTTGTATAGTGTTATACCAAATTTCTATAGCTCCAAGGTGAATTTTGATATGTTTACGCCAATCTGACAAGTTTACTCATGTTGAATGTGAATGAAGGGCGCTGTTTGGTAAAGATTTTAGTTCTTTGGGCAAGACTATACTATGGCATAATACTGCTTAAATATGAATTTAACATTATTCAACAAATTTTAATAGACTAATGTATTGGTAATATTTGTTATTTTTGGATATATAAACCAAACTAAATAAGCCTTAATAGAGCAAAACTAAAATAAAAATTGATGTCGTGATTTTAAAGCTCAACTACTAAGGATTCGTCATATTGGATCTGTAATTTTTTTTTTTTTTTTCATTATTATACAATGGAAAAAGAGGAATATCAACACATTCCGGAAAAATGATTAATCTCTATAAATAGAACTGCTAAAATTGAACTACTTAAAGATAAATTCTCATTTTTATCAGGTGAATAGTCGGAAGTTTGTGCAAAGTTAACCTCCCACTATCCAATAGATGCCTTATAAGGCTTTTTTTTTTTTTTGTGTGTGTGTTTCTAAATGAGATTATGTTGAAATAAAAACTAAAATGAAAATCTAATACTAAATTTAGATATTTAATATAAAAATTAAAATTCTAATTAGTAGTTGACCAATGATAAATGTGGATTGGACATTATTCCTCAATGAAATCATCATAAACAATATCACCCTCAATATTTTTGAAATTCATAAAATACATTAGAATTCAGAATTCAACTTTATTTCCAATCCCATCCATCTCACCATGTAATAAATAAATTAAAAAAATATTTTATTGATGTAAAAATTATTTTCACAATCAATTAATTATGAATTAATAACGTATGGTAAGTAAGCATTAATTCGTAATATAATAAGGATGGTAAATCAGGACAAATTATGTAAAACAATTATATCCTATTATGGGAGTTTACAAATCATCACTTGAGTCTTCTTCTCTATGTGGAGGCAGTGTTTATTCTCCCCCAAAGTATACTTCAGGAGATTGATAAGAGATGTAGAGAATTTCTTTGGGGAGTTTCAGATGATCCAGAGGAAGATGAATCTAGTGTCTTGGGAAGATATTTACACTCCAAAAAAAGTATGGTGGGCTGAATATTAAAGAAAGTAAAAATTGAAATGTTGCACCTATCTGAGGTAAGAAATACACTGACGTCTTGGGCCAAAACAAGCTGCCAGACAAAAAGTCTACAATGGATAAAGAATCAAAGGTGGAAGCAACTCAAGAAGGAGATAGCAGCTGCAATCTGTGGAGCTCTAATATAGTACACTTGGCAGGCAAGAAACTGAAAACTTTTCAGGCAAATAAATGTAAATAGGGAGTTTTTAGTTACATAAATTCAAAAGGAGTTGAAGGAGTGAGTACAGATGACCACCAATTCAATAATGAAAGCTAGGAAATGTCACAGTTTACTTCAAATTTTTTGCATTTAAGCTGTATAGGAACAGTGAGATTTGTGTTTTGTTCTTGAGGTCTGGATGCTCACTTGCAATCTTCCTAGAAGAGGGCAATGACACCAAATGCTCGTAATCTGTATAATTTGTTGGGTACTGATAACACATTCACAGTTTATTATCAAAAAAAAAATAATGATGGTAAATGACGTATTATAGAACGTCGAATTATATTGATTGCGTAAAAATACTCGTTTATATATTTTCAAAATTTACGTATTACGTTGATGTTGGGTGTCTATGCGATATGATATAAGCGAGTTGGAATGTTTTGATGCCAGTTAAGACAAAGTTGAGGTATCTAGATGCACATTCTTAAAGTTGGAGTTCCCTCTTGACAATTGAGATCAAATTTAAGTGTCTGTTTATGTATTATTTTAAGAAATCATATTGTGACAATGTATTTAATTACTCACTTTAGGTAAGAAAATCACAGGTGAATTTTCTTTGGCTATGTATATAAAAGTGTGTTATTTTACACCATTTTATATTTTTATTTGAGTTTTCTATTTTTCTTCTTTCTTTCTCAGATTTTATACTTTTCATTGAAACTCTAATGAAATCTCTGTTCAGATACACTTTTTGGTGACAAAAAAAAAAAATCTCTTAGCAATTGAAAATCTCTGCTGTGAAAATCATCGTCAGAAATAGTTCATCAAACTTCATTCATCAGTAAGCATAAATTTTTATCTTTCCTTTTTTTTTTAATCATTGACTAATTATATGACTATTCTTTGATTGTTTTCTTTATTATTATTTCTTTTTTTCATTACTCCATTTGTATTATTACAGCAATTCTAACAAAAATTTATGTGGCGAAAGTTTAATTGCAAAGAATGAGTCCATTGATTTTTTCTAGAATTAATCTTATGTATGTCTAAAGCATGTTTTAAAGGGGGAAGCATCATCCTCAATCTTTTGAAAGTAATCTTATTAAATTTTAATATAATCATTGTAATTATATAATTCTAGACTATTTATTCAATCAAAAATTCGTTGCTTGATTTCAAATTTCGTTATTTTTTGAATAAATATTATTCTTTTTGTATTATTTCTCTTTGATTTCAAGTATAAGAGGAATAAACAATAATTTATTCCATATATTTTTATAAAGTAGAGTCTGAAAATGATAAAATGTATGAGGTCCATATCACTATATCTAATGTAAGAGAAATAATAATTCAATTTTACAAAAATGTAAATAGCAAAGTCTTACCATATTTGTTAATCTCTTCATGCTTTAAATAATTATTACATATCCTCTTATCACTTAATTGTTTCCTATTAATTTCAACTCAGATACATATCCCTTTAATATAGGTGAAAATCTTTCTCCTCTCAATAAACTATGACTTCTCTATGTTGTCCTTTTTTATACCTTAGTAATTGTATTGTAACTTGGCAATTCTTTTTTAATACCTTATTAGCAGTAAAGATATGAACTTATGAGTAACTCTTTTAAATTTCAATCTCCATTTCACATTTTATTTGTATCTTGTCATTTGAGTATTTTTTTTTTCAAAATTATATCAACTTTCTATTATCATATGGCAACGCAATATTATATCATGTGATGTCATTCCCTCATTGATGACAATTTAATCACATAATTAGACATGAATTTATTTTTTTAAAATCTAGTAGCTTTGCAGTGCTCTGTCTTAGCTTTATCATAATTTTTTAAAATTATGATAAACCTCATAGATATTTTCAGATTTCGATCTAATATATTTCAGATAAATTTTTCTCTGACTTCAAAAAGCTATATTATGTCTTCCATCAAATTCATACAATTATCTTTTCTGAATTGTTTGTATATATACTATGCAAAATAATTTGCATGTACTCGAATATAATTCATTAAATAAATTGTATTGTAACTTCTATGAAGCTCTCTCCTTCACTGTTACTTGTAAACTTAATTTTTGCATTCCCTTTAATAACAATGATTAATATTGAGTATTGAATAGTCATATTAATAGATGTTTGATTTTTAATGTTAGAGAAATGATGTAGAGAATAAATAATTTATGTGGAGGATGAAAAAGAAAAGGAAATTATGTTTTCTTAATATATTACACAACAACAACATACCCAATATATTTCCATCAAGTGGGGTCTGGGGAGGATAAGTGTACGCAGTCATACCACTACCTCAAATGTGAGATAAAGGGACTCTTTCCAATAGACTTCCAACTCAAAATAAAGCAATTTAAGATAAGATAAGGAATAATAATAGAACAAGATACAATTGAAATTAACATATTCAATAATACCAAAAGCAAGATACTCCAAGTATACACCAAAACATACAACATCATAACTCAGACTAACTTTCTCCCCTAATTCACCTCCTCCATAACTTCCTATCCAGGTTCATGTCCTCGGTAAGCTAAAGCTGTTCCATGTCATGTCTAATCACCTCCCTTCAATATTTCTTCGGTCTACCTCTACCTCGTTTGAAACCATCCCTAGTCAACCTCTCACACCTCCGCGCTAGGGCAGCTGTGCTCCTCCATATCACCTGATCGAACCATCTCAACCTCGCTTTCCTCATCTTGGCTTCCATCGAAGCCACTCCCACCTTATCTTGAATAACCTCATTTGTAATCCTATCTTTTCTAGTACACCTACACATTCACCGAAGCATTCTCATCTCCTCTACCTTCATCTTCTGGATGTGGGTCTTCTTAACAGGCCAACACTCCGCCCCATACAATAAAGCCAGTCTAACCACTACTCTGTAAAACTTACCTTTAAGTTTGGGAGGTACCTTTTTGTCACACAAGATATCGGATGTGAGCCTCCATTTCATCTATTCTCTCTCGATTCGATGAGTAACATCTTCGTCAAGCTCTCTATTCTCCTGAATCATCGATCCCAGATACTTGAAACTATCTCTCTTACTGATATAATGAGTGTCAAGCTTAACAACCACATCGGACTCATGAGACACCTCGCTGAACTTACACTCCAAATATTTCGTCTTGGACCTACTCAACCCAAACCCTTTAGAATCAAGAGTTTGCCTCCAAACCTCCAATGTAGCATTAACTCCACTATGAGTCTCATCAATCAAGACTACATTATCTGCAAAAATCAAACAATAAGGCACCTCATCTTGAATGTGCCACGTCAAAACATTCATCACCAAGGCAAAAAGAAACGGACTAAGAGTCGATACTTGATGTAACCCCATCAAGATAGGAAAGTGCTTTGAGTCCTCTACCTCAGTCCTAACCCGAGTCTTTGCTCTATTGTACATATCCTTAACCGCTCTAACATATACTATAGGAACACCTCTAGCCTCCAAACACCTCCAAAGAACCTCCCAAGGAACTCTATCATATGGCTTCTCTAAGTCGATAATTAACACCATGTGCGAATCCTTCTTTCTTTCCCTATACTGCTCTACCACCAGTTTCCTGATGAGATGGATGACTTTTGTAGTCAAGCACCCTGACATAAATCCAAATTGATTTCCATAAATAGTAACAATCCTCCGCAACCTTAACTCTATCATCATTTTCCAAACCTTCATAGTGTGGCTTAACAACTTTATATCCCTGTGATTATTGCAATCCTGAATATCGCCCTTATTCTTATACAATGGAATCATCGTACTCCACCTCCAAGCTTCAGACATCCTCGCCGTTTTGAAAATTATGTTAAATAACCGAGTCTGCCACTCCATACCTGCCCCTCCTATGTACTTTCAAAAATCCATTGGAATCTCATCTGGCCCCGTTGCTCTACCTTTATGCATCCTACGAATAGCCCCTTAAAATCCTCAACCTTAATGCGCCTACAATAGCCATAATCACGAAACCTCTTGAAATGCTCCAAATCCCCCAACACAATGCTAGTATCCCTTCCTTCGTTCAGGAGCTTATGAAAGTAAGACTACCATCTCTTTCTAATATGACCCTCCTCTACTGAAACTTTGCCGTCCACATCCTTAATACACTTCACCTGATCCAGGTCTCGAGTCCTCCTCTACCTAACCTTGTCGAGCCTATACAACTTTTTATCCCCATCTTTACTATCTAACGCTGTGTATAAACTCTCGAAAGCAGCACTCTTAGCCCTCGTGACTGCCAACTTCGCCTCTCGCTTAGCAATCATATACTCCTCCCTATTCTTCCGTTTATCTTCTTCATTCTTACTCTCCGCCAACTTTGCATACGCTTTTCTTGAACGAATAAAAATAATCAAAAGAGAACGTTACATTCTTCTTAACGTGGATGTAAGTTATATAAAAAAAAAAATTAATACCAAGCACCAAATAAAAAAATGAATAAAATAAAATAGATTTAGAAGATTCAAAGGTTCACACTTCACATCATTCTCCTTGGTTTAAATTAAGAGTAAATACATAATTACCCCCGATTTTGTCCGAGATTTGCAAAAAGACACCTAAACTTTCACTTCGATCTATTACCCCAAGATTCTTTTTTATTTCATTCAAAACACACCATTTTGATCCTCTGTGTGTATACACGCGCCACAGGCGCGTGAAAGGATTCGAATTTGACTTTTTTGATCAATTAAAAGCTGTCACGTGTAAAATAATTGATATATAGTTTATATTTTTTTTTTTTTAAAATTAATATTCATTTGTTTTTTAAAATTATCCCTACCCCCTCTCCGCCCCCACCCACCCACCCACCCAATCCACCCACCCTTTCTTCATTCATTAAAGCTCCATTTTACAATTAAATCATATCATTTAATTACCCACATTTCTTCTTCAACACAATGTCTTCTTCAACACCATTAAAGCTCTTCAACACAATGTCACCATTAAAGCTCCTCCATTGAACCACCTGATGGGGTGGGGGTGCTGAATGGGGGTGGAGGTAGAGGAGAGCTGCTGGATGCGAGGGGGAGGGCAGTTGCTGGATGGGTGTGGGGTGGGGGAAGAGGGGATGGGGTGGAGTGGGGTGTTAAATTAAATAAAAAGAAAAGTTTTTATTAAAAAAATGAAAAAAATGAAATTAAGCGTATTTAACACATGGCAGCACTTGATTGGTGCGTGTGTTCACTCTCTTTGTTGTGACTGAGATTCAGCGAAAAATGATTTGTTTACAAAAAAATAAAGAAGAATCGTAGGATAATAGGTCGAATTCAAAGTTTAGGTGTCTTTTTGAAAATCTCGACCAATATCGGGGGTAATTATGTATTTACTCTTAAATTAAAGCTAAAGAAAGATTCACATATGTCACATGCATAATGCACACAAAATATATCCATTTTTGGCCTATGAAAGATTTTTGTTTTTATACTATCTGAACGTGATGTTAATACACAAATTGAACTAATAATAACTCCCAACTCAAATTTAAGACAAAGAAAATAATTACTGTTTATCTTTTTCTTTCCACATAATTTATATTGAAGTAAGAGAATATTTGTAATAGGTTTAATACTATTTTTATTTCCTTAAAAGAAATTTTAATTTTAATCTTTGTGATATTTGATTAAGAAAATTAAAAATTTTAATGGTCACGTTTGATCCCTTTGCTGTTGATATTCACAAATTTTCTTAAATATTAACAACTACATTATTTAATTATCCATATGTTTTGTTAAATTTATATTGTTAGTTCAATGCGGAAAAAATTTATCTGCACCCGATGTGTACACCAAATCAATACATATGCATGTAAATTACATTTTTGGTATAAACACCTAGTTTATTGAACCAATAAAGAAACCAATAAAGGTGCATTTTAATTAATAAAATTTATACATACTGAATCATGTATTACAAGAACCAATATCAAAATTTATCACTAACTCAAATATCAAACATGCTATTATCCTTTATAATTTAGATTTGAGTGATGATATTTTGGTCACACTAATGTTACACAGCCGATTGGTTGGGAAAGAGTTATACTGTGATAGTTAATTGCGGGATTAGTTATTTCGAGATTATATAGGATAACTTATCCCATTATTATGGTGTAAATGGTGGCATGGGATAAATAATCTCGGTACTAACTAATACCTCACACCAAATATGGGATAAATTAATCTTTTATTTTATTTCGAGACTATTTATATATCCTTATACCTCGCACTAAAATAAAATAATAGTTTATTTTCAAAAGAATTCCGTTGTTAATTTACTTTTCTTTGGTTGTTAACAAACCAAAAAGCCTTTGATCATCAAAGGTCTATAAGACCATAACCTCCCAAAAATGCTTAAGCTAATCTGCAAGTTGTAACCAACCAAATATGATTATACTTTAATACTTTATTACTAATTTTGGTTTTATTATTTTGAAGATTCTTAGTAATAAATTAACTTCCCATTAGTATAAAAAGAAACTATAGCTGTAATACAGTCCCCTTTCTTGTTTATCTTATACTTTTAACTAATGGTTTTTCATTAGCACATGAGTGAAAACATATTTGATTTAGTCTTCGATCACAATATAATTGTAAAAACTAAAGATTATAAAAAAAATCAGAAAAAAACCGAAAAATCCGAAAAAACCGACTAAAACCTAAACCGAAAAAACTAATTTTACCTTGGTTTGATTTGGTTTATAGTTTTAATAAACCGACATGATTGATTTGATTTTTTCTTAATAAAAATCGAACCAACCCGACCTATGTACACCTCTACTTTTACCTTATTCAGACTTTGACCACAAATTTGGAAAGTGCACACCGGACATCATTATGCTTGTTTTAATCTAAAAACCAGATTCTAATATGTCACAACATACACACACTTAATGTAATACGTCCTAGTCACATTTAAGTTTTTGGTGTTTCTCATTCTATATTTGTGTCTGTTTTTACAGTTTTAATAATCAAAGCTTAGCACAACAGTTTTCTTTATTCAGGTAATTAGTCTTCTTGTCATTCTCAAGAACTTCTTTATGATACGTTATGCATGTTACTTGTGACTATTATTTATCTTTTAAGATACATATATGCATATGGTTATTGCTTTTTCTAGTTAGAACTCTCTTTTAACAGTTTGCATTTTGCTAAAGAAGAATATAATTGTGTGTCTTGATTCAGGTGCAGAAGATGGATTCAGGAGATGGCAATGTTCCAAGGAGGAGGACTAGACAACAAGCTTTGAAATATATGGTCGATTTAATTGAGAAGAGGAAAAGGTTGAATCGAAGTGGTAATCGTAGGAATACTGGAGAGAATGTTCGTAGTGGGAGCAAAAGAAAAATGGTGGAGTGTTCTGGAGGGAAGAACAATGCGAGGAGGAAACGGCCTTTCGTTGTGGAAACATCTGATGATGATGAGTGGGAAGAGGAGAGTGATCATGATGTTGTTATCATTGAGGAGGAGGAGGAGGAGGCTGCTGATAATTCAGATGCAGAGTCCAATGTTGCCTCAAGTATGTCTAGGACAGTGGAGATACTGGAAGAGTTAACTGATACAACCTCATCTTCTGACTCGGAATCCGAAGCTTCAACTGATGAAGATAATGATGACTCCAATGATAAGACGTACAGGGAGATTGAGTCATCAACTTCTGATGATGAGGAATCAGAACATGATGATTTGAGCTGTCCTGAAAACAATGAAGATGGTAAAAAGAAGTCAAATAAGGGGCTTGTTGTTGAAGGTGAAAAGCAGAACAAACGCCGAGCATATCATCTTCGGCCACGCTCACTTTCCAAGTCCAAAAAGAAGAAGTTAAACCAGGGAAGTTGTACTCGGCCCATTCTTCTTGTTGATGAATATGAATATGAATATGAGTCCTCATCTGACGAGAAGGACTGCGAGGTGGATGGCTCGGTGAAAAATGTTGCTGTTCAGAAGGATGTTGTTCGAAAGAATCGTAAGGGAATTCTTGAAGAATCTGAATCCTCATCTGACGAGGAGGGCTGCAAGCTGGATGACTCAGTGAAAGATGTTGCTGCTCAGAAGGATGCTGTTCGAAAGAATCGTAAGGGGATTCTTGAAGAATCTGAATTTCTGAAGTTTGTAGTTGATTCCATAAAAAATGTTGATGATCATAATAAACTCACTCCTCCAGAAGAGAAGGAACAGGTTCATGTCGAAGAAACACTTCCTTTAGTATTCCGGTTTGAAGACGAGGAGCCTGGTCCCCCGGAGAAAGAGGAATGGGAAAAGGAATTTGAAGGTCTCGTAGATGAAATGGACATGTGTCTCTTAGAATCAGATATTGGCTTTACAAATCCATCCGTTTCACCGAAACAGAGTGGACAAATAAGTGACTGTCAGATGGGGAACCACGATCTTGTTCTAGATGAGCAAATTGGACTCAGCTGTACAGTGTGTTCATATGTGCATTTGGAGATGAAATACATCTTCCCTGATTTTGTAAGTATCCGAGTTTTGTCCACCAAGCACTTTTCTTTCCAGTTTGGAACCTGATTTACAAGATTTGTTGTTATTATTCTAATAGATTCCGTAAACTTTTTATTGTGCTCAACTGAACACTTGTTCTGCTAAATTTATGTTCTTGTATAGCTTGAGGTACTGATATTCGATTACTGAAGTGTGCTTGACATAGTGCAAGATATTGCTTCTGAGGTATTGATTGATTGATGTTAGTCGCTCAAGGCAAGGATTTGGAAAGATATTGGATTTGAAGGATATTCCGCTTGTTTTTGAGTGTTTTTTGTTAAATCCATTTTATGCATGGGGGAAGGCTTGTTTTGGACTTTCCATTGTGAGTTTGTAAGATTGGTCCATGGATGCTTATATTGTCTATTTGTTTGCTTACTGGTCCTTTCGATTCGTGGCGAGCTGACATTTGCTTTTGAGCTAGAAATGAAATACACTCTGTAGTTTTTTCTTTTTGTTGATATCATGTTCTTATGTGGATTATATGTTAGAGAAGTCAGAAAATCTTTATGATGTCGATCCAACCAATCCAATTACAGTTGCTCTAATAGAATGACTTCTTTCCCTTGTTTAGTTTAGCTTTTGTGTAAAAGTCAATGAGTCCTCCATTATGTTGGGTCAAGGGGGAATCAAAGTCGGGAGGTCAAAAAATTATCCTGGTCCTATCGAACCAGTCACTTAGGGTGAAAAAGAAGAGAACATGTTCCTTAGCCATCCTTTTATTTTTTGGTTTCACTCTTATATTCTTGAACTTCTGTCATTTGCAGGCTCAGAGAACTCGAGGGAGGTATCAAAGAAAACATTTTGGAGAGTCACCACTCACGGATGTTGACGGCTTCAGATTTGTTGAATCTTCTGCAGTCCAGGATTTTCCTACTTCTGGAGAAGGAACTGTGTGGGATTTAGTTCCGCCAAGTGCCAAAGAGACGATGTATCCTCATCAACGTGGAGGATTTGAGTTCATGTGGAAAAACATTGCTGGAGATATAAGTCTTGAGAGGCTGCGAGAGCCCCTGACTGATAGTAAGGGAGGATGCATAATCTCACATCCACCTGGCACCGGAAAAACCCGACTCACCATAGTATTTCTTCAGTCGTATCTGAAGCTGTTTCCGAATTGTCGGCCTGTAATCATAGCTCCATCCAATTTGCTTCTTAACTGGGAAGCCGAGTTTCAGAAATGGGAGGTGGACATTCCCTTCCATAACTTGAACAGCAAAGATTTATCCTTCCAAGAAGATGAAGCTACTGTTGGTGTCTTCAACTGTTTATCCCGTGCTGGAAGAAAAAATCTACAGCTTATACGTATGGTGAAGTTGAGATCCTGGGCTAAAAGGAAGAGCGTTTTGGGAATCAGCTATGACTTGTTCAGGATTCTCACAGTAGAAGATGGAGGGCATTACACCAAAGAGACTAGAGAAATACTTCTAAGACTTCCACGTCTTCTGGTCCTTGAAGAAGGGCATACTGCTCGGAATGAGCAAAGCCTTGTGTGGAAGGCTTTGAATAAGGTTGAAACGCAGAAGCGCATACTGTTGTCTGGAACTCCCTTCCAGAATAACGTCAAAGAGTTGTACAACACCCTCTGCGTAGTAAGTCCAAAGTTTGCTGCAGATTTGGAGCAGAAATGGGCTTCCATTAGCAGTTGCGTTGATAAGAATACCCGAGCATTGGAAGAGCTAAGGGACATTATTTCTCCGCTAGTCCATACATGTAGTGAAAATGTGAAGAAGGTAAGCCTTCCGGGCATAAGGGACACAGTGATACACTTGAGGCCCACCGATTTACAGAAGGAGTTGCTAAAAGGAATTCCAGAGAATCCAGGCTCCTTCTACGAACAAAATCTGCTGTCTCTAATATCTGTTCATCCTTCCTTAGTGGCCAAGAAGGAGGAGTTCACTAAGTTTGAAAGTCTGCTAAAAGAAAAAAGATGCCGACTGGATCCAGATACCGGAGTAAAAACAAAATTTGTTGTCGAACTGATCAGACTCTGTGGTGGGACAAAAGAGAGGGTTATTATATTTAGCCAGCTACTTGATCCTCTGACCCTGATCAAGGAGCAACTTAGTTCTCTCTTTGGATGGACTTTGGGCAGAGAGATTCTCTACATGGACGGGAAACTTGATGTAAAGCAGCGACAGACATCAATAAATTCTCTTAATGACCCTACGAGTGATGTCAAAGTGCTGCTTGCATCAACAAAAGCTTGTTCAGAAGGGATAAGTCTTATAGGGGCGTCAAGAGTGGTGTTGCTTGATGTTCTCTGGAATCCCTCAGTAGAACAGCAAGCCATCAGTCGAGCCTATAGGAATGGCCAGACAAAATTCGTTCATGTTTACAGTCCGGTGACATCAAAATGGGAGGTTGATAAGATCGAACAGCAGACTAGAAAAAAATATCATTCAGATGTACTTCTGTCCAGGAATGAAGTGAATACTTCAGGTTCTGTGTCAGAGGACAACATACTTGAATCCATGGTTAAGCATGAGAGCCTCCGTCATATTTTTGAAAAACTATCTCATGCACCACGTACTACATGCTTGAACCAACCGAGCAGTTAGGTTAGTATATATGTGCTTTAATTTCTTCTCATTTTCTGGTAGATGAAGCAATCAGACTTGTTTAGTGCAATTTTTTATTTTTGAAAAATGGCTCAAATGCTTTTATCTTTTCCTTGTCAGATTAGTTGGAACATTTTTTGGGTTGCAACGATTTTTGGAAGCCCTCCTTCAGTGAGGTGCTTCATGACAGGTACACTACCATACCATCAGTTGGTTAAAATTGAAGGTGAAACATCGAGATTTCAAGTCATCAAATGTGCATCTGAATGAGGATTTTTAGGCAAGGCTTTCAGATTTTGGGGGTTGCAGGAGAAGGGCCAGCTGGTGACCGCTCTCATGTGTCTACAGAGACAAGTGATGACAATGTTAGATTCTGCATCGATACTAAATCCAAGTGCTTTATTACTTGGAATAAGTAATGAATGATAAGGGTAAAACATGAAGGAGAAAAAAAAAGAAGTAAAAGTTACTGGTTTGAGTTTGCTGGAATTGATAGTTCGATCCCTTGGACTACCAGAGTTGAAGTCAAGGCTGCATCAGTAGTACTGTCTTTGAATATCTTTGATACAGGCAAGTTGCCTCTTTGAAATTGCATCATATACCATGTTAGCTTCTCCAACTTTGTAGCGATACCGCATGTTCACTGTGTTATTTTTGACGAAACTGGAGAGGCGTTGGCAATTTCTTTATTTTTGTAAGGATCTCTTCCCCAAAACGGATTTTTCTGCCAGCAGTTCGCAGACGCTCAAGATACCTCTCAACATTACAAGCAGGCATATTTGCTAATGATGATAGTGTTATTTTCGTTTGTACTTCGGTACACAGAATTAGTATATGCAGAATAATAACTTCAACTAGAGTTCAAGAATAAACAAGAACACAATGAAGTATATCAAAGACCCTCAACACAAGATCAAAATGACCTTTCCAAGAGGTGTATTTTATTCTTTCAGAAATTAAGATGAAACAGAAAACAGCCAAGTCGTCCGAATTCACAGAGTTTCCTTAAGGAAATAATTTCCCTCACTGTATCCGAGGTTGTGGAATTTTTCCTCCCAGGATAAATGGCTAAACAGACCAACTGTAGCGGTACCTCAAATGGTTGGAATATCTTCGAACGCACAGAACGTTTTGATTGATCACACAGAGTGAAGACAAGAAGTAATTTTGTATTTTGAAATTTTCGTACCAAAACCTGTGGAAGAAAACAGTTTTTTATAGCCATAACATGCCTCTTCTCAAAAGAGGCAATGGTTCACTTCAAAGGTTGCACCTTTTCTGTAAATTCATGTCTGTTCATCAAGGAGTGTGTTTGTTCCGAAACAGTCATGTCATTTCATGCGAATCAGTGCGTTTGTTCCGAAACAGTCATTTCAGTTCACGAAACATTGTGTCACTTTCAGAAGGGTTGCATCCTTCTGATCTATTACTGTTTCACTGTTACTGCGTGTATATAAATGGAGTTCCGAGACTCTGCAGTAAAAATTTACTGCATTTTTCCTCGGCATTCTTCGGAATTTAAAATTTTTACTATCCCGTATTACTAAATCGGAGATTAGTTATCCCATTCTGAAAAATGAAAGTTATAATACTCACTTGACATCATCGACCATCGTGCTTGTTTTAATCTATGAACAGATTCTAATATATGTCATAATAAATTACGCACACTTTATGAAATACACGTCTATCACGCAAGTTTTGTTCCAAGAAGGAGTGGTCTTAGTCACATTTTTTTCTTTTTTGCTGTTTCTCATTTTGTATTTTTGTCTGATTTTATACAGTATCGATAATCAAAGCTTAGCACAACAGTTTTAATTTCTTTATTCAGGTAATTGGTCTTCTTGTCATATATTCTCAAGAATACCTTTATGATACGTTATGCATGTGAATTGTGACTATTAGTTTATCTTTAAAATACATATATGCATGTGGTTTTTGTTTTTTCTAGTTATAACTCTCTTTTAACAGTTTGAAGAATTTGTGTTTTGATAAAGAATTGTGTATCTTGATTCAGGAAATATATATATATATATATATTAGTTTAATTTTTTTTTTTTTTTTTAAAAAATGTATTTTTAAATTTCAAGAGAAAGTTTGGGAAAAAAAATAAAAAAAAACTTTTTGAGGTCCATTTTCAATAGTTACCAAAAGTAAAAGTTAGTTGTTTAGATTTATTTTTTTCTCTTAAAAATTTGTTAGATTAAGTTAGAAGATAGTTCACAATGATAGTATTATACGCACACACTTGTTTAATAATAATATTTATGTGATTTAAAATATTTTTACTAATTGACAACAGGATGCACGAATAGCGCACAAAATGCACATAACATGCACGATAATTGACTTTAGATTATCTTTATGGTATGTTATGCATATTAATTATTTCTTGTTATAACTCTCTTTTTAATGTCTGCATTTTGATTAAGAAGAATTGTGTATCTTGATTTAGGTGCGGAAGATGGATTCAGGAGATGGCTATGTTCCAAGGAGGAGGACTAGACAACAAGCTTTGAAATATATGATCGATTTAATTGAGAAGAGAAAAAGGTTGAATCGAACTGGTAATTGTTATGATTGGGACAAAATAAAGTAAATCACAAGCAGAAAGAAAATAAGAACAACACACGGATTTACATGAAAATCCTTGTGGAAAAAATCACGGACAGAGGCAGAGGAGGTTTCACTGTAATAGAGAGAGAGTACAATGTTGAGAAGGCTGAATTTTCTGAATAATAACAATAATCCACTAAATCACACTTATATAGTACGTGCGTAGAAATAGGTCTTAGACCCAAAAACATAAAGGTTCATACCGCGGGGGCTTCGCCCCCACCATCGGGATCAGTGGTTGGTCGGCCCGATCCCTATGCTACCACCACAGACCCCATTGAAAATCACAAACATGAGTAGCACCACGAAATTTTTAAGACCGGACCAACAAAATTCAGGTCATAACTCTAACAGTAATCATAGGAATACCGGAGAGAGTGTTAGTAGTAAAATTTGGGTCACAAACTCTAACAAGTTGTTTTCTTGTTTTTATTTTTGCAGTTTATAAATTATCAACCAAGGGTCAGTTATTCACATCGTAACAATGCAAAGATTTTATTTGGAAAGTAGTGAAGCCAAAATATTAAGACAAGCAACTTGAGATCAAACAATTGTCAAGCCGGATCACGGCAACTTAATTAATAATTACTCTAATCTTTAGAGGTGGATGTAGAGTACTAATATCAGGTTTATCGGAGCTCAGTACTTTTGACGTGAAGCATAAATATATATATAAAAGTTTATGAAAATTGCAACAAGAGTAAATATGGATTCATAAACTTAAATCTTGGATTTGCTTCTGTCTATCTTAATTCCAGTGGAATCTTCCTTACACAATTTCAAATAACACTGAATATTCTCTTCATATAATAAGACCAAAATAATAATAATAATAATAATAATAATAATAATAACAACAACAACAACAACAACAATAATAGTAATAATAATAGTAATAATAATAATAATAGTAATAGTAATAGTAATAATAATAATGATAATGATAATAGTGATGATGATAATGATAATGATAATGATCATAATAATGATAATGATGACGATAATAATGATGATAATAATGACGATAATAATAATAATAATAATAATAATAATAATAATAATAATAATAATAGTTAGGGGTGTACAGACCAAACCGTCAAGTCAAACCAAACTGAGAAAAAAAACAGACTTATGGTTTGGTTTGGTTGGTTTGGCGTTAGAAAAAATAAACCGACCATTCTTAGTTTGGTTTGGTGTTAACAAAAAAAAAGTCAAACCAAATCCAAATCAAACCGACATAATATATATATATATATATATATATATATATATATTCATATTTGGGCCTTTAAGTTGTAATATTTATCCATTAATTGCTAATAAAATGATCCAAAATTCAATATAAACTTAAAACCTAAACTTTTCACTCTTCATCTTATTTTTTAGTTTCAAAAGAGTTTTTTTGCTCCTCAATTTTTCATAATTGTGGTTTTTCATTAGCGCATGAGTGAAAACATACTTGATCTAAACTTTAATCACAATATAATTGTTAAAATAAATATTATAAGAAAAAACCCAAAAAAATCGAAAAAACCGACTAAAACCTAAACCGAAAAAATCGATTTTATGTTGGTTTGATTTGATTTATAATTTTAATAAATTAACATAATTGGTTTGATTTTTTTTCAATAGAAAATCAAACCAATCGGACCCCAGTAATAATAATCAAATTTGACTTGGTACGCACGTTGCAGATGAAACTGGACATTATGAGAAGACATTTTAGGATATTTCTAATCTATCTTTGTGTTTCTATCCATTTGTCGCATTTCTTGTATTTCAAAATACTTGTTACTATTTCTTTTTTCAGAGGTAAATGATATTAATTTTGATCAATAATTTTTAAAATATATTTTTTAATCATATCGATATGAAAAAAAAAAATCGAAATGTATAATATTTTCCATGTAGTACAATATATTAGACCTTACTAATTACTTTTATATCTAGCCATAATTTGGAATTGCAAGTTATACAAATAAAAACAACACAATTCAAACATATTTAATTGATATCAAAGATTGGAAAGCGAATGGATTGAATTTTTTTTATCTGGAGGTTTCGTATATTCGAGCCTCGAGAATAAAACAAATCCTAATAGAGAGCACACTTCCCTCTTTAATGAGCTTTATGTGTCGTGAAATTGAATTAATCGGAATTACAAAGCGGATAATTGTAACACAGTATTGTCCACGATATTACTTTGTCGTGGGGTTATTGTCATCCTACAATATTGTGCACTGCATGGGTACAAAGTCGAATTTGGAAAACATTTGGCATTTTGAGTTTGATTTACATGAAGAGAATATATTCAATATATCATTAGAATTTTCAACAAATCCCTATCACAAGAGGTGATCAATTGCTGACACTATATAAACCTCTACAAAGTATGCATTCATTACACAACTTATTATATACTAGTATTAGTTAAAATCTCTAAGCAAATTACAATTTTTCTGCAATGGAAAGAAAAATCACAGCTCCTATTACAATAGCTGCCATGGCAATATTCGTACTCATAATATCTCCAATGCATTGTAGTCGTGGTGAAAGTCATCAGTTCAACTTTGATAACACAACTACTACTACTACTTCTACGAACTCGCGTATTTTAGTACCTATGGAGAGTGAAAATACCCGCCAAAGTACGATGAATAATACTTCAGAGGAGAAAATACATGTACGACGAAGTTTGATCGTCGCAGTTGATATAGTTTGCCAATGTTTTGTTTGTGTTCCTCGTAGCTGCAATTGTCCTTTTTGTAGTTATCAACTTTGCTGTCTCTAGAGAAATTGAAAAATTGAACAACATTATATAGAAGTATGTTTTTTTTTTTTTCCTCGTGTAGTTCCTTGAATTAAAGTTTTTCTGTGTTTAATTGGTTTCTCTTTACTTATTAAGCATTTGTTGGTAACTTTCAAATTTGGCTTCCCTTATACATATATGCTCTTCTCTAGTATTCTACAGCAAAGTGTCATGTAAGTGAACGCGCGATATTTTTCAAAAAACTATTTTTCAAAAATCAACTTTAAAAAAGAGATCAGATGACGCATTATAAAAAACAATACATAAAATCAACTATTTTTTAGCCTTCTTGTTAGATGCATTATCAAAAGTAATACACAAAATTTTTCTTTCAATACCATAATATTCTGCAACTTTAGTAATAGATTCAGAAATAAATTTTTCCGTATGTCTATGATCTTCATCATTCAAAAAAGCTAGAATACTTTTTTGCATAACAAAATTATTATTAAGATGCGTGCCCTACTAGTTTTAATATAAAACTCTACTGGTTGATTATCTGTGAAATAAGTAAGCTAACGTGGTTCTCCAAAGTAAAACTTGAACACAATATTTTTATGTGGAAAACACCCAGCTCAAGAAAGGTGTAAAAAACCACGACCTGTACCTCTACAGGATTTAACCCCAACTTCACTAAATCACTTGAGCCTCAACAATCAACAAATTACAACACTTCTTGTAAACTAGGAATTAAAACGTCTAACTCCTATTTCTACAAAAACACAAATCTTTCCAAGATAAGTGTTCCCAAGTCTTCGAGTTCTCCAACTTGAAGACATTTAGCCCTAACTCAGTTTATACTTCACTGAGACTAGAGATTACTACTCAATATGACTCAAAGACCAACCTATTACACAAAGTCTATGACTGTAAGTAAAGAACTCGGTTGCTTCAATAGCTCCTTCAAGTTATAGAAATGTTTTGCTGATTGTTGACTATCTTTTCAGTGCATGAGTGAAAACCTTTGAATGTCGTTTGTTGTATTTAAGCCAACTGCTGATAGAGTCCTTTAGTTGATGTACTCTTCTATCTTCAATAAGAGTCCCAAGTAGTTTCCCTCCTTTGTTGTTGCCGCCTCTCTCTCTCATAGGTTGAGTAGGACTCTTCTTCTTTATCGCTTAGTCTTGTAGAACTCCTTGATCAACTCAACTTCTAGATGTTGCATTTATCTTCTCCTTAATCGTAGCATTTGAAACAATTCTGAGCTTCCTTGCTTATCCACTTTTGTCCTAATGCATTGTCAGTCTTGCATCATCTTCAACATGCAGTTCTTGTGAGCACCAGTAGATTCACTTGTGTGGAACAGCTTGCACAACATATTTCATTCATATGTCCATCATCAAAAACTCATATTCCCT
Organism: Capsicum annuum; assembly: GCF_002878395.1. Lineage (NCBI taxonomy): Eukaryota > Viridiplantae > Streptophyta > Magnoliopsida > Solanales > Solanaceae > Capsicum > Capsicum annuum. Next base: position 14,879,697 of record NC_061111.1, read on the forward strand.
AACAAATTTCTCCTTTTTGATGATGAAAAACTTAGCAGCACAACATCATTCATAGAATCCTGACATATACTCAATAAAGGATTTAAATAGAAGATCACAGAATGAAATATGTTAGTCAATTGAGTTATAAGCATTGTATAATCTATTCTTTCCCCTTTTGAAATCATCAAAAACTTTTCCAACAAGTGAAAAAAGTTGAATAATTTATGGTCACTGGGGCTATCACTAAAATAATCAAAACTCAAAGCAACAGAACAACTATGCATTAAAAAAATAGAAGCAGATCACTTTAAGCAAAAAGGTCCATTTCATTCACAAAACAAGATACAATTATCAATACCCACAAACAACAAAAAGAGAAACAACAGGGACCAAAAAAAACAAGGAAACTATTCTTAAGGCACTAAGAGGGGGCTTAAGTAGAGAAAGAGGAGAGAATAAGAGAGGTCAGCTTCCTAATAGCATCAGCATTCCCAGCTCTTTATTTTTCCAAAGAGGCTGTGAGGGAAGCAATTTGAGCTTGAAGGACCTTTTTTTCATCCTCATGGGAAGCTTGAGCAACCTCCAATGCAGCTTGAGCAACCTCCATTTCTTCCTTCTTTGCTGCCAGTATATTTCTTAACCTCTGCATAGGGTTATCAGTACTCCTCATAGAAATAGGTAACATCATGTGGTTCACACTTCCTATGATATCCTTAGTAGTCTGTGAAGACCACACTTGGACAGATACCTCAAACTCCTCAAACATAGGGGTGAACCAGAATTCATTAGGGAGGGCATGTCTATTTACTTCCTTGAGGAGACCCCTTTGCATATGCTTCAAGATGAGTTGAGGCAAATCAATTTTCACCTCAGTATCTAATATTTCCATTAGTTCCATGAGAGTACGATCAAGAAAACTAGCCACAGTCCTTCTTTCCTTCCTAGGAATGATCATTTTATGCACAACATCAAAATAGAGTTGGTGGAGTGGAGACGTCTCCCTCTTAAGAACTCTTCTATGATTGATCAGGTGAGGATTTCCAGAGAACTTACGACATATGTCAAGAGTAGAGGCAAGATTATCAAGAGGTGGCCAAGTGCCCTTGACATAGTGACCCCACCCCCTAGAAGGAATATGTAAGATCCTAGCAATGTCTGCAACATAAAGGTTCATAGTAACTCCACGAACAGTAGTAGAAAACATCTTAGAAATAACTACTCTATTTGTATAGAATTCATACATTTCAGGTTTGGCAAACTTCCTCTGAAAGTCACCCTGAATAAATAGGTGTGACCACCCTTGAAACTCCAATTTACCCAATAAGGTATGCATGTCAACATCCCCAAAACTACTAATTAACCTCCCTCTAGCTAGTTTGCAATTTTGAAAGTAAAGATGGTGTTCCTTAGGAGTGTCCTAATGTGAAGATGGTTCTGGAACTTCAAAATCAGGATCCAACTCAGTAGTAGCATTCAGAGGTGAGTCAGAGTCAGATGAGCCAGAAGGAACAGGTTTGTCGACCTATTTCTTAGGAGAAAGTTGGACTTCGAAGGAGAAACTTTGGAGGATGAGGAGCCTTTGACAGTAGGGGTGGATTTAGAAGAAGAGAAAGCCTTTGAGTAGGTTGAGATGATGATTTATGAGACAAGGAGAGTTTTGGAACTTTAGCAATGATTGTCTTCTTCTTTTTTATTGATTAAAGAAGAATATTAGGAGAGGAATCCCAAGGAGATGGGGGAGCAGAAGTAGCTACATATTTTCTTTTACTAGCTTTAAGTGCCTCTTCCAAGGAAGAATTTTCCTATTGCTTTTTACCCCGAGTATGAGGAGTACGAGTAGTAGGAATTATAGGGGAAGATTTCACTGGAGCATTGTCATTAACATCGATGGTGATGGAAGAGGGTTTTCATTTAGGCTTAGATCTAGATCTTCTAGGGATTAGGTCAGCAATAAAAATGTCATCTCGATCAAGAATCTGAAGAGGAATTGGAGGTAGTGGGGGGGGGGGGGGGGGGGGTTAGAAGATGATGGAGGGTTAGAAGAAAATTTGGAAAAAGGGTTTTGCATATTCTTAAATATTGCAAAATTGGATAACTTAATTGAGATTGGCGGAGGAATAAGTGGAGGTAAGGTAATATTGGGATGAAGTATAATAGTTGTTCATGGAGAGGTAGTAGAGTCTGTGGATAGGTTAGAAGTAGACGGTGCCATGGTGAAGAAGAGATAAATAATGATTTTCTTTTGGTTGTGTGAGTAGTGAATAATGAGAGGTGAATGAGATGTATTTATAGTGGATAGAAGGAAGATGAATCATGGATGAATTGTATTTGGAGAAGGAAATGTAATGATGAGAGGGTCAGTTCTGATGGGAAAGGTCTGGCAGCTTTTTAAAAGAGAAGGGCCTTTTGTTTTTTAGCGGTTTAAGTGTAATGGAAGGGACCATGCAGACAATCTGTTTCTCTTTATGCTACTATGGGCAAGCAATAATCATACCTAAATTCTGAAGAGAAAATGGACTAAATGCCTTGATGTTCCAGCCTTTCTGCAAAATTAACATATAGCTGAGTCAATTTACTCTAAAATCTTTGAATTAGGATACACAATTAAATATGTAAGACTGAATTAATCAATATTCACTTAAGAGCAGCTTATTCTTGTCAATCATTGAGGGTGATTTATACAATTTTAATCATCCCCAAGGCTAACCTATTTTTTCAAAGTGTTCTGTACTCAAATCCTTAGTGAATATGTCAACAATTTGTTCCTCAATAGAACAAAACATAATTGATATATGACCTCTTCAACATTATCTCTAAGAAAGTGATGTCTAATGTCAATATACTTAGTTTTTTTATGTTGAACAGGATTTTTGGCTATATTAATGGCACTTGTACTGTCACAAAAAATAGGAACACATCCAACATCTATACCAACATCCATAATTTATTGCTTAATCCATAACAATTGAGCACAACAAGATCCTGCAGCAACATATTCAACTTCAATAGTAAATAAGTCTACTGAATTTTGCTTCTTAGTGGACCAGGTAACCAAACATGATCCAAGGAAGTGTGCCATGCCTGTAGTGTTTTTCCTGTCAACCAAATATCCTACATAGTCAGCATCAGAATATCCAACCAAGTTGAAATTACTACCTTTTGGGTACCATAAACCAAGATCACTGGTTCCTTTGAGATATCTAAAGATCCTTTTTACAGATTTTAGATGAGACTCTTTAGGAATTTCTTAAAATCTAGCACATAATCCTATACTAAACACAATATCAGGCCTTCTTGCTGTAGGATATAACAATGACCCTATTATCCGTCTGACATCTTTTGCTCCACATCAGGACCTTTTTCATCCAAATCAAGCTTTGTAGCAGTGGCTATTGGAGTGCTGATTTCTTTTGCCTCTTCCATGAAAAATCTCTTGAGGAGTTATTTTACATACTTCTGCTGATGGATCAATGTTTCAGAAGTTGTTTGTTTGATTGGAAATCCCAAGAAGTAATGTAGCTCCCCCATCATGCTCATATCAAATTCACAGCTTATGAGTTTGACAAAATCATGAGTCATGTTCATATTTGTGGAGCCAAAAATAATGTCATCTACATACACCTGCACAACCAACAGATCTTTTTTATCAGTTTTCAAGAAGAGAGTGTTGTCAATTTACCTCTACTATGTCCATGCTCTAGCAAAAACTTTGACAATCTCTCATACCAAGCTCTTGGAGCTTGTTTCAATCCATACAGGGCCTAATCCAGTCTATACACATGATCAGGAAACTCCTTGATTTCAAACCCTGGAGGTTGTTTAACACATACCTCCTCTTAGAGAATGTCATTTAAAAATGCACTCTTAACATCCATTTAATATAGAACGAAATCCATGTAGGCAAAAAATACAATAAGTAATCTAGTAACTTCAATTCTGGCTACAGGAGAAAAGGTCTCATCAAATCTATGCCTTTTTCTTGATTGTATCATTGGACCACCAATATTACCTTGTTCCTTGTAACTGTTCCATGCTCATCAACTTTATTTTTGTACACCCACTTAGTCCCAGTTACTGTTTTATATTTTGGGAGAGAAACTAAGTGTCATACTTTGCTTCTCTTAAGCTGATTTAACTTTTTCTATATGGCTATGATCCAATCAACATCAAACAATGCCTCAGTTACCTTTTTTGGCTCAATCTCTGAAAGAAATGCCTTGAAGGCACACATACGTCTTAATCCAGACCTTGTAGTGATCCCAGAAGTGAGATCAGTGAGAACATTCTCAATAGGATGTGATCCTTGATACTTGCAACCTTTTGGGACCAAACTTAGTGAGCTACTAGGATCACTGCTGATGTTCTGAGTTAGGGTAGTTGGTGGATCAGTTCCCCCTGTCACTGTGCCTTCAAATTCAGTTCCCCCTGTTGATGTGCCTTCATGTTTGGTAGCTCCAGTCGATGAACCGGGTTGTGTAACCTGTTTCTTAGAGTCACTTCATTCCTGCAGATTAGTCTTAACACAGGATTCATCAAAAACTACATGCATGCTTTCTTTAACACAGTTTGTTCTGATGTTTAGAACCCTATAAGTCTTACTATGAAGTGAATAACCTAAGAAGATTCCCTCATCACTTTTAGCATCAAATTTTCTCAGATTATCCTTTCCATTATTATGTATGAAACATTTACAACCAAAGGTTCTAAAATGAGAAATGTTTGGCTTTCTTCCTTTTAGTTATTCATACGGAGTCTTCTCTAACATAGGTCTGATCATGCACCTATTTATGATATATGTTGCAGTACTTATTTTCTCAGTCCAAAGGTTTTTAGCAATACTTGCCGCAAGCATCATTGTTCTAGCCATATCTTCCAAGGTTCTATTATTCCTTTCCACTACTCCATTTTGTTGTGGTTCTCTAGGAGCAAAGAAGTTATGATCTATACCATTTACTGAACAAAATTCTAAGAACTTGACATTCTCAAATTTTGTACCATGGTCATATCTTATGGAAACTAATGAAGTGCCCAGTTTCTTTTAAATTTTCTTGATGAAAATTTCAAAGACATCAAAGGCATCTTTTTTAGATGCTAGAAACAAAGTCCAGGTTAACCTGGAGAATCATTAATAATTACAAAAACATACCTTTTTTCATCTCTTTTTAAAAGTCTCATTGGTCCACACAAGTCCTATGAACCAGGTCAAGACACTTGGTAGTGCTAACATGGTTCTTTGATTTAAAAGAAGAACTTACCTGCTTCCCCCTTACACAGGCACTACATAACTTTTCTTTCTTAAATTTGGTCTTGGGTAATCCCAATACCCTATCTTTGGAGGAAAGTATGTTCAGTTGTTTCAAACTTGCATGTCCAAGTCTCTTGTGCCAAAGGAGGGGATCATTTTCTATTGCACTTAGACAAGTCAACTTTGGTCCTGGTATTGACATTATGTCAGCTTTGTATACATTTTTGTATCTTTTAGTAGTGAGTACAATCTCCTTGGTGTCTATTCTCTTGACTTTGACTCCAGCATAAGTGAAAATAACTTTATTACCTTTACCACATAGTTATGAAATGCTCAGCAGGTTGTGCTTCAATCCTTCTACAAGATAGACATCTTCCAATGCTCGACTTAGATGAGCCAATTTTTCTAATTCCAGTAAGGCATCTATTCTCTTAACTTTGACTTCTGTATAAGTGAAAATAACTTTATTATCTTGACCACGTAGTTGTGAAATGCTCAGCAGGTTGTGCTTCAATCCTTTTACAAGATAGACATTTCCAATGCTCTTGACTCAGATGAGCCAATTTTTCTAATTCCAGTAATGATTCCCTTTTTTTCATCACCAAAAGAAACTCCTCCTCCATTGATTTTTGAAAGTGAAACGAAAATTTTCTTATCACTAGTCATGTGTCTTGAGCAAGCACTGTCCAAGTACCAATGCCTTTTGCTTCCTTTCACCTTCTCCTGTAAGAGAAATCAATGGTTAGACTTAGGAACCCAGACAAGCTTGGGTCCTGTTTTATGAGTAAAAGGATGAATTAAATTTATTCTAGTCCATGTTGGCAACATGTAGTGCAACCTGTTTCTCTGACCTGAACCAGTTTTTTTCTTTTTGGTCTGAGAAAATTTATTTGCCAGGTTTTGACTGTTTGATCTACTTTTAGCAGCTACTGGATATTCAGTGGTTGGATGTCCAAGGTTTCTACAGATATAACACAGATCTTTAGGATCATCAATACCTTTGTGTAATCCCAAACCTGCCTTTTCATTATGAATTCTTTCACTCAATTTGTGAACAATTCTTGAAGAATTTGTCCACCTAATTGCTCTTTCAAGCTCAAGTTTCAGTTTAGAGGCTTATTGACCCAGTTTGTTTATTATGTCAGTTGCATTACTACACTCTAGTTTGCACTTTTCTAATTCAAGTTCAACACTTTCTTGTTCTTTGCTCATGGACTTTTTCCCATTTTTAGTGAGAGTCAATTTCAGGATTTTAGACTTAAGATCATTATTTGAAGAATTAAGTTCTGCAACCTATTTCTTGAGAGTGCAGTTTTCTTTGTCAACGGTATCGTTGCAAGTTTTTAAATCAATGAGATCAAATTTAAGACTTGCAAGACTGTTGAACAACTCATCTCTATCAGAAGTTAATTCTTGGAAATCATCATTTAGTGCACTCATCAAGTAAACACGTTTAGATTTTGAAAACAAATGCAGTTTTTCTTTAAGTTCAAGTATATTTACCTTTGAAGCCTCATCTTTATCCTCCAAGTTTGAATCTCCAAGTGCCATGAATGTAGTTTCATCATTTTCATCATCATCTGAGTCAGATCCTTATTCTGCTATCATTGCATGTTCCTCCTTTCTTTTTGCTTTTTCTTTCAATTCCTTTTCAACCCTTTTCTTTTTCCACTTTATTTCCCAAACTGGACAGTCTCTGATCTGGTGATCAGTCTTACCACACTTATAGCATCCATTTGGATTGTTATTTGAATATTTCTTGCTACTTGTTCCCATTTTCATTTTAAAAAATTTGTTGAAGTTCTTGGTCATGAAGGCAACTTGTTCCTTATCAAGTTTAAATTCATCATCACTATCAGAAGCCTTTAATGCCAAGATTTTCTTAGGAATTGCTTGTTCGTTGGTTCCATCAACTTCTATTTCATAAGTTCTCAAGTTACCAACCAGTTCATCCAGGGTCATACCTGTGAGATCCTTATTAGCCTCCCTAATTACAGTTACCTTAACATTTCATTTTGATTTTGGCAGTATCCTTACTACCTTTTCAACTTGTTCCTCCTCAGTGATGACTTTTCCTAAGAAAGTCAGCTCATTTGTTAAGGCAGTAAGCCTTGTCATCATCTCATGCAAGGACTCATTTTCCTTCATTTTGAATGCCTCATACTCAGTGAAAAGAAGAGAAATCCTAAATTTTCTTACTTTAGAGGTACCCTCATGTGCATTTACCAATGCATCCCAAATTTTCTTAGCAGTGGTGGAAATTGACACCCTGTTGTATTCAGCAAGTCCCAGTCCACAGACTAGGATGTTCTTAGCTTTTGCATTTTTCCTTAATGCCACTAAGTCATCAGCAGTAAATTCACTCCCTACCTTTTTGACTTATTCACCATCAACCATCTACATTGGAATAGTTGGATCAGCAGTAATCATATCCCATAATTCATAGTCTTCACCTTGGATGAACATCTCCATCCTGGCTTTCCACCAGATAAAGTGAGAACCATTAAAAAGTGGAGGTCTAGTGGTTGACTGACCTTCACTATGACTAGTAGGAGGTGCGGAATTCATCATTGCGATATTTTCTTAGGTTATAGCCTTATTTAAGAAAACCTCACTCTGATACCACTTGTTAAGATGCGTGCCTTACTAGTGTAACGACCCGATTTACTGAACCAAAATGCTACACGGTGCTCGTGACCCCGAAGGACCACAAGGTAACCCATGACTGATATTTGTACCTATATACTGCATAAGATAACAAAATAATGTGGAAACATGCACTAAAAGGCCATAAGGTTCGATCATGAACATAACTGAATAATGTAACATCTGTGTGGGGTAATAGAATACCCAAAATTGAAAATACTGAAGTCTGAACATGATAGTCTGTATTTAGTCTGAAAGCCTCTACTATCTGAAGAATCTAAATAAAGAGTTGATGGGACATGTCCCCAACTAATTCCAACTAATAAGCTAATCAATGAGATAATAAAAAAATCCTTATGTCCTCGAAGGATGAGGACTCACTTCTACTCTGACTGCTGAAACTGGAATCTACTGCTGTTCTGAAACTCGTGTCTCTGAACCTATGGTGTAAATAAAAAGAAAGCACCATAGCGCGAATACGTCAGTACATATGTACTGAGTATACATGTGAGGTAGGCTAAATATAAGGGTTCACATGCATGCTAATGCTAACTGACCGTCTAACATGAATGTGAGAATGCATGCATAATTACGTAACTATAACTGACAACGTGATATCGTGATTACTGAATCTGAATACTGATAACATGACATGACTGATAACATAAATGACTGCATCTGAGTGTAACTGATAACTTGTGTGACTGTATATGAGTAAAACTGATAACGTGGGTGACTGTAGCTGACAGTCCTGAATCTAATAGAACTATCTGAGTTTCGTACTGTATCTGAGTTGACTATATCTGACAGTCCTGATTTTGTAACATGAAATTGTAGGAAGTAGATTCTAACCGACATTCCCCAAAGGTGCTATAATAGCTGAGCTGGGGTCCAATCTATGCCCTGATCGAAAGGGTGTCAATATCGCGCCACTGGTAAGGACAATATGTGAGTAACCCTCATATAACAGGTAACTCTAGCGAGAATGGTGGAAACCCTCACATAACAGGTTAAGCCACCTCATCGACCCTCATATAGCAGGCTACGATGTCTCAACCTATGCTGGTTATATAGTTCTAGAATGCAAGGATTGCTTCTAGGAATCACACCCTCGTATAATAGGTGAGTCCCCATCCTTGGGTTCACTCGGTGCTAATTCTTAATCCCATATGAATGGACACTGAACATGATTTACTGAACTGAACTGAGCATGGAGTGAGTTACTAAATTTCTGTGGCTGATGGAATATTACTGATGTCTGACAACTGAATGAGTCATGAGATCATGGAGATTTTTCCTGAGTCATAAGACTATCTAAAGTCTAAGAGTTCATAGCCTGACTGAAAGTATCGTGAAAACATGACACAAATCTAGGCACACAACTAATATTTCGGGTACAAGTACTCTCAAGACTCGATGAAAGGAAACTGAGATGACTTGATATTCTTGAATACATGATAATCACCACAATACATTTATTGAAGCATTTCATCAAATGTCTAATAGGCATAAGCTTGTACATTTATGGGGATTTTCATGATATCATGCTAGTTAGACAATATTTCTTCATCTAGGCATTTAATCAAACATATTGTAGGCATAGTACATGTAAAACACATTATACAATAATTAAATGTCATGCTTCAATTCCAATTCCATCATACAAGGTTTTAGTCATGAGATTTTATAAATCTTTATCTATACTAATCAACCCACATGAAATTTATCATCAAATCATGGAATAGAAATCAATTCCTCATTTATCAATATGAAAGGGAACATACAAAGCATGAACACATGAAGAAAATCCATAACTTGTAGTTGAAAAAGGATTCTTGGACTTCATGGATGAAAGGAGCCCATGAATGAACACTATGTATACCTTAGATCGTGATTTCATGAAGATTGATGGTGAAACCTTCCTGAATTTGAATCCCCAATAGAAACCCTAGCTTGTTCTTGAGATAAACTTGAGAGAAACTAATATGTTTTGGGTAAAATGTGGCTGAATCACGTGTTAAAAGGATTATATAGGGGTAGCAAGTTAACCCTTTTAACCCTGGACATATCGTTAAATTTTCAGTGAAATTTCCTAAGTTGGGCCCTTGGCGCGACGCGGTGTTATCACGGCGTGTCACTGGAAATTGACAATTGGGAAACTGCACGGTGGCGCAATGCGGAGCTATCACGTTGCCACCTTGTCTACGACTTGAAAGTTTGACACGACGTGCCAGTATCGCGCCAGAATCGCAAAGCAACACCGGAATTTGACAATTGCCATTTGAGCTATCTCCGTAGCGCACTGAAGGCTCAAGTCAAATACTGTCTCTCTAAAAAGGACCTAAATCTTCACCCGGGTGTTGGATTTGGGCGAATTATATATCGATGGAAAGCTGATTCAATTTCCAACGTGATAGAAAGTAAAAATTATGGGAATACCATGTGTATAAGAATAAATTCTTATTTCAAAGCAAGTTTTAACATCCTTGAGATGATTTTCAAGCTATAAAAAAGCACGAGTATTAAAATATCTCCCCCTTGAGAACATTCGTCCTCGAATGAGACTGGCTGAGAGGGGAAACAATAAATGAAACATGAACTAAACCTGAATAATTGGAACATGATCTCATGATGGACGTGACTGACAAACTGAACATAACATACTGAACATGTATATTTGATACATGCGTAACTGATTTATAAATGCATGACTGAAAGTTATGAAGAACTAAGTTTTCTCACAATGAGAATGCATGTCTGATGCATAACTATATAACTGATCTGATACATGAATGTATGACTGAATATGCGGTGGTACTTGATATCAAGTTTATCATGAGAACATGAGCATGAGACTGAATACTAAGTTAGTGATGTACACTAATCATGAAACTGAGTAAGCTTAAGGAGAACTATTACCTTGAGCTTGATCTGAGTCGGCGGTGAAAAAGTGAGGGTACATGGTACGTATATCTGCTTTTTATTCCTAAGTAGCTCTCTCTATGGATTGATTTCACCAAAGAAATTTAACTAGAGAGACTTCTTTGTTCCATAATCTACGGGTCTGATAGTCTAGGATTTCAACTGGAATCTCTTCATAAGAGAGGCTGTTCTGAACATCAATGCTTTGAATAGGGTCTACGACTGATGGGTCACCTATGTACTTCTTGAGCAAAGAGACATGAAATACTGAATAAACTGAGGCTAGATCTGAAGGCAATTCGAGCTCATAAGCTACCTTGCCGAATTGACTGAGAATCTTGAAGGGACCGATATACCAGGGACTGAGTTTTCCCTTCTTGTCGAATCTTTTCACTCCCTTCATAGGAGAGATCTTGAGGTAGACATAGTCACCAATCTCAAACTCGAGATCCTCTCTACGAACATCTGCATAAGACTTTTGTCGGCTCTGAGTAGCCCAGAGTCTTTCTCTAATTAACTAAACTTTCTCTAAGACGTCGAATACTAAGTTAGGACCTATGACTGAGGCCTCACTAACTTCGAACCAACTGATTGGAGATCTACATATCCTACCATAGAGAGCTTTGAATGGAGCCATCTGAATACTAGAATGATAGTTGTTGTTGTATGCAAACTCAATCAAAGGCAAGTGGTCATCCCAACTTTCCTTAAAATCAATTGCACACGCCCTTAGCATATCTTCCAACGTCTGAATGGTCCTTTCTACTTGACCATCTGTCTGAGGATGAAAGGTTGTACTGAGATGAATTTGGGTACCAAGACCCTTTTGGAATGCTTTCCAAAAATGAGAGGTGAACTGGGTACCTCTGTTTGAGATAATAGATAACGGAACACCGTGAAATCTGACCAGCTCCTTGATGTAGAGCTTGGCATAATCATCAACTGAATAATAGGTATAAACTGGAAGGAAAATAGATGATTTGGTCATTCTGTCTATAATAACCCAGACTGAATCAGGCTGACGACGAGATTGAGGCAAACCTGTCACAAAGTCCATGTTCACAACTTTCCACTTCCAAGTAGGAATACTGAACTCCTGCATAGGACCACTAGGATTTTGATGCTCTATCTTAACTTACTGACATATAGAGCACTTAGCCATAAATTCTGCATAATCTCTCTTCATCCCACTCCATCAATAGATTTCTCGTAAATTATGGTACATCTTAGTGGCTCCTAGATGAATAGATGAATAGAGTAATCCACACCGTGCACTTCTGCAAGAATTTACTGCCTTAAGTCATCTATGTTTGGAACACAGAGACGACCCTGACAACGAAGAACACCATCTCCCCCTTGGGAGAAAACCTCTATTTTCTGATTCTGAACTGACTCTTTTAGATTGACAAGGCTAGGATCCTTATCTTGCTTTTCTTTCACCTCAGAAACTAGAGATGATTCTAAACTACTCTGAACACATACACCACCCTTTGAAGAATCGACTAAGCGAATGCCCATTCTAGCAAACTGGTGTACTTCTTGAGCTAACGTCTTCTTACTCTTCTCAACATGAGAAACACTACCCATAGAGAGTCTACTGAGAGTGTCAATCACTACATTGGCCTTGCCCAGATGATACAGGACACTCATGTCAGAATTTTTTAAGAACTCTAACCACCTTTTCTGACGAAGATTGAGATCTTTTTGAGAAAAGACATACTGAAGGCTGTTATGATCTATGAAGACGTCTACATAAACTCCATGGAGATAATGCCTCCAAATCTTTAAGGCAAATACTATGACTGCTAACTTAAGGTCATGAGTAGGATAATTCTTCTCATGGGGTTTAAGCTGTCTGAGGCGTACACTAGGACCTTACCATACTGCATGAGGACATAACTAAACTCATTCTAGATGCATTACAATATACTATGAACCCATACGAACCGTCTGGTAATGCTTGAACTAGAGTTGAGGTGAGTCGAGTCTTTAATTCTTGAAAACTCTTCTCGCATGGATCTGACCACTGGAACTTGACTTTCTTCCGAGTCAATCTGGACATAGGGGATGTAATAGAAGAAAATCCCTCAACAAGCCATCTGTAATAGCCAGTCAGACCCAAGAAACTCTTGATATCTGATGGAGAGACAGGGCGAGGCTAGTTTCTTACTGCTTTGGTCTTTTAAGGATCTACTCTAATGCCATCACCAGAAATAATATGGCCAAGAAATGCTACTGATCTTAGCCAAAATTCACACTTACTGAATTTGGTGAATAACTGATATTTTTTAGAGTTTGGAGTACTATTCTGAGATGGTCTTCATGATCGTTCTCAGTGCGGGAATAGACCAGAATATCATCTATGAAGACTATAATGAACATGTCCAAGTACTGCTTGAACACACGGTTCATCAAGTCCATGAAAATGGTTGGGGCGTTGGTAAGATCAAAGGACATAACTAAAAATTCAAAGTGACCATAACGCGTATGGAAAGTTGTCTTCGGGATGTCACACTCTCTAACTCTGAGCTGATGATAGTCGAATCTGAGATCTATCTTAGAGAAATAAATGGCACCCTGAAGTTGATCAAATATGTCATCGATTCTGGGAAGAGGATATTTGTTCTTGACCGTGACTTTATTGAGTTGATGGTAATCTATACATATTCTGAGTAAACCATCTTTCTTGCGCACGAATAAGACTGGTGAACCCCACGGGGAAATGTTGGGTCTGATGAATCCCTTAGCTAAGAGATCCTTCAACTGTTCTTTCAGTTCCTTGAGTTCTTCTAGTGCCATTCTGTATAGCGAAATAGAGATAGGCTGAGTGTCTGAAAGAAGATCAATACCAAAGTCTATTTCCCTTTCGGGAGGAATGCCTGGAAGATCTTTGGGAAAGATATTTGAATATTCATTCACTACTGGGACTGATTTGAGACTGGGAGCCTCGGAACTGGAATCTCTAACATGAACTAGATGATAAACACATCCCTTAGATATTATTTTCCTTGCTCGAAGGTAGGAAATAAGTTGACCCCTGAAAGCGGAAACACTACCCTTCCACTCTAGGACGGGTTCATTTAAGAACTGAAACTGAACTATTCTATTTCTACAGTCGACTGTGGCATAGCAGGAATAAAGCTAATCTATGTCGAGAATGACATTAAAATCAGTCATCTCTATTTTGACTAAGTCTGCTAAAGTAACTTTCTGAACTATCATAACCGGGCAGTTCCTGTATACCCGTCGGGCTATGATGGTTTTACCCACTGGGTTAGAGGCTGAAAAGGGCTCTGCTAGAATTTTAGGACTGATTCTGAAATCAACTGTTATATAAGGAGTAATGAAAGACAAGGAAGCTCCTGGATCTAGCAAAGCGTAAACATGCAAATGAAAGATCTGTAACATACCAGTAACTACATCAGGAGATAGAGACGATTTGGGTGTTGCCCACTAGTAGCACTGGAAGTGGCACCCTGCTGATTTGGGTGACCGAACTGAGCTGAAGAACGATTCTGTTGACCCTGAGGACCTGGATGAGGACAATCTCTAACTCTATGGCCTGGCTTGCCACAACCGAAACAAATGCCACTACCTGCTCTACACACACCCTGATGGTACTTACTGCAAGTCTAGCAAAGAGGATAGGTGAGGGCACTACTAACACTGCCCTGGGGCTTAGAGCCTGGCGCTCTATCTTTGTTACCCTCTCTAATCTTAGGAACTAGAGCACTGGCTGTAGAGGGAGCTGGAACTGATGACTTTGGATGAAAGTGGGAACGGTTTCCTCCTTTTGACTTAGGCTGAGCGAAGTTGAAACTAACTATCTTCGCTCTCTGAATCTGCTTTTCCCTCTACTTAATTTTCTGTTCTTCTATCTACTGAGCATGGGTCATAAGTCTAGCTAAGGTCATGTCACTGTTCAGCATGGTGGATCTGCACTCATTAACCACGCTGTCGTTCACCCTTGAAGCGAACTTACTCATCTTGGATCTATTGTCTGCAACCACATGAGGGGCATATCTGACTAATTGAGTAAACTTAAAAGAATACTCTTTCACCGTCATATTGCCCTGCCTGAGGTTGATAAACTCTAGCACCTTGGCTTCTCTAAGCTCTTGGGTAAAGAATCTGTCTAAAAATACAGTACAAACTCCTCTCACTCTATAGGACCTGCATCATCTGATCTTTTAGACTTTCACTATTTGAACCAAGCATAAGCCACATCCTGCAACTGGTATGCAGCTAGCTTTGCACTCTCAACAGTAGTCACCCCCATGGCATCTGCCACTTTCTATACTTGATCTAAGAATTCCTGAGGATCTTCATCTACCTTAGACCCGAGGAATGTTAGAGGATTTAATCGGGTGAAGTCCTGAATCCTCGCTGCAGCTGAGTTGGCCATTGGGTTGGCTGGAACAACTGTTGGCCGTTCATTATGAGCAGTGACTGATTGAGCAAAAGTGATAAATGTTGTCTTAAACTCCGTATGAGAAACATGATCGCCCAAAGGTTCTTCGGGCTGAGGGGCCGACTGATTTCTTCTCTTAGGAGGGATGTTCTGAAATAAAGAGAAGAAGCGGATTAGACTGAGAGACTGACTTGTGATTATGCTCACTAGCACGACCTGAATACTAAAAGGGGGAAACTATTCTTAAAATATCTCATAGCCTCTTGCACATAAATGTGGCACGCAACACACCCATGCACAAGACTATACTAGATACAACTTTCAGACTTCCTAGGACTCTATTGAACCTTAGGCTTTGATACCAAGTTTGTAACAACCCGATTTGCTGAATCGGAATGCTACACGGTGCTCGTGACCCCGAAGGACCACAGGCTAACCCATGACTGATATATGTACCTGTATACTGTATAAGATAACATAATAATGCAAAAATATGCACTGAAAGGCCATAAGGTTTGATCATGAACATAACTGAATAACGTAACATCTGTGTGGGGTAATAGAATACCCAAAACAAAATTGAAAATACTGAAGTCTGAAAATGATAGTCTGTATCTTGTTTGCATCTAGTCTGAAAGCCTCTACTATCTGAAGAATCTAAATAAGGAGTTGATGGGATATGTCCCCAACTAACTCCAACTAATAAGCTAATCAATGAGATAATAGAAAATCCTTATATCCTCGAAGGATAAGGACTCACTTCTACTTTGACTGCTGAAACTAGAATCTACTACTGATCTGGAACTCGTGTCTCTGAACCTATGGTGTAACATAAAAAGAAAACACCATAGTTTGAATGCGTTAGTACATATGTACTGAGTATACATGTGAGGTAGGCTAAATGCAAGGGTTCACATGCATGCTAATGCTAACTGACTGTCTAACATGAACGTGATAATGTATACATAATTACGTAACTATAACTGACAATATGATATCGTGATTATTGAATCTGAATACTGATAACATGACATGACTGATAACATAAATGACAGTATCTGAGTATAACTGATAACTTGGGTGACTATATTTGAGTAAAACTGATAATGTGGGTGACTGTAGCTGACAGTCCTGAATCTAATGGAACTATCTGAGTTTCGTACTGTATCTGAGTTGACTGTATCTGAAAGTTCTGAAATCTGAAGAACTATCTGAGTTCTATTACTGAGACTGATTGACTGTATCTGACAGTCCTGATTCTGTAACATGAAACTATGGGATATAGTATCAACATGAAAGGGAACATACAAAGCATGAACACATGAAGAAAATCCATAACTTGTAGTTAAAAAGGGATTCTTGGACTTCATGGACGAAAGGAGCCCATTAATGAACACTATACATACCTTACATCGTGATTTCATGAAGATTGATGGTGAAACCTTCCTAAATTTGAATCCCCAATAGAAACCCTAGCTTGTTCGTAAGATAAACTTGAGAGGAACTAATATGTTTTGGGTGAAAAGTGGCTGAATCATATGTTAAGGGGATTATATAGGGGTAGGAAGTTGACCCTTTTAACCCTGAACACGTCATTAAATTTTCAGTAAAATTTCCCGAGTTGGGCCCTTGGCGCGACGCGGCGTTATCGCGTCGTGTCACTGGAAATTGACAATTGGAAAACTGCACGGTAGCGCGATGCGGAGCTATCGCGTTGCCACCTTGTCTACGACCTGGAAGTTTGGCGCGACATGCCAGTATCATAGAGAAATACTGGAATTCGACAGTTTCCATTTGAGCTATCTCCGCGATGCGTTGAAGGCTCAAGTCAAACACCGTCTCACTAAAAAGGACCTAACTCTTCGCCCGGGTGTCGGATTTGGGCGAATTATATTTCGATGAAAAGCTTATTCAACTTTTCACGTGATAGGAAGTGAAAATTATGGAAATACCACATGTATAAGAATGAATTTTTATTTCAAAGAAAGTTTTAACATCCTTGAGATGATTTTCAAGCTAAGAAAAAGCACGGGTATTATAACTATTTTTGATATTAGACTCTATTGGTTGCCTATCTGTGAAACAAGTAAGCTAACGTGGTTCTCCAAAGTAAAACTTGAACACAGTATTTTTATATGGAAAACACCCAATTCAAGAAAGGTGTAAAAAACCACAACTTGTACCTCTACAGGATTTAACCCCAACTTCACTAAATCACTTGAGCCTCAACAATCAACAAATTACAAGACTTCTTGTAAACTAGGAATTAAAACTTCTAGCTCCTATTTCTACAAAAACACAAATCTTCCCAAGATAAGTGTTCCCAGTCTTTGAGTTTCCCAACTTGAAGACATTTAATCCTAATTCAGTTTATACTTCACTGAGACTAGAGATTACAACTCAATATGACTCAAAGACCAACTTATTACACAAAGTCTATGACTCTAAGTAAAGGACCGGGTTGCTTCAATAGCTCCTTCAAGTTGTAGAACTGTTTTGCTGATTGTTAACTATCTTTTCAGTGCATGAGTGAAAACCTTTGAATGTCATTTGTTGTATTTAAGCCAACTCCTGATAGAGTCATTTAGTTGATGTACTCTTCTATCTTCAATAGGGACCCCAGGTAGTTTCACTCTTTTGTTGCTGTCGTCTCTCTCTCTTAGGTTGAGTAGGACTCCTCTCTTTTATCGCTTAGTCTTGTAGAACTCCTTGATCAACTCAACTTCTAGATGTTGCATTTATCTTCTCCTTAATCGTAGCATTTGAAACAATTCTGAGCTTCCTTGCTTATCCATTTTTTTCCTAATGCATTGTCAGTCTTGCATCATCTTCAACATGCAGTTCTTGTGAGCACCAGTAGATTCACTTGTGTGGAACAACTTGCACAACATATTTCATTTATATGTCCATCATCAAAACCTCATATTCCCTAACAATTGTTATCTATTCAATGACAAATAATGGTTAAATAATCATTTTTATTAACAGCACGATCAAGATCAGAAGTCAGGACAATTCTACATTGAATATTTTTTAATAATGGGGTCTAGCTCCATAGATTTGGGCAAAAAAGAAGCAAGGTTATGTATATCATGATCGTTCATCCATAAAGAAAAATCTGATATTGTTGATTGAGGAACTTTCCATCTTACAATTGCACGATAAGAAAAGAACAGCTTAGAATATTTAGATTCTTCGGTAAACTAAAAATCTCTGCAAAGTAAAAAGGAAACCTGAAAAGTTCAAAGCCTATTCATTAAAAAGGCAACCATCAATTAGAAGAAAAGAATACTTACCTTGCATGCAGAGATACTTATCTCCTTCAATCAACTTTCCCTAACAATCATTGCTTCTTCAAATATGCATCAGTCAGATATTCACTGTTGAAATAGTTTCAAACTAAGCCTATGAGGTAAGGGGAAAAGTTAATAACTTCGTTTTCTTTCTGCTCTTTATTTTCTTCCTTTTAAACTACTTTAGTCTTCAAGAATATACTATTGGTTCCTCTCTTTTCATTCCCCTAAATTCACAATTTTTTTAGGGTGAGTTTCTCTGGTGCAAGGGAGCAAAATCAATAGAGACAGAGGAATACCAGCTCAGAAAACACAAATGTCTAAAGGTGGTATGAGCTCTTCTAAATCTTTTTTGTTTATAATCGAGAAATTTCCGAGAACTAGTAGGGCACGATTCAAAACTCAATGAATAACCATGCAGAGAAATTTTGGTGACGTGTTCCCAAGGGCTCTGCAGAATCTGAATCTTTAAACAACAAAATACAGTTACGTGATTTGTTTTTTTTTTTTTTCTTTGGCAGAGACGAAAAGAACCGTTAGCTGGTTAGAAAAACAGTTTACAATGAAAGCGAGTCGCAATTATGATTCCAGTAATGCTTTTGACTACCCAACTGCAGTAGCTGTAGCTGCATTTGTTGTAAAATCAATTGAAGACAAGAGTAACGGAGACCAAATAAAGACAAACATTGGTGCTAATAAATCTTTGAGCAAGATAAAAAGTAAAGCAGATGATACAATTGGGAGACCTGAAAAGTCCACAGGTAAGAACAAAACTTTAAAAAGTCATAGATAATCTTATTAACCGTTATCCTCAATAATAACATTTTGCCATAACAGCCAAGTTTTCTTTGGATTCGACTTTTCATGTTATGTCCTACTGTATGTTCTTTTAACTATAACATTTTGCCAATCACCAAAACATTTTCGGATGAATGATGTTATTATAGAGAGGTTTGACTGTATATATTAATATGTTTTACCCATTTCCTCCATATTGGTGATCAGCTGTCAACACTTCAAAATCAAGTTCAAAAGTTCTAGACAAAAATGTGGTAATACGGACATCTACGGTGAATCAAGAACCAGTTAACTCTATATCATCTTTTAAACAGAGTGCAACCTCTTCAGAAACCAGAAAGATGTACACCGCAGATAAGAAATTTCCATCTAGACAATCAACATCTAAAAAAGAGATGACAAAAGGACCAATTACAACAAACCCTGGAGTTGGAAATTCTAAAGCAGACATTTGGGAGAAAGAAGAGATGAACAAGATCAAAGAATGGTACGAAGTTGTACTGAATTTTTTAAGGTTGACAATGAAAAGCCTTGATCCAAACAAATTGTTCCATCTAACAAGAAAGAGAATTTCAGGCATGAGAAGCTCAATAAAGTGATAATTGACCGGGAGACTAAGAAGAAGAAAAAGGCAAAGCGCCACTTAGAGCAAATTGAGGTTGCTTCTAATTTCTTTCGTAAATTTGTTCTTTATGAGCTGTTGAATCTTATTCATTTGCTGACTACATGCTAAATGAAATGACAGGCACAATTAGACAGGCGAAGGGCAAAGATAAGGCAAAGTTTCTACAGTGATATTGGAAGGATTGAAAACATAGCTGGAGGTGCCAAAACACAAGCAGAGAAAAATCAAGAAAAAGAAGAGCTTAAGGTGAAAGCGAAAGCAAATAAAATCAGATCAACTGGGAAAATACCAGGAACATGTTTGTGCTTTTAGGCTAGTCTGATTACAAGAATGCCGTAAATATTGTACAACAATAACATCTGGAAGATCTCTCTATCTTTTATGCAGGCAAAGGATGCAGGGATACTTAGTTACTTGACTTCTTTTATTGTAAAAGAATGTAAAAACAAACTGTATTTTCCGTTTAAACCTCAATAAACAACAAGAAATTAAGCTGAAATAGCTCAATTATGAAGTATAAACACATGCAAACTTCACCGATGAAAATATGTATTATATAACGCATATGATAATCTCACGTCAAACTGGCTACATGTGAGTTCAGAAGCTAATAACATGTGATCATGGACTGGAAAATAAATTAATCACTGCTTGTCAATTTCCAAATTATCCTATCTAAGCTTATCAAAGATTTCCACATCCTTATAATTAGAAATCATTTGAATATATATAGGGAGGCAAAAAGTATTGGATGGTCTAAATCATGCCAAGCTTGTAATCGCTTACAAAAGGTTTTACTAAAACTAGCATGTATTACTAATCCTGTCTATTTCTCTCACTCTGTCGCGAAAAAAAAAAGATGCTATGATCATTCTCCAAGAAAGGAAATGTTCATCTTGTCATTTTCTTATAGTTAGTGTTGGGATCAAAATAACAAGGCTGTGTGGGATAAAACCAGATTGGACGCATAGGCAAATCACGGGATGATACGTGGAAGGAAGGACGGGTCAGGTCTGACTCCCCATTAGGCAAGCACCGGATATCTCATCAATTGTCATGGGGAGAAGTAATCGCTTTTGTAAGGCCTGACCTAGGATGGCTGAGTCGGGTATCATGCTAAATGGGTCCGCACAGCTCCGGATTGTGAGATCAGATGCCGGGGTACAGCTCAAGATAAGGTCAAAGGTCTGACTGCTGTATAAGGACCATGGATCTCCACTAGTTATTACTCAACAGTTGCAGACGTGAGCTACTGGGAGTCGAGTTCCGCGGAAGTTAGTTACTCCCTAGGGTTAAGTAATAAATAGTCGGAGTCCTCTAGTCATTTACTCACTGAATTATCCTTCAGTTACTAGCAACGCATTGTTCTTTTATGTTCTCAAATTCTATCATTTGTTGCTCTCATCTCGTATCAATAAGATCAACTTTACCCGATGACACTGCCGGCATTGAATCGCAGGGTTATTAGATTCATTTACTTCATTATTTCAATTTTTTTAATCAAACTTACCCATCTCCATTGGAGAAGATGCATGCATATATTATTAAATTATCAACCAGCAAAATACATCACAGAAGAGATAGAGCTCCCTGCACATGTCCGAATGAAACACACTACATTCACAAGATTGTCAGGATTTTATTGTTAAAGAGATCGAATATCCTCCTATACAAAAGTGAGTAGAATCCAGGCACATCAAAAAAATAAAATCCTGTGCATGGTCCTCATCTAGGAATATAGAATTTTTACTAGTATTTACTCTAATAGAAGGGAGCTGACTTTTATTTAGATTGATCTCACCCCTTGCCTTCCTTGGTAGCTGCTGAAAAGGGTACAACCATTTAGTCTCATTGTTACTCAATTCCCAATTAGCTAATGAGTCAGCAACCCTGTTGCCTTCCCTAACAGTACTGAACCTTCCAAACTTTCAGATGTTTAAGCATATTTCTAATTTCTGCAATAGCGTCTGCCAAGTTTCTAGGAGGTTGAAACCTCTCTAGAAACCATTCCGGCCACCAATAATTTCGAATCACATTCTATCTCCAACTTTCTAATGTCATTGTTAGTACACCATTCAACAACAATCTTCAGTGCAAGAGTCTCTTCCATAATATAAGTACTGACTCCCAGATAATCTCCAAAGGCAGCAAAGATTATTGTCAGCTCTCTAATCACACCACCACCACCACCACCAGGGGTCCTGGATTATCCTTTGAACAATTGTCAGTATTTATCTTGACAAAGTTCTGATGTGAAAAGAGATGAAAGAGATAGGTGGATGGCTCCAATGTTGTCACACTTCACGGAGACAGGGAAAGTCAGAAAAATACCAAGATCACCAAGAATGTATTGGAGCCATGTAGCCAGCAGTAGATACAACAAGAGCTCTATATTCAGCTTCAGCACTAGAGCGTATAACTATAGGTTGTTTATTAGCGGAGCAAGAGATGAGATTGGTGCTGTAAATCTCACGGAAAATTCCTTCTTCACAAACACTTGTAGGGAATTCACATAGCTTGAGGCATGTCAGACATTGTCCTTAAGAACATTTCACCCGGTATGGGTGTATACCCAGGATTCAAGAAGCTCTTACAGTATAAACTAGGAGCCGGAATCTAACAAAGATTTAATCAAAGAAAACCAGCCCAAAAAAAAAAAGTGAAGAAGAATAGCAAATGTTCACTGTTTTTCTACCCAACAAGAGAAAAGGAAGAACAAATTTATATAATGGGGAAACTAGTAGACCACTCCCAACGTTCGAATTAAGAATTCATAAGTTGCTTTGCTGCCAACGTTCCAAAAATTAATTAATAGTAAAGATGAAATGCCATAATGGCCATGAATGATAATATATGCAAGGATAATGTGAACGTTGGGCAACAACCATAAAGGCTACAAATTAATGCTCTTTCAAGTGTAATTTTGGACAATTCTTTTGAAATATCCATCAATCCCCCATATATTTTAAAAGAAATAATAACAAATAGGATGAAATAAGACGTGTTGCTGGATCTGGTGTTGCGTAGACAATGAACCAGACCTAGATAAAACAAGATTAAACTTACAGAATAATTGGTGAAGTGTAAAACTTCTACCAGAAATCTTTTGTAAGGTTGGGGTCTTATTTTATCACATCATACTCGCACAATCTTTGTCGTTGTAGCAGTTTTACGCTAAGAGGCTATGCTTGTGTCCCGGTACTCATGAGAACTCTAGAAATCTGTCACAATTTCATAGGAGTGGCACCACTCCACATTCACTTAGTTCCAATTATCAAGTGTATTCTGTAGAGCTATACACCACCTAGAATGATATGATTTGGATTAAAAGTATGAATTTAAGTTTTGTGCACCATCAGTATACAAAATATTCTGCACTATCACGTGAACTTGACTTGCTATTGCAGGTTACCTAATTTTTTATTTTCAAATTTTTATGTAAATAATTGGGTAACCTACAATAGCAGATCAAGCTAATAGTGTAGAATTTTTTATGCACTGACGGTGCACAGAACTTAAACTCTAAGGGGTCGTTTGGTAGAGTGTATTGAAATGTTAATGCATGCATTAGTTTAAGAGAAAATACATCTTTTCCCCCTGAACTTGTCCTCCAAACTCACTTTAGCACTTAAACTTATCTTCTGTTTACTTACCCTCTTAACATCTTTAAAGTGTATTTGTTTCACCCCTCAAAACTGAATACCACTCTCACAATGGAGAATGGTTACACACGCGACATGTCAGTACCAAATCAGTGCCACATCAGTGTCAGGTCATTGCCACGTAAGAAATTAGGATTTTTTTAAAAACAAAATCCCACACATATACTATTTTTACGTATTTTTATTTTCAAAAGTAAACAATATATATTTACCATTTATATATATTAAATAATATATTTTATATATATATATATATATATATATATATATATATATATTAAATAAAAAATTCAACCCCCTCCCTCTCCCCAATCTCTTTCTCTATTCCAGCAACCCCCCTCCACTGCTCTTCTTCCCTTCCAGGCCCCCACCCCACCCCACCACCCATTCTTCTCCCCTTCTAGCACCCCCCACCCCACCCGTCATTCTTTCTCCCCTTTCAGACCCACCCCTACCCCACCCTTCCAGCCCCCCACCCCCGTTCTTTCTCCCTTCCAGTCCCCCACCCCACCCTCTTCTTTCTTATTCAAACACAAAAATACTTTCATCAAGTTAAAATTATTTTTTTCAAATTGTCTTATTAGCAAAAAAATTCAAAAGTAGAAATCAAAAGAAATCTCATTGATGATAAGTGATTCAAAAACAAAATCATCAATTTAATTTAATTTTTATCTAAATTTTGAGGGAGTTGGATTGAAGGTTGAGATGATATTCAATGGAGAAAATTATTTAATAGTGTTTTCATATTTGTTCTTGGGTGGTGTTAATGGAGGAAAGTAAAAAAAAATTAAAAGAAAAGTGTTGTTCTTGGGTGGTGGTGTTAATGGAGGAAAGTGAAAAAAATTAAAGGAAAGTGTTGTTCTTGGGTGGTGTTGTTAATGGAGGAAAGTGAAAAAAAATTAAAGAAAAATGTTGTTCTTGGGCGGTGTTGTTAATGGAGGAAAGTGAAAAAAATTTGAGGTTGTTAATGGAGGTTTGAGTGTTGTTGTTGATGATGATTTGAAGAAAAAAGAAGAAAAAAGTGTCCATTTTTTATTTTAACTTTAATTTTAATTTTTTTTAAAAAAAATTATTATATTTTAAATATAAAATTATTGAAATTAATTTTTTTAATAAATAAACGCGCCCCTTTTTTTAAAAAAATATCACGTCAGCTTTAGGGGTCAAACAAATACCCTTTAAAGACCCTATTACCCCTCAAAAACTTTTCCGCATCCTTTCTAACATATATATTGAGGGTATTATGTAAAAAAAAAAAATAGAAATTATGTAATTCATGTTTTTTTTTGCCAAAGTTATCGACAGACACTCAAACTTATATCGAAAATTCACTTAGATCCCTCAACTAATGTCTGTACCTATTAGGCCCCTAAACCCCTGAATTTGGATCCAATTGAGCATTTTTTGCCTACATGGCACATCGCGTGTTGTGTAATCACGGGAGACGCGTGAGGAATATTTTTTAGACTAAATCACGAATAAAAATGTGTCAAGTGGCATTGAGGGCCCCAAAATTTTTTTAATAAAACAAAAATCTGATTTTCTTTACTAATTCTTTGATTTGAATATTAATAAACCAATTACAAATTCTTTTTAATAAAACAAAAAGCATTGGGCCCCAAAAAATTTTTAATAAAATAAAATTTTAATAAAAAAGCCTCCAACATATTTCCCAATTCTGTTCTCCCCCCATCTTCCTCATTCTTTTTTTTCTTCTTAAAACTTAATTCTACTGGTCATCCAAAAAAAGAAATAATCCTTCAAAAAAAACTCAAAAATTCACACAAATCTGAATCCATTCACCACCCAAAACGCTAACTCAACTAAATCCGTGAAATGGTAAACAACCCAGATCGATCCAAAATCACAAAAATTTTGATGAAATTCATAATCAAAAACTCTAATTCACCAAAAGGGTCATCCAAAAACGATCAAAAACGCAGGTGAATGATAAAATATAAAATGATACTATTCCCTGGAATATGTGTATAAAAATGATATTATTCCCTAGGTATGGTTTAACAACTGGGTTGGGATTGGATTCGTTTGTTGAAGCTTTGTTGGTGCATATGTATGTGAATTATGATCATTTGGGATGTGCACGTAAGGTGTTTGATAAAATGCGTGAACTAAATGTGGTTTCTTATCTTAATCTGATCGTCGGAAAAAATGGAGAAAAGGCCTTGTGTATATGTATTAGAGGCCTTTTCTCCATTTTGAAGCATAAAATTAGGAAAATCATTTATGGGTTCATGTAATAGAATAAATTTAGAATGGTAGAATTTTGAAGTTGATTTTCCGGTGAGTCTCGCCGGAAAATGTCTACTGTGTTGCTGCTCTCATGTGTGTGAACTGTGAAGGACGATGAGTGTGTGTGAACTCTATGTGTGTGAGAGCTGTGTATGTGTGAACTATGTGTACGCCGGGGGAGGGGGTGTGAAGATGACGATAGGGTGGGGGTGAGGGGTGCTTTTTTTAAAAAAAAAAAATTAATAAATTATTATTAAATAGATAATTAAATAGAAAAATAGAAAAAACAGTAATTTCATGTAATAATTTTTTTTGACACGTGTTTTTTTCTAATTGGTTAATTTTGTTATGTCACGCGAGTTTAACACACTCTTTAGGTACCTTTTGCTGATTGTGTAAAAAAGGCCCAATTGGATCAAAATTCGGAGGGTTTAGGGGTCTGATAAGTACAAGTCTTAGTTGAGGGATCTAAGTGAATTTTCGAAACAAGTTTGAGTGTCTGTCGATGACTTTGACCTTTTTTTTAATACAGGGACCCAAATATTGCATAAGAAAAATGCAAGCATAACTAACACAAGCATTACTAATACAAGCATTACTAATACACCATATTTTGCATTATTCTTATACACTCTACCAAATGAACCCTAAAAGTTTAACTCAACCATCACTTTGCCTTGTAGTAATGCACTATATTGACACACCATAGGAGGGACATAATTTAATAGTGCGTGCTTTTGATCAATTAATAACTTGTTATTACCCATATGAACCAAACTCATGGGATCTCCAATCAAATAGGTTTGATTAACATCATTATCAATCTTCTCAAATGACTCAAGTCTCACTTCTCTCGATGTTTCCTTTAGTCCGTGAATTAGTCAAATTCATTCCTGACTATACATTATTTATTTACATAAATAATTTCATCTCATAATATAGCTACTTTATCACATTATGTCCTGAAAAAATTATTTTTCCTTATAGCTTGGCAACAACAATATACACAAACACTATTGAACTTATTCTAATTGACACACTCACAAAGAGCTTTCTTAACCACTAAACTTCATCACCAATCAACTTCAAAATAACTGGATTTATTTAGTTGTTTTTTTTATGTAATGACAGTCTGTCATGTCCTAAAATAATCCCTAGGCGTGACTGGTTTTCGATAACGTAACTTGTCAGGAGAACCAATTTTCTATACATTCACAAGAGATGAAGACATGTGCAACTTCAAGTGTGTGAAATAGTTATTAAATGCAAAGTAATTATCCACCTGGTTATCGAAATACATTTATGAAAACAACAATACTTAGATAATAACTTTCTAGCCTCAAATCGCACACCAAAACCATAGAGCATCTAAACAGAGTTACATGAGTCCAACTTTTGGGCATGCAAACCTAAAATGGAGAGTGAAAATACCCGCCATAGTACGATGAATAATACTTCAGAGGAGAAAATACATGTACGACGAAGTTTGATCGTCGCAGTTGATATAGTTTGCCAATGTTTTGTTTGTGTTCCTCGTAGCTGCAATTGTCCTTTTTGTAGTTATCAACTTTGCTGTCTCTAGAGAAATTGAAAAATTGAACAACATTACATAGAAGTATTTTTTCTCATGTAGTTCCATGAATTAAAGTTTTTCTATGTGTTTAATTGGTTTCTCTTTACTTATCAAGCATGTGTTGGTAACTTTCAAATTTGGCTTCCTTTATACATATATGTTCTTCTCTAGTATTCTACAGCAAAAGTGTCATGTCCTTAGTCTTCAACTAAGTGAACGCGCGATATTTAACTGTTATTTCTGCCGTTGACACTCAATTTTGGCCCTTTCTATATAAACTATACTGCTATGAGATACAAATTGAAGGTGCATGAATTGCAGATGATGTTTTCTCGAGAGGAAACAAGGATAAAGAATGAAGAAACCTACTCTATTAATCATATAATTCATCAAGAAACTAGTAAGAAAGGAGACAAACATGAAGGATAAACAAATTATCAAGTATCAAACTGAAGTTTCAAGATTCGAACACAAGTACAACCAGTTGAAGAACTATCAATCTGAAGTTCAAACTATTTTTCTGAAAAGACAGTAAAATCAACTTTAAAAAAGAGATGACGATGAAGTTATAGAATAAGTCCACCGAATTCCCGGTGTGTCCAAGGAATTTATTCCCCTCAAATATCCGAGATTATGAAATATATCTTCCCAAGATAAAATGATTCACTATAGCAAACAGCGGTAGCTCAATGTCGTGGATAATGTGTTACAATATTTCCTTTTTTTTTTTTTTTTGCTCAAGTGTTGTAGTGATGGTATCTGCTTTGAGATTCCGATTAATGCGATTTCATGACCTGTGACACTCATTGGGGAGTTGTGCTCTCTATCAGGATTTGTTTTATTCTCGAGGCTCGAAAAAAAAATTCTATCCATTAATCTTTGGTATCAATTAAATATGTTTGAATTGCATTGTCTTAAGAATTCCTTTTTTATTTATTCGTATAACTTGTAAATCCAAATTAATTTTGGCTAGATATAAAAGTTAATAAGGTCCAATATATTGTACTACATGGAAAATGTTATAGATTGTCATTTTCTCATCAATATGATAAAGATATATTTTAGAAATGTTGGTCCAAATTAATATGTTTGGAATATAGGGATAACAAATAATGTGACAAATGGATAGAAACATAGAGATGAGATTTGAAATATTCTAAAATGTCTTATCATATTGATCTATTTCATCCTCTCTTCATCTGCAACATGAGTACCAAGTCAAAATTTGATTATTATATGAAGAGATTCAGTATTATTTGAAATTGTGTACGGAAGATTTTAGTGGAATTAAGATAGACAGAAGCAAATTTAAAATTTAAGTTTATAAATCCATATTTACTCATGTTGCAAATTTTATAAATTTTTACACATAAATTTATGCTTCACGTAGAAAGTACTGAGCTTAGATAAACCTGATACTAAAGTACTCTACATCCAACTCTAAAGATTAGAGTAATTATTAATTAAAATGCCATGATCCGGCTTGGCAATTTATTATTGTTAAGTTACTTGTCTTAATATTTTGGCTTCACTCCCCAAATAAAATCTTTGCATTGTCATGATCTGCAAAAATAAACACAAATAAACAGATTTGGCTACTCTTTGATTCTTGAATTAAAGCTGTGCATTCCTCCTAACTCTATATAAACCTAACATCATTAGAACTTATAATTGTAATTAAGTGGCTAACTACTCTATCTGTAGGCAAATAATACAAAACTTTTGCCGTTGCAACAAGGATTTCAGATCCTAATTGTTCAACAGTTGCCTTGCTAATATTAATAATCACTTCTTCAATTTGTTGTAATCTTTATGAAGCCCATCATGATGTTTTTTCTCATAAAAGTACAAGTACTAAAAGTGCTAGAAATTCACCAGCTTTAGTACCCAATATGTCAAGTGAAAAGTTATCGGGTTTACTATAAAAAATCTTCCGTTAAAAGAAAGCATACGGGGTAGGAATTTGTTATTGCTTAATTTTGGGGGTTGCACTTGCGCCTGCAATTTATGCTTTCCTCGAAGCTGTAATTGTCGTGTTTGTGATTTTTCCTTTCGCTGCACAAATTAAGAATGATGTATCATCTAACTATTTTTATGAGAGTTTCAAATTAAGTATGTTATAAAGATTAAGAGTGTGAATTTTAAGACATACTATATCTATTTGTACTTTGATTTAACATAGTTCTTGTTGTTAGAGCAAATATACGTTGCAATATGTTGTGTAAGCTTTTCCTTATTCATCAATGTTGAAGAAGATATCAATTGTAATATTATTTTGCTTTTGTAATTTCTTTCATCTGACAAAAAAAATTATGATATGGTTATTATATTTTACACGAGAAAATAGCAAAATGGTCCCTATTTATTATGATAAGCTCAAAGTGATTTTTTTTTTTTTTTTTAGGGGGGCGGGTAAACAGAATTGCATAAATAATAAAACGGGAGTTTAGTTACAAAAGCAGGCTTCAGACTGGATCAACTGTGAAGTAGTTTGGCCATTGGCCTGAGTTCAAAGTGCTACTGCTAACAACTCTAGAATATTGAGTTCCATTGATGTCTGCTCAAATCTGTCCCAAAGCACACACTGGAGGAACTACAAAAAGGGTGATTTCCCCAAAAGTTTCCTTCTCCATTGCTGCTCTTGCTAATGCGTCTGCAACCCCATTCTGCTCCCTATAGCAATAGTATACGGTTTGTCCTTCTAGATCTCTTAGCATCAACCTGCATTCATAGAAAAAAATTTTATATTGCATATTTCCTTTGTGGAACATGTGGATAACCTCTAGGAAGTCAATGTTGCTCTCAATAAGGTAGAGGTTACTCTCCTTGACCAGTTTTTGGCCCTCTTTTAAGGGCTAAAAGCTCCATTTGAATAGTATTGACATTGGTGAAAACTTTATGGAAGTCAGTGATCCAGTTACCAGAGTGGTCCTTGATGACACCCCCAATCCTACCTATACTAGGATTACCCATGCAAGCACCATCAATGTTGAGCTTGTAGAATCCCCTTTGGGGAGGTTCCCAATTTAGATGGACGGTGGATTTGGTATGGATCTGTCCTATTTTGTAGGTAAGTTGGTGGTATTCCAAGAATAAGCTTGAGAGAAGGTAGGGTGGTCATTTTTATTCTTGAACAGGTTGTTATTTCTATTGTTCCAGATTGTCCAAGCACAGAAAGGGGGAAGGGTTTTCCAAGGACTAAGGTTGTCAAAGGGAAGGGATTTGAGCTTTTGCTTAAAACTGAGCACTTTCTATTAAATATTTTAGAAGTTCTAAATATTAGGTTCATATCAATCTATAAAATAGACGATTTAATTAGAAACTCAAAAAATTCTCATCAAATTTCAAAATTGCAACAGGAAAATTGCATCAAATATCGTAAAAAAGATGCCAGACGTCATAAATAGATTACAAAATATAATAACACAAATCATGCATCAAAAAGTTGCACCTCCAAGCATGAGTTATTCGAAAACTAGTTCTCGCTCCACGTAATAATAAGCAGAGTTTGATAAATATAGATAAAAAAGAATGCAATAACAATCAGGAGAAAATTGAAGAAAGGGTGTCATTTAAGTCTTGAATGAAGGATTGGTTATATTGACCAACTTAAAGGGTCAAACATAATTAGGAAACTTGATTAAGTTAATTGTGGACTTGTTTAATATTTTTAAAACTTTTTAATTTTTTTAAAAATACAAATCAACCCACACCCCTCCCCTCTCCAAATCAACCGTCTCTCCTCTCTCTCTCTGTCGACAGTTACTCCCAACCAACAGTTCTGCAAATTTCTCCTTTCAATCCCCGGCGACTTCAACCACCAACGATAAATAGTTGGGCTTCGAGTTTCTTTTCGACTTCCAACCGTCAATCGATGTGACAGCCTTGCTCTCCGGCCACAACAACTTTGAATTCTTCATCGTCTCTTTTCTTCTTTCGCAGGTAAAATATTATGGCCTTTTTAATTTTGAGAAAAATGAGGAACTTGAGCCAACTTCTCTTCTAGTATTAGTTAACAATTTCAATATTTGTTGCTTTAATTTGAAATGTGGTCTGAATAAAATTCTAATTTCTGATATTTCTTCTCTTCTCTTTTCGGAGTGAATTATGATTTTTTGTTGTTTGACTTTTATTGTTTGTGTTTGTACAAATAAAACAACGATGTTGGTGTTTTTGGTGTTGTGCCCGTTGTTGGGTTGATTTGTTCTTGGTAAAATAGTGATATTGTTGTTGTTCTATTCAACAAAATTATGCTACTATTTTTTTTCTGCAACAGATTAACTATCTAATGTAATAGAGAAACCATTGGATTAAAAATCTGATGCAACAAATTTAACATCAGATTAAAAATCCGATGCAATAAATTTACCATCGGATGCAATAGAGGAACCATCGGATTAAAAATCTGATACAATAGATTAATCATCTAATGCAATGGAGGATTCATTGGATTAAAAATCTGATGCAACAGATTAATCATTTGATGCAGCAAATGAACCCTCTATTGGATAAAATACTATCAACTTTTCCAACAGGACATGTCCAAGACTTGATTTTTCTAACTGATCATTCATATGTCACGATAGCCGACCCTTCTGTTGGAAGAAATCTAAATAATATTGACTGTTGATAACTGTTCCAACAGATCACTCATATATTGCAACAGATGTGTGATCTATTGCACAGACCGTTTATTTATCTCAACAGATGAGTGATATATTTTGTATTATTACAACAGATTACTCATCCATTGCAATAGGTTAGTTAATTGTTACAATAGATCATATATATATTGTAATAGAGGTGTGATCTGTCTGTTTTAACAGATGAGTGATCTATTTTTATTGTTGCAACAGATTTCTCATCCATTGCAACAGGTTAGTTATTTGTTGCAACAGATAACGTACCTGGTGCAACAGATGTATTATCTGTTAGA
Organism: Capsicum annuum; assembly: GCF_002878395.1. Classification (NCBI taxonomy): domain Eukaryota; kingdom Viridiplantae; phylum Streptophyta; class Magnoliopsida; order Solanales; family Solanaceae; genus Capsicum; species Capsicum annuum. Next base: position 14,912,040 of record NC_061111.1, read on the forward strand.
ACTGTTATTTTACTATTTTGCATGCTAGATTTACTATTATCCTTTTTAACGATGCATTAATCAATTATAATCTATTTTATATTCTTGTTAATTTTAGATAATATGGCTCCAAAAAGAACAGAGATCGAATCAAGTCAAAGTAAAGGAACAAGTGAAGCAGCTAGGCTACATTCACCACTCTATGAGCTTGCTTTACAAGCGTTATCTCAATCAAGAGCAGAATATGATGAACATGGGGAGGAGGAATATTTCAAAAGAGATGATCCAAATGTTAATAGCCCTTCTACCAAAGAGTTGATCAAAATCTTCAGCATTGATCGTTATCCTGTTAGAATGCAGTGCGATGGTGCCATAGATTTAATAGGTGATTTCGTGGTTAAGTCAGCCATGGAAAAGTCTTTCGACGCCTTCAGAAAAATACTTTGAGAACAAAAATTAGATGCTTATTTCAGGGACAACTGCTTTAGGAAATATCTTGATTTGTCGGAGGACAACAGTGCCCGTTTCCAAATGAAAATGGTATATGATCTTTTCAAGTGTAGGTTTATGTAAAACAAAGATAAGATGGATGAGGTGTAGATAAATTACTTTAACATACCTGTTTGTTTTGGTTGGAGGAGTTTGCCATAGTTACTGGACTAAAATGTTATCCTCCATCTCCTTCTCAAGTTAAACCTATTCTAGCCCCAAAAAAGTATCCCGCACACCCAAACAAGGCAAAGGCAAGTCGAGTGATGACCTGGTGTCCATTGTTGGTCCAAGCTTCAAAAATAAAAATTTGATAAAAGCATTGAAAGATAAAAGAATTTCAAAGAAGCACAAGCAATCATTGTGTTTCGTTTGGTTTGTACATAATATTCTTTGGGCGAGAGACATTAATAACAATATATCACTTGATTTGATAAAACTCTCTGAGGATCTTGAGGCATTTAATAACTATCCTTGGGGTTATGAAAGCTTCAAAATGACTGTCAAATATTTGTTGACTCCATTAACGCCAAAGACAATCAACTTATATTGCTTTTCATGGGCTTTCATGGTAAATATTTCTTTTATTATAATATGATTCATTTTTTTATTCAATAATGGTTTTGATTTATTGGCGTTATTTTAAAGGCATGGGCGTTTGAAGCCATTCCTTATTTAAGACAATAAGTGAACTAATAGAAAGAAGTTTCCTGTCCAAGAATCTTGAGATGGTTGTCGGTCAAAACTGATAAAAACACAAAATTTCTTGATCTTTTCACCCCACCCCCGAAGGATGCAGTAAGTATAATTATAATTAAGTTTTTATTTTAATTAATAATTTTTTTGAATAATCTAATCATCATTCTAATATATGTAATGATTTATGTTAGATTGTGTATTTGTTGCTTATTCTGACCAATCGAGAGTTGAAGATGTCATTTTTCTTACTTTATGGTATGTGCAAACTTTAGCGGATCCTAAGGTTATTGACAGAATAAAAATGAAATTGTTTGGAGCAACAACCATCATAAGAAAAATAATTTTGGATGATGGGCTTCTTGTTGTTGATGATGGTCTTAGTGGTGATGGAGCTGTTGGTGGTGGTAGTGGTACTGCTATTGGTGCTAATGATACTCCTCTTACAGTTTTTAAAATAAACCATTATGAGTATGATCATACTGGTTATATAGATTTTATCTCTCCTAGCAAATATTCTACATGCAAATGCCAAGACTGCAAGGCAAAACATGATATAGTGATTAATGTTATTAATGCATTAACTACTTCTATAAAGGAATTGACATCTAAGAGAGATTTCATTCCATCAAAGAGGATTTTATATTCATCCACTCCATTAGAGATTAAGGCTAAGAGGAGAAGGAAAGTAATTTCCAAGGCTTTATCAAGCATCCAAAAAAGCAAAATTGCAACTCCTCTGTCTGTGTGTTGCACTATTGAGCAAGGTACAAAGGCCGCAGAAGAGTAGCACGAGCTGAAGAAGGTGAATATATATTGTCCGTTCAACCTAACAAGCAGACACATATCTGTTTCAATAGATGACACATCTGCTGAAAAAATTATCAAATAGATATATACATCTGTTGCAATAATTGACTAACATGTTGCATCAGATACAGTATCTGTTGCAACATATGTCTCATCTGTTTTAGCAAATCAAACAGCTCTACGTACCATTTTTATTTGTACCAACAGATGACTTATCTGCTGCAATGGATGGGTCATCTGTTGGGACAAATTAAATCAAAACTTCCTACCATTTCAGTTTTTCCAAGCAGATGAGTCATATGTTGAAACCGATAGTTCATCCATTGGAAATTATCTTACAAGTCTTCCTCATGTTATAATTTGTCCCAGCAGTTGATCCATCTGTTGCAACAGAAATATAATTTGTTTAGGATAATTTAAAATAGGCGAAAGACCTGTATGATTTGCTAAAACAGATGAGTTATCCTTTTTCATCTTTTTTGTATCTGTGATTAGCATTGATCAATTTTGGCTTTCCAGGTGGATGTCACTGTAGAATCTACTACTAATAGCATTGATAATATGCTACTCTTTTTATGAAAATACGGAGAAGCGAAAGCGCAGAAACCCTACGCAAGCGACATTAAAGATCCACGACGATCAAAGTCGAATTCCATAGCACCGGATGAAGAACGACTTGTCCATATTGATTAGATCTTTATAGCTTGAGTTTGTCAAAGTAATAATCCCACCCCTCTTTAGGAATTGTTGACATTAAAACTTAAATTATTAATTTATTTGTTGAGATCTATACCCATAATATTTTTTTTACATTTCATTTATTTGTTGATTTATTTCATGTAATTTCTAAAGGCTTCAATTTATTTTATTTTTTCTATGAATTTTATTTTATCCTTAGATTTGAACTTATTAATTAAAATGGAATACTGGATTCAAATATTGCAACAGATAAGGTATTTATTGCAACAGATGACATATCTGTTTGAAAATATCAAACATATTTATACATATGTTGCATCTGTTGGAAATTATCAAATAAGTGTTCCCACTGTTGCAACAAATAGACTTAGGTAGAAACATCGACATAAAATAATAAAACATCGACCTAATGCAACAATGACCAACATATTACGACATATAAATTATCTGTCAGAACAGGTAGAATATCTATTACAACAGATGGACAATCTGTTGCATTATAAAAAAATCAACTTTCATTAGACATAAAAAATCGGCACTACATGTAAAGTGAAGTGACTTGAAATAAAAAAGGTGGAACCCATCAACAGGCACCTAAAGTTGCAACGATCTTTCACTCTGGCAGATCGCGTGTAATTTACGCAGCCAAGGCTCGTTGAACTCCCATTTTTGCTAACTTGGCGTCAAATTTGGCCCCCAATGGTTATTTTTCCTCTTATATATTTATTTTCTTTCTAAAATTTAACCCTAAATTCTCAAATCTTCTTCTCCATCATCTTTTTTTCTCTTTCCAAATTCTTCAAATTATTTGTATTTGTTTTTTTCGTATATTTTTTTATTTCTTTCAACTGATCTTGACAATGTCGAGCTCATCTTCCACTGTTTTTTGTAATAAAGATTTTTGATATTGTAAGTGTGGTCATAGGTTTTTTACTTGTAAGATTTCAAAGGTAATATATTTTATTTAATTAGTTGATTAATTATTGACTTGTAATTGTGATCTTATTTTTATAGAAGTTGAGTGGATGTGATTACTTTGATTGGCATGAAGAACGCACCCTTCACAAGTAAATCGTATAATCTAAGATTTATTAAAGAAAGTCAAGGTTTTTGAAGAGAAATAAAACCGAAAAAGAAGATACTACATTGTTGGCGTTATTGCTACTAGTTTGGTATTATTGGGCACATGGACATTCAAGCCTAATTGCTAAAATTTTTATGGTGATGTATTTGTATTTGCTACTGGTTTGGTGTTGTTGAGCACATGGATATTCAAGCGTAATTGTTGTAAAATATCAAAAAATTGCCACTAAATGTAAAGTTACGTATGTAAAGTGAAGTGACGAAATAAAAAATTATTATTTCATAGGCTCTTCTTTGAGCCCGTTTGGATAGAATTAAAATCTGATCAAACTAGCTTTTAATCTCTTTTTTAGCTTTTTAAGGTGTTTGGTAAAACTAAAAAGTGCTTAAAAAAGCTAAAAACTGATTAAAAGAATCAAAAAGTGAGAAGCTGGGTACCCCTAGCTTCTTGCGTTTTAGATTAAAATTCTTTTAGGTTTGATCAAAATATTTACCTTTTTATCACTTATATTTTCCTCCAATTCCAACAATATCCTAAACTTGTAGCCCTCAAATATATAATTTTTTTCTTTTTCTCTTTGCCGCTTCACTTCATCTCTTCCCTCCAATTTCCTCTTCATCTTTCTTTTTTGTTTTCATCGAATCCATCATTAATCAGAGGTTTGTTCAAAAATTTTATTTTAAAATTAAATATTATAAATGATTCCCCTTATTTATGGTGTTAACAATTTTAAGGACATTTAAGTCATTTTAACAATAAAAAAGTACTTGACATCACTTGTTTACCAAACACATCAACAACTTTTTTTCAGTTTCAGCACTTCTATCCAAACACTTATCTGCTTAATTTATAAGCACTTATTTTAAGCTTTTAATCACTTAAGGTAAAAATCTATTTTTTTAATCTTATCCAAACAGGCTCTTTATACACAGGCTCCAAGCATCCAATTACTACCCCATAAGTCCAGACCTCTTGCATGTTTGCCGCAGCATTGTCACATAGAAAGGTCGTTGGCTCGGCTATTCTTGTGTCGGTCAGCAAACATACGATGTATGCAAGCGTGTGGAACCCGCACGCGGCACCATTTTTATTTTTTGGAAGGTCCATGTCCTTATTTTGACCTTCAAAATTCCATGGTTGCTTCATCAACACTTTCACTGGAAAATAATCCATCAGTTTACTCTGCCTCAACAAGATGGAGAACAACTCCAACAGTGGCTGCATGTGGGTAAAAAAATCAACCTTATCCAAGGTAGGTAAGTTGCAGTCACAAACCTTGATCTTTCCCTCCTCGAGTAGTATCTCAACAGCCCAATAACATATGCCGTCCATGTTTATGACTCTAAGAATCCTCTTTGTCCCGGTTCAGATCTTGCTGTGAGGATTTGGTCTCTCCCCTCTAACATATTTTAGCATTTCTTCGTCCCATTGGAACCCAGAAACTAATGAATAAAATCTCGCACCATCGGGAGTTGACACTCGCTTACTGATATCATCGTACCTATTCTTGAAATTCTTGTAGAAGTCGAGGTCCATTATCCTATCGGCAACATCATAAGCCTCTAGGTACGCTAATTGTCTGCCCCTCATGAGGCAGAGAATTTCTTCAACATACTGTGATATAAGAAGTCAATTTTTAAATAGGTTAGTAATTATAAAGAAGGAAAATATAGTAGAAAGATGCAATGAATGGTCCATCTATTGTAGAGGATTCTCCGAATGTGTTCATAGATTACCCATCTAACGTAACTTATGGAAGAGATGGGTAATATGTTTCAACAGAACCACCATAAGTTGCACTAGAATACACAGTTGTTGCAATAAATGACCCATCTGTTGCATAGTTTCTTCTTCATGGAGTAGATTAGAAGGCTAGGTTAGGAAAAGTAAACTTACCCTGTCCACATATTGCATACGCATATCTGTCATACTATTGAAGTCTTGGGCAGAAAAGGTATGGATGGGGTAATCTTATGCACCTTTCTTGGCATTCTTGGCCCATCGTAGATCCCTCTTCTCTTTGGCGCCAAGTTTTGCGTATATGTACATCTTCTTTAATAGCCCCTGAACTTTAACAACTTTTGGAGAGGGAGGAATTGTAATTTTTTAATCTTCGATTAGAGGTACGTGGCTAATTTCTCTTTTCTTTCTTTCAACAAGCACTGCAGGAGTGTATGACTCTCTCACCATCCTGGATGGTATGACACCCCTATTGGATTTCAAATCCTCGACAGCTTTAGCGATAGCCTCTACTTTTTTAAAGAGTGTATCCTGACGGTCCTTATACTCTTCACACTTGCAACGAGAACATGAGAGGTGAAAAGGGATGAGAGAGACCGGTGTAAGGGTGAGAGGGACCTGTGAAAGGGGTGTTTTCAAATATATTTATTTTTTCTTGAGCATCAACATGACCATTATCATGACTGGCAGAAGTATCAGCATGTCTGCCACCAACATTAACAACTACACCAGCAACACCCCCAGAAGAAGCACCCGGATCTATTGCAGTAGGTTGGTCATGAAGAGCTTCAACATTAGGCTGACCTTGCCTAACTTCTCTTCTTATGGCTATTACTCTAGCCAATTCCTTCTTTATTAACTCCATCGTTGGGTCTGTTATTGTATCAAAAATACCTAGAGTAATAATAGAAGTCATCCCCAACTCATGCTCAGCAGGCACAATCCATGGATTTATAACCTATAAAAAAAGACAGATACATTTAAATCATATAATAATTTGCAGTCAGTTGGGTTACATGTTAACATAGAAAACTTATGCAATAGATGATCTTTCTGTCGTAACAGTTGATCTGTCTGTCGTAATAGATTAATAATATATTGCATCAGATTACCCATCTATTGCATAATTTGCAGTAGATGGGTAATCTATTGAGTCGGGTTCATAGAACCAAAGCAATAGATGGGTAATCTGATGAGAAATATGAATCATCTGTTGAAATAGATTACCCATCTATTGTACCAGTTATAGTGGGTGGATAATCTATTGCAATAGATAACTCATCTGTCGCAACAGATGACACATTTGTTTCGATATCTTTCTTTGAGTCAAATTATTTTACTCGAAAGAAGACTTACTGTATTATCTGGAGGGTTAAAGAGATCAGCCTTCTTAATTCTTATGTTGCTCTTTGCTGCTAACCACCTAAGGATCCTTGGATGAAAAACTTCATCCAGATAATCCTTGACCTACTTTCAGAGGTGAGGATTAGCTTCAAATTCCTAAGCCTAAAAAGGCAAACAAGAGGCAAGCAAATAATTATTCAATATAAATTAATGAATAAGTAAACAAATAGTGATTAAATTTACCATGAAAGCCCCAAAAAAGCTGTATAATATGATCGTCTTTAGGGATATCTTGGTCAGTAAATATTTGATAGTCAAGTAGTAGCTGTCATATCCCTAGGAATAACTATTGAATTTCTCAAAATACTCAGCAAGCTTCAACAAATCATCTTCTATGACTTTGTAGACATCTCTTGCCAATATAACGGAATGGGCAAACCAAAATAAGCACAATTGCTCCTTGGACTTCTTTGATATGATTTTATCCTTGAGATTTTCTATCAACTTATTGACTTTATACCCACGTCCAGCAATATCCAACAACCCATCTATTTTTTCCTTGCGATTGTTAGTTTTGGTGGGTGGTCGCTGGGACAATGCCTTTCTTGTATTTGATGGTGGTGGTTTGGCTATCCTGCTTGCCTTAGACCTTTTGGGTGGTGTTTCATTGGTTAGATGTTATTATGGATGATTTCATCTTAAGCCTGTCACTATGGCAATCTCTTTCAAGCCAAAACAAACTGGCATGCCACAGTAGTTGATCCAGCCATCTTTTTTTTCGCCCTCCTTCTAATCTTTATCATCCCCCACGTACTTGATCCTGCGCTTAAGAAGATTATATACCATGCTCATTTGAAAATAGGCAGTGTGGTCCTCAAGCAGCTCAAGAAAGTGTCCAAAATAGCTCTTCTTAAAAAGTCTGTGTATGTTTTCATTCTTCATAGTTTTCCTAAATTCATCAAAAGGTTTCCTCAACTGACATTTAAGCACAAGATCACCAGTTGGTTTTGCAGGGTTATATATTGGCAACGAAACTTGAAACGTGTCAATACTAATAGTTTTGACAGCCTCATGTTGGGATTTCGATCTTAATTCACGCCTCATTAGTAATTCATTATCATCATGTTGAAGATCATCCCCTTTCTCACTTTCTACTTCCTCTTTTTCTTGTTTATCTTCTTATTCTTCCTCCTCACTTTTATTTTCCTCATCACCATCTACATACCCTTGTCTATCTCCCTCAACGTTATTTTTATATCTTTCCTCAGCTTCACTATTCCCTGGTTGAGATTTTTCAGGAAGCTCCTCCGAATCTCTCTGTATTGTAGCCTTTTTATTAGGTGGTCAGAAGTTGATCCATTTTCACTTTCTTTTCTTTTGGGAGACATGTTTTACCTACAAACAACAGAAAAATAAAAATTACATTACAATTGATGTATGCATAAATTTTAAAAAATATATTACAAACACTACCAATACCGACACCACCAACAGCCACCATAAACACCACCAATAGCCACCACAAAAACACCCCCAGTGCCACCACCACGACTACTAACACCACCACCCAATGCCACGACAGTCAACGAAACACTACAAAAAAAACTAGGGTTTTCTCGAGTTCTTCCTACGAATTTACCATTAAAACTCAAAATTGTAAACCCTTTCTCAAAGATAATACAACTAAAAATCTTCTTTTTCATCATTAACTTAAAAGCCCTAATTTTTAGAAAAAAACAAATATAAAACTCTTCTCGAACTCTGTTACCTATGAAGACAGATAAAATGATGGATACAAGTACGAATAAAGTCAAAAATAACACCTATGTGGTCGAAAATAGAAAGAAAATTGATCTGTTGTGAAGGGTTGAGCAATTTATTGAGTTGTTGTTGTCTGTATTGTTGAAAGAGAAAGAAAAGAGTCAGAACTTGGGATTTGAAATAATGAAACTTTTCCCGCAAATAGATGATTTGTATGGGTTGATTTGTATTTTGAAAAAGAATGACAAGCTTTAAAAATGTTAATTTGGTCTGAATTGATCTTAACTATTTTTTTAAATATTAAAATATATACATAATTTTTAACCGTCTTATCATGATAAAATGTATTAATTTCAACTTGAACACTGATGAATTTCAGGTATTAGCTTGATAATGAGGTAATAAGAATCATTTCAACTCAGAGTGATCGATCCACGACTCAAGTCGGGAGGAACTCAATACCAACATCATGCAATTGTCAAAGACTCAATTGAAGTTGTAGTTGACCACATGAACTCACCCCTAGTTCTAGCTAAATCAATTTAGATATTACATTGATAATGAGTTAATGGGACTCATTTTAACTCGGAGTGATTGATCAATGACTCAGGTTGGGAAGAACGTAATACAAACATCATGCAATCGCAAAGACTTAATTAAAGTTGTATCATACTTGTCTCTGTCTATTAGCCCATTACCTATCATTTCGGGCTATGGTGTGGCTTGCCTACTGGTGGGATGAGGTAGGCGCCATCACGACTTGAGAAATCGGGTCATGACAAGTTGGTATCAAAGCAACCACAATAATAAGTGAAAACTAAGAAGAGAGCATATGTATTATATAAAAACGAGAGAAGGAAAAAGGACCAACTATACAATTGAATCCCTCCCAAGACCTGATAAGGTCAGTACTAGAGCCACTACTAATAGGTACCCAGAGTACTAGACAAAAATCTAAAATGTACACAAGTAGTCTCGAGTGAAAAAGACTAACTAGAGTAGATAGAGGAGGATCAATCTCGGATGACAGTAAGCTCACCCCGCTCTAAACCAGCACTGAAAGGTAGGAACCACGTCAACACCGACTGCTAGTACCTGGATCTGCATCAGGAAAAAGATGAAGAAGTGTAGTATGAGTACCAAAAACAACGGGTACTCAGTAGGCATCATCGGCCGACTGAGCTTAATACAGAAAAGGTGTAACTACAATGAAAGGACGTAATCTGAGTTATTAGTAAATAAAGATGGAAAGGTAAACAACTACCAAGCTATGAAAAGACTATAAAGTAATAAACTTATGCGATACAAAAATATAATGCAGTAATAACAATTAAATGAACCATAACCTAATTGAGCCCCCATAAGCCCGCTAGACACACTGCAGAAGACAATTAACCCAACCGTACCCCCATAAGCCAGTGGGACACACAAGTGATGAAAGTAAACATAAATAATCAGATGCCGGACTCGAACCGAAACTCAGAGTAACCCCAACTATTATCAGATGCTGGACTCGAACCAGAACTCAGAGTAACCCCAACTATTATCAGATGCCAAACTCGAACCGGAACTCAGAGTAACCCCAACTATTATCAGATGACGAACTCGAACTGGAGCTCATAGTAATAATAATATTCAATTGCCGTACTCGAAACGATACTCATAGTAATCATAATAATCAATTACCGGACTCGAACCGGAACTTATAGTAACCATAACTCACCGATAATATTAAAATCCATTCTATATTATAACAATGTCAACGTCTAAATAATCATCCACCAATTTTAATTAAAAAGGGCTAAATTAAAGATTTTGTAATTAAATTTTATGTCCCAAAGTGATAGGTGTTATATTATATCGAAAGGTAAAATACCAAAATCTACTACAACGGGGTCCCAATCAGAATAAATAGGACAGTTTATACATATCAAATAATATGTATCTACAAGAACTTATCCAACGCTAACATAATAGTTAACATTTTCGGTAAGTAAGCTCAATCAAAAAAAATAGGGTAAACCTAGCCTACCTGGACGCCAAAGCTATAATATCTGTCCGCAAAGCCTCCGAATAATATCCCGCTAGAACCCAAATTTAAATAACATCAAAGAAATTATTTCCACAATATCTCTTAACTTATATGTAACTTTTTAAGGCTAAACAAGAAATCTAAATAATTTAAAAGAAATCAACTGAGAAGATCCAAATATGGAAGAAGACCAGCATATCGTGATTATATAAAAACTTGCAGTGAATACAAATTCACTTTAAAAGGGGTCAAAGTTACTATATATCTAAATATATTTATTTATAAAAGTTATGTAAAGTTATGGCCATAATTTAAAGTCACAGCAGATCATTTCTTCACCCCACGTGTACGGTTATATTGACACAATTAATAATTTCTCTATATTGCGTACATAATCGGGTATAACATAAATTCATAGTAAAATAATTATAATATTTTAAATATACCATAATTAATAAAAAATTTATTTCTAACAAAATCTCTATTATATAATAATAAATTTTAACATTTTTAAATTTTACTATCTCCGCTTAAAATATTAATAAATCATAAAAGTCTATTATAAAGTAATATAAATATATCATCACTTAAAGAATTTTACCAATATCGAAACTATTCTAGAAGGATACTAAATTATATATCTACCAAATGCCAAATAAAATTAAAAATCCACGTTATATTTAGATAGTACTAAAATTATATGAAAACACAGTAAAATGATCATAAGGGTCATTACAATGGTGAACTCATCTCGGAGACGCTTACGCATGCTACAAGGCATATACTTCCCAAAGAAAGCCTCGGAGAACTGAGTCCAAGTCACTGGTAGAGATCCAGCTGGCCTGGAATCAAGATAACCTATCCATTACCTCCTCGCTGCCGTGTCGAACAAATAAGAGACAAAGTCTACTCCTCGCGCCTCAACTAGCCCTAAATTTTGCAACCGCTCCTCGTAACTGGATAGGAACTCATAAGCATCCTCTCCCAGAGTCCCCGCAAACCTGGGTGGAGTCAATCTCGAAAATCAATCCAATATTTTTCTGTTCCTCTATAGACATTAGTGGCTGGGCTACTGCTAGCTGTGGGACTACTGGTGCTGGCATAACCTCTACCCTAGGTACCGCTGCCGCAGGCTGTGCCCCTAAATCAACACCACCCTGCGTTGTTGGCTGAGCTCCCACAACTGGTGGACCGTCAACTAACCCCAATAACTGAACGAATGTATCCGAAATAACTGAAGAAGATATAAAGCTAGGTGGATCCTGGGCTGCCCCCTAGCCCACCTGCTGATGTGGCAGAATGCCTGGAGCTCTCTTAATCCCCAGAGCAATAACAGGATCAGGTGCTGGATCCCTGACCTGATCTCTAATAGGGGCTGCTACTCTACCCTTCCCCTGATATCTGGGTCGACTTCGACCTTAAGCTAGAACTATAGAAGCGGACCCACGATCCTGACCCTCTGCTCTCGAACCTCGCATCCTAGCAATCAGCGTAAAGAGTGAACCAATAAAAAGATTATAACCAACCCAGACTCATTGCAAAAAATGGATCAAGAAAATAAGATTTTCCCCTAAAAATGCTCTGTAGCCTCCCAAGGATAGGATACTGACGTCTCCGTACTGATCCGTGGGACTCTACTAAACATCGGCTCCAGTACTAACATTACCAGTAAGACCTAAGCTCTGATACCAAGCTGTCACATCCTAAAGTAATAGATGCTATATTATATAAAAATAATAATATTCCATATTTACTAGAAAAGGGTCCTAATCTGGATATATAAGCCAGTTTATATAAATCACATGATACGCATCTACAAGCACTTATCCAACGCTAACATAATAATTAACATTTTCGGTAAGTAAGCTCAATAAAAAAAAATAGGGTAAACCTAGCCTACCTGGACGCTAAAGCTATAATATCTGTCCGCAAAGCCTCCGAATAATATCTCGCTAGAACCCAAATTTAAATAACATCAAAGAAATTATTTCTACAATATCTCTTAACTTATATGTAACTTTGTAAGGCTAAACAAGAAATCTAAATAATTTAAAAGAAATTAACTGAGAAGATCCAAATATGGAAGAAGTCCAGCATATCGTGATTATACAAAAACTTGCAGTGAATACAAGTTCACTTTAAAAGGGGTCAAAGTTACTATATATCTATAGATATTTATTTATAAAAGTTATGTAAAGTTATGGCCACAATTTAAAGTCACAACAGATCATTTCTTCACCCCATGTGTACGGTTATAGTGACACAATTAATAATTTCTCTATATTGCGTACATAATCGGGTATAACATAAATTTGTGGTAAAATAATTATAATATTTTAAATATACCATAATTAATAAAAAAATTATTTCTAACAAAACCTCTATTATATAATAATAAATTTTAACATTTCTAATTTTACTATCTCTGCTTAAAATATTAATAAATCATAAAAGTCTATTATAAAGTAATATAAATATGTCATCACTTAAAGAATTTTACCAATATCAAAACTATTCTAGAAGGATACTAAATTATATATCTATCAAATGCCAAATTAAATTAAAAAATCCACGTTATATTTAGATAGTACTAAAATTATATGAAAACACAGTAAAATGACCGTAATATAGTCTCTATTACTTTAGGATGTGATAGCTTGGTATCAGAGCTTAGGTCTTACTGGTAATGTTAGTACTGGAGCCGATGTTTAGTAGAGTCCCACAGATCAGTATCCTATCCTTGGGAGGCTACAGAGCATTTTTAGGGAAAAATCTTATTTTCTAGATCCATTTTTTGCATTGAGTCTGGGTTGGTTATAATATTTTTATTGGTTCACTCTTTACGCAAATCGCTAGGATGCGAGGTTCGAGAGCAGAGAGTCAGGACCGCGGATCCACTTCTAGAGTTCTAGCTTAGGGTCAAAGTCGACCCAGATATCAGGGGTAGGGTAGAGCAGCATCCCCTATTTGAGATCAGGCCAGGGATCCAGCACCTGATCCTATTATTTCTCCGAGGATTAAGAGAGCTCCAGGCATTCTGCCATATCAGCAGGTGGGCCAGGGGGCAGCCTAGGCTCTACCCGGCTTTATATCTTCTTCAGTTATTTCGGATACATTAGTTCAGTTATTAGGGTTAATTGGCGGTCCACCAGTTGTGGGAGCTCAGCCAGTAGCATAGGGTGGTGTTGATTTAGGGGCACAGCCTGCGGCAGGGCGCCTAGGGTATAGGTTACACTAGCACCAGTAGTCCCACAGCCGGCAGTAGCCCAGCCACTAATGTCTATAGAGGAATAAAAGATATTGGATCGATTTTTTAGATTGACTCCACCTAGGTTTGCGGGGACTCTGGGAGAGGATGCTTATGAGTTCCTATCCAGTTACGAGGAGCGGTTGCAAAATTTAGGGCTGGTTGAGGTGCGAGGATTAGACTTTGTCTCTTATTTGTTCGACACAGCAGCAAGGAGGTGGTGGAGATGTTATCTTGATTCCAGGCCAGCTAGATCTCTACCAGTGACTTGAACTCAGTTCTTCAAGGCTTTCTTGGGGAAGTATATGCCTCTTAGCATGCGTAAGCATCTCCGAGATGAGTTTATCGCATTGAGACAGGCTCTATGACGGTGGCTGAGTATGAGGCGAGATTCCATGAGTTAGCCAGACACGCCACTATGATTCTAGATACGGAGTACAAGCGGATTCGATGCTTTGTCAGGGGATTGAGATTGTCACTTCGTATGGCTACACAAAGTTTGGTGACTTAGGGAAGTCTTTTTTGGAGATAGTTGAACTTGTTTATTCCATAGAGGAGATGGATCGTGAGGCCCAAGGGGGCAGCGATAAGAGACCATGATACCAGGGCAGTTATAGCAGTTCACAGTTATCATGTTGAGGATTTCATGGTAGGTACCCTCATCAACAACCTTCTCAGCATCAGGGTTAGCCTAGTTGGCCAGTTCAGGCATCGCTTCAGATATTCGACAAGGGTCAGCCCGTCTATAGTAGTTCTAGTGGTCAGAGCAGCAGCCGGCTGCAGAGGGTTGTTCAGTCAGGATCATCGAGTAGGGGTGGTCATTCTAGATTCGTTGAACCTTCTAAATAAATCAGGGTGCCTGGGGCATGTTATGACTGCGGGGTTGTTGGTCACTTCGCCCGTGAGTGTCCTCGGCATAGGATGATTGAGCCTAAAGTTCTGGCTGTGCAGCCGATCAGATCAATGTTGTCGTTAGGTAGGGTGGTGTACAGGGTTGTAGTGGTGGTTCCCAGGGTTCTAGGGATGGTCCACAGGGAAGTAGGGTAGGTGGTGGGGCAGGTACCCAGTCTAGTAGTGGACAGGATAATTTGCATGCTATTCCTGGTAGATCAAGGGCTGAGGCTTTGGATGCTGTGATCACAGGTATGATTTCCGTATTCCATCAGCCAGCTTCTGCTTTGTTTGATCCCGATTCCACCTTTTTCATATGTTCCTGCTTATTTTGCATCGCAACTAGGTTTATGTTTAGAGTCTTTATCTGTGACATTACGTGTAGTTACCCCAGTGGGTGATTTTTTAGTAGTGGATCAGGTACATAGATCTTGTTTGGTGACTATTCAAGAGTTTGATACTCAGATTGACCTCATTGCACTAGATATGGTTGATTTTGATATGATTCTAGGCATGGATTGGATGTTTCTTTACCATGCGGTCTTGGATTATTTTGCTAAGACCGTTACTTTAGCTTTGCCTGGCATACCCCTAGTTGTGTGGCAGGGTTCTGTTAGTCGTGCACCGACGAGGATTATTTCGTACATTCGGGCTAAAAGACTAGTATCGAGGGGTTGTAAGTCATTTCTTGCATATGTTTGGGATGTTAGTGTTGATAGTCCCCCACTTGACTTCGTCCATGTTGTTCGCGAGTTTTTTGATGTATTTTTGACCAACCTACCTGGCCTTCGTCCTGAGCGTGATGTAGAGTTTATTATTGACCTCGATCCAGGCACCTGACCTATTTCTATGGCTCCATATCATATGGCTCCTGCTAAGTTAAAAGAGCTGAATAGTCAGCTTTAAGATCTTCTGGGTAAGGGTTTTATCAGATCGAGTGTATCTCCTTGGGGTGCTCCAGTTCTATTTGTGAAGAAGAAAGATGGCTCCTTACGTATGTGTATCGACTATAAGTAGTTGAATAAGTTTACTGTGAAGAATAAGTATCCTATGCTTTGTATCGATGATTTGTTTGATCAGCTTCAGGGTGCGGCGGTGTTTTCTAAGATTGATTTAAGATCCGGTTACCATCAGTTGAGAGTTAGGGCTGCGGACATCCCTAAGACAGCCTTCAGGACTAGTTATGGTCATTATGAGTTCCTGGTGATGTCTTTTGGGTTAACTAAAAAGACATCGCTCTAGCAGCTTTTATAAATCTGATGAATCACGTGTTTAGGCCATATTTGGACTCTTTCGTGATAATATTTATTGATGACATTCGGGTATATTCGAGGAGTAAGGAGGAGCATGACCAGCATTTGAGGACTGTACTCCGCACTTTGAGAAACCACAGGCTTTATGCCAAGTTTTCAAAATATGAGTTTTGGCTTGAGTCTGTAGCTTTCTTGGGGCACGTAGTGTCCAAGGACGGTATTATGGTGGACCCAACAAAGATTAAGGCTATTCATAGTTGGGCTAGGCCTACGTCACCTTCTGAGATTTGTAGCTTTATTGGGTTAGCAGGTTACTATAGGCATTTCATTGAGGGTTTTTCTTCTATTGCAGCCCTTATGACTAGATTGACCAGGAAAGAGGTTCCGTTTTAGTGGTCTGCCAGTTGTGAGGCGAGCTTTATGAAGCTCAAGGATTTGCTTACTTCAACTTCTATTCTAAATCTTTCTGTTGAGGGCGAGGGTTTTACTGTTTATTGTGATGTGTTTGGTGTTAGTTTGGGGTGTGTTCTGATGCGGTATGGTCGTCTTATTGCATATGCATCGAGGTAGTTGAAGGTGCATGAGTGCAACTACCCTACTCATGACTTAGAGTTAGCAGCGGTAGTATTTGCACTTAGGATTTGGAGGCATTATTTGTATGGGGTTCGCTGTAAGATATTTATTGATCACCACAGTCTTCAGTATGGTATGACCCAAAAAGAGCTTAATTTGAGGCAGCACAGGTGGATTGAGTTGCTGAAAGACTATATAACTCTATTCTCTACCATCCGGGTAAGGCGAATGTGGTAGCGAATGCCTTGAGTCGGAAGTCAGTAAGTATGGGTAGCTTAGCTTTCATTTTAGCTTCTCAGCGGTCGTTGGCTTTGGACATTCAATCCTTAACTAACATGATGGTTCATTTGGATATTTCTGACCCTCAGAGAATCATTGCTAGTGTTGAGGCCAGATCCACCTTGTTGGAGCAGATTTGAAGTCTTCAGTTCAAGGATGACAAGCTTCACAACCTTCGAGAACAAGTGTTGAGGAGTGTCTCAATGGGCTACTGTAGATTCTGAGGATGTCTTGAGGTTTGACAGTCGTATTTGTGTTCCAAGGGTTGGAGATTTGATCCAGTTGATTCTTCGTGAGGCTCATAGCTCTAGATACTCTATTCATCCCGGTACAGCTAAGATGTACAGAGATTTGAGGCTACATTACTGGTGGAGTGGTATACGGAGAGATATAGCAGGGTTTGTGGCTTGATGTCTTTGTTATCAGTAGGTAAAGGTCGAGCATCAGAGGCCTGGTAGATTATTCCAGCAGCTACCCATTCCCGAGTGGAAATGGGAGTGAATTACAATGGATTTCATAGGTGGATTGCCTCATACATCATGTGGTTTTAATAGCATTTGGGTCATCGTGGATCGATTGACCAAGTGTGCACATTTTATCTCCGAAAGGTTAGCTCGTGTTTACATTCAGGAGGTGGTTTGCCTACATGGGGTCCCTGTGTCCATTATTTTCGACCGAGGCTCTCAGTTCACTTCTAGCTTTTGGAGGGCATTTCAGGATGATTTGGGGACCCAGGTTGACTGTAGCATAGCTTTTCATCCACAGACTGATGGGCAATCAGAGCAGACTATTCAGGTTCTAGAGGATATGCTCCACGCTTGTGTGTTGGATTTTAGGGATCAGTGGGACCAGTTTCTACCTTTGGCAGAGTTTGCTTATAATAACAGCTTTCACTCGAGTATTCAGATGACTCCGTTTGAGGCATTGTATGGTAGGATATGTCGATCTCCTATTAGTTGGTTTGAGACTTCTGAGGCTAAAACTTGTGGCATAGATTTGCTTCGTGATTTGCTAGATCAGGTTCGAGTAATTCAGGATAGGCTACGAGCAGCTCAGAGCAGACAGAGGAGTTATGCTGATCGCAGATGTCGTCCATTGAGTTTCAGAGTTGGTGATAGGGTCTTCTTACGAGTATCACCTATGAAGGGCGTGATGAGGTTCGGGAAGAGAGGCAAGCTTAGCCCTAGATATATTGGACCTTTTTTGAGATCCTACAGAGAGTTGGGGAGGTAGCTTATGTGTTGGCATTGCCACCTGCCTTCTCAGCCATTCACCCTGTGTTTCATGTATCTATGTTGCGGCAGTATATCCCAAATGAGTCACACGTACTTCGGTGGGACTCGGTTCAGTTGGACGAGGAATTGACGTTTGTAGAGGAGCCAGCGTCTATTTTGGCGAGGGATATCAGGCGGTTGCGCTCCAGGGATATTTTGGTAGTTAAGGTTCAGTGGCGTCACCGTCCAGTTGAGGAGGCTACCTGGGAGAGTGAGCGTGATATGCGCACCCAGTATCCCTACCTGTTTGAGCCTTCAAGTATGACCTTATCTTTTACTTTTGTGGACGAAAGTCCTTTTAGTAGTGGATGTTGTAATGACCCTAACGGTCATTTTACTGTGTTTTCATATAATTTTAGTACTATCTACATATAACGTGGATTTTTTAATTTTATTTGGCATTTGGTAGATATATAATTTAGTATCCTTCTAGAATAGTTTCGATATTGGTAAAATTCTTTAAGTGATGATATATTTATATTACTTTATAATAGACTTTTATGATTTATTAATATTTTAACCGGAGATAGTAAAATTTAGAAATGTTAAAATTTATTATTATATAATAGAGGTTTTGTTAGGAATAATTTTTTTATTAATTATGGTATATTTAAAATATTATAATTATTTTACCACGAATTTATGTTATACCCGATTATGTACTCAATATAGAGAAATTATTAATTGTGTCAATATAACCGTACACGTAGGGTGAAGAAATGATCTGCTGTGACTTTAAATTGTGGCCATAACTTTACATAACTTTTATAAATAAATATATATAGATATATAGTAACTTTGACCCCTTTTAAAGTGAACTTGTATTCACTGCAAGTTTTTATATAATCACGATATGCTGGTCTTCTTCCATATTTGGATCTTCTCAGTTGATTTCTTTTAAATTATTTAGATTTCTCATTTAGCCTTACAAAGTTACATATAAGTTAAGAGATATTGTGGAAATAATTTCTTTGATGTTATTTAAATTTGGGTTCTAGCGGGATATTATTCTGAGGCTTTGCGGACAGATATTATAGCTTTGGCGTCCAGGTAGGCTAGGTTTATCCTATTTTTTTTATTGAGCTTACTTACCGAAAATGTTAACTATTATGTTAGCGTTGGATAAGTGCTTGTAGATACGTATTATTTGATATGTATAAATTGTCCTATTTATTCGGATTGGGACCCCGTTGTAGTAGATTTTGGTATTTTACCTTTCGATATTATAGCACCTATCACTTTGGTACATAAAATTTAATTGCAAAATCTTTAATTTAGCCCTTTTTAATTAAAATTGGTGGATGATTATTTAGACGTTGACATTTTTATAATATGGAATAGATTTTAATATTATCGGTGGGTTATGGTTACTATAAGTTCCGATTCGAGTCCGGCAATTAATTATTATGATTACTATGAGTACCGGTTCAAGTCCAGCAATTGACTATTATTGTTACTATGAGCTCCGGTTCGAGTCCGGCATCTGATAATAGTTGGGGTTACTCTGAGTTCTGGTTCGAGTCTGGCATCTAATAATAGTTGGGGTTACTCTGAGTTTCGGTTCGAGTTCGGCATCTGATAATAGTTGGGGTTACTCTGAGTTTCGGTTCGAGTCCGGCATATGATTATTTATTTTTACTTTCATCACTTGTGTGTTCCACTGGCTTATGGGGTACGGTTGGGTTAATTGTCTTCTGCAGTGTGCCTAGCGGGGTTATGGGGGCTCAGTTAGGTTATGGTTAATTTAATTGTTATTACTGCATTATATTTTTGTATCGCACAAGTTTATTACTTTATAGCCATTGCATAGTTTGGTAGTTGTTTACCTTTCCATCCTTATTTACTAATAACTCAGATTACGTCCTTGCATTGTAGTTACACCTTTTCTGTATTAAGCTCAGTTGTCCGATGATGCCTACTGAGTACTCGTTGTTTTTGGTACTCATACTACACTTCTGCATCTTTTTCCTGATGCAGATCTAGGTACTAGCAGTCGGCGTTGACGTGGTTCCTACCTTTCAGTGCTAGTTTAAAGCGGGGTGAGCTTACTGTCGTCCGAGGCTGATCCTCCTCTATCTACTCTAATTAGTCTTTTTCACTCGAGACTACTTGTGTACATTTTAGATTTTTGTCTAGTACTCTGGGTACCTGTTAGTAGTGGCTCTAGTACTGACCTTATCAGGTCTTGGGAGGGATTCAATTGTATAGTTGGTCCTTTTTCCTTCTCTCGTTTTTATATAATACATATGCTCTCTTCTTAGTTTTCACTTATTATTTTGGTTGTTATTATCATACTTGTCTCTGTCTATTAGCCCATTACCTATCATTCCGGGCTATAGTGTGGCTTGCCTACTGGTGGGATAAGGTAGGCGCCATCACGACTTGAGAAATCGGGCCGTGACAAGTTAACCCCATGAACTCACCCCTAGTTCTAGCTAAATCAATTTAGGTATTACCTTGATAATGAGTTAATAAGAATAGTTTCAACTCAGAGTGATCTATCGATGAATCAGGTTGGGAGGAACGCAATACCAACATCATGCAATTGCAAAGACTCAATTAAAGTTGTCCATGAACTCACCCCTAGTTCTAGCTAAATTAGTTTAGGTATTACCTTGATAATGAGTTAATAAAAATCATTTCAACTCGGAGTGATCGATCGACGACTCAGGTCAGGAGAAACTCGATACCAATATCATACAATTGCAAAGACTCAATTGAAGTTGTAGTTGACCCCATGAAATCACCACTAGTTCTAGATAAATAAATTTAGGTATTACCTAGATAATGAGTTAATAAGAATCGTTTCAGCTTAGAGTGATCGATCGATGACTCAGGTCGGGAGGAACGAAATACCAACATCATGCAATTGCAAAGACTCAACTGAAGTTGTAGTTGACCCCATGAACTCACCCCTAGTTCTAGATAAATCAATTTAGGTATTAACTTGATAATGAGTTAATAAGAATTATTTCAACTCAGAGTGATCGATCGATGACTCAGGTCGGGAGGAACGCAATACCAACATCATGCAATTGCAAAGACTCAATTGAAGTTGTAGTTGACCCCATGAACTAACCCCTAGTTCTAGCTAAATCAATTTAGGTATTACCTTGATAATGAGCTAATAAGGATCATTTCCACTCAGAGTTATTGATCACCGACTAGGGTCGGGAGAAACTCAATACCAACATCATGCAATTGTCAAAGACTCAATTCAAGTTGTAGTTGATCCCATGAACTCACCCCTATTTCTAGCTAAATCAATTTAGGTACTACCTTGATAATGAGGTAATAAAAATCGTTTCAACTCAGAGTGATCTATCGATGACTCAGGTCGGGAGGAACGCAATAGCAACATCATGCAATTGTCAAAGGCTCAATTAAAGTTGTAGTTGACCCTATGAACTCACCCCTAGTTTTAGCTAAATCAATTTAGGTATTACCTTGAAAATTAATTAAGTTAATAAGAATTGTTTCAACTCAGAGTAATCGATCGACAACTCAGATTGGGAGAAACTCAATACCAACATCATGCAATTTCCAAAGACTCAATTAAAGTTTTAGTTGACCCATGAACTCACCCCTAGTTCTAGCTAAATTAATTTAGGTATTACCTTGATAATGAGTTAATAAGAATCATTTCAACTCGAAATGATCGATCGATGACTCAGGTCGGGAAAAATGCAATACCAACATCATGCAATTACAAAGACTCAATTAAAGTTATAGTTGACCCTATCAACTTATCCTTAGTTGTATCTAAATCAATTGAAGTTGTCGTTGAACGAACTCAACTGAAATGGTATAAAAAAAATGTTCAACATGTTTCAATAGATGACTTATCTGTTGGAATTTATCAAACAGATTAAGTCATCTGTTGCAACAGATTAACTATCTGTTGTAAATTATCAAATAGGCGTTGCTATCTGTTATGACAGATAATTGAGCCATTGAAATTTTCAAACATAAACTGTCATCTGTTGTAACAGATGACTGAGCCATTGGAAATTTGTAAATAGAAATTGCCATGACTTATATGTTTTAAGATCCTTTTTTTTCTATTTTAAAGCGATTTCCTAATTTTCCGTCTGAGATAAAAAAAGATAAAATACTAAGGCGGTAAAAAAATATTACTTGGATAACTCAAAAATCTCCTCTTTGAGTAGTCTTATCTTGTCTTTTCAATGTCACCGTCTCCCCGTGGCCCTCACAAGTTATTAATGAATATTTAAAACCCATCTCTAGAATTCTCTCTCCTTCAGGCATAAATTAACTTAATTTATCTCTCTTCTTTATTCAGATTCAGAATTCTTTTTATCTCCTCTTTTGGGTAATCACAACCATCTCCTTTTTTCTTTTTTTCCTATTCTTTTTCGCACGACGATCCTTTCGGATCTCAACCGATCCCCCCAATATCTTTGATCGACTGAAATAGGTGTTCTAATCCCCTTGCTGTTTTGACATTGCAGGTATGGTTCACCATTGCTCTTTCCTTCTAGTTTTTTCTTTGTATGTTATTTATATAATATATTTACATCTATTGTTATTATTGATTTACCCATTATCAGCTTCCTATTTATTAAGAAATGGGTGTTGGTGTTGTTAAAACATATGGTGTTTGTGTTGTTGATGGTGTTGGAATATATGGTGTTGTTTATTTGTCGTTGATGTTGTTGTTGATATTGTTTGTGGTGTTGCAATAGTTTCCTCAATTGTTGCAAGTGATGAATCAGCTGTTGGAACAAACGGAGTAACTATTGGAAGAAATCAAATTAGTAGCAAGATTGGTTTGATTTACTCCAACAGATGACCCATCTGTTGTGATATGCCACCCATCTATTGCCACAGATACATTACCTATTGCAAAGGATGACTCATCTGTTGAAAAGATAGGGAATTTGTTGTATCAGATGGGTCATTTGTTGATTTACTCAACTTTTGTGTTACCCTCTTGTATTGCTCTTTTTGTTCTTTTCTTGTTTGATATCAAATGTTTTTCTCGTGTTTGCAAATAAAAGAAAGTAAAACTGGATAAACTTTTGTCCGACCAGCAATAAAGGCTAGAGTAAAGATGGGTTCAGAGGAATAAGTTATTTGCAGATTGAACCACTTCATATGTGGGAGGTATGCATTACTGATCAACTTATCGTGAAAACACACATGACGTACACTGATTTTGCGAATGTTGGTTCTTTACCTATTTGGCATTAATCTTTCAAACAAGAGATGGCATTTTACAGTTAAGATTGTAAGGTTTGAACTGGTAAGGCTGAGGGACCAAGTAGGTGATATCGATACCCTGTTATGTTTTAATAAAGATTTTGCTAATGTTTATATGTCAAATTTGGAGAATGGTTCAAGTTTTTGGTGGCAGCGTAAACATTCAAATAGTGATTGGACTAATTTTAAGGGTTCAATGGACATTTAAAAGGCCTCCGAAGGCTTGCACTGCTGCAAACAAGAAAGGAAATGAATATAGTTATTGCTCTAGTCCAAATTTATATGGATGGGTTTCTTGAAGAGACTATTATACAGCAAAAGGTGATTGGAAGAATACCTGTGTAGGAAGAGCGAGGTGGAGAAGACCATATATCAACTCAAACCTTATTAAAGAAGAAACACAGGGTAGGAAGGAAAGTGTAGTAAAACTGGCTGATGAAATTGACATGAAAAATGAAAAAATTGAATGAGCTGGAAATGTGAAAGTGTATCCAAAAATAAAAATCCAACAGTACATTTTAAAAAGAAAATGCTGAAGTGGATTGGAGCTGTCCACTTTGTTATGGGACTGCAACTAGCTGGCGTGGTCTGAATGAAGACCTACAAAATGCAGGACCAGAACTCTAAGGTTTCATCTTTGCGAGCACCGATGGTGGTAAACTTATCGGTCAAGAACGAAACCTGAAGCAACAACTCCTGAAGTAAAAATAAGGGATCAAGCCAAGGTGGCAATTTCTCAAGTTAAACTTGCATCCTATGCCTCCTGTTTATGGCTCTGGTCCTGTCAAAGGCAGTGGAAACAACAAGGCATAGGATTTTTGCCCAACTTCAGACCATTTTATTTCTATTGACATTGACTTGATCAGAGCCATAAACAGAAGGCATGGGATGCAAGTTAAACTTTAGAAATTGACGTCATTTCCTTATTTTTACTTCTAGAGTTGTTGGTTCAAGTTTCATTCTTGACTGAAAATCTTACCAATCCTCTATGCTTGCCAAGATGCTTCCTTAGAGTTCTGGTTCTGCAGTTTGTGGGTATTCATTGAGGCCACGCTCACTAGTCGCAGTCCCTAGAAAAGTGTCCAGATCCATTCCTCTTGAGCATTTTTATTTTTTAAGAACGACTGATGAATTTTAATATTTGGATATAGTTCCACATTTGAAGCTCATTCAATTTTTTCATCTTACAAGTCAATTTTATTGGCCAGATTCGCTAGAAGTTCCTTACTTGCTTCACTATGTTTCCTCTTAAATAAGGTCTGAGATGATATATGGTCCTCTCTACCTCCCCCTTCCTGCATAGGTATTCTCCCAAGCACTTTCTGTTGTATAATAGTCTCCTCGAGTAATCCATCCATATAAATTTGGACCAGGGGAATTTCTATTGGTTTTATATTCTTGTTTGCTATAGTGTGAGGATTCAGAGGCCTTTCAAAAGTCCATTGCACTATTAAAATTGGTCCAATCACTATGGATATTTACACTGCCGCCAAAAACTTGAACCCTTCTGTAAACTTTACACATAAACATGAGCAAAACCATCATTAAATTGTAATAGGGTATCGACACCACCATCTTGGAAACCTTCGGCCTTATTAGTTCACTCCTATCAAACTAAACTGTAAAATATAGGATCTTGTTTGAAGGATCAATGTCTAATCGGTAAAAAATTGCATTCATAAAATCATTGTACTTTATGTGTGTCTATCACGATAGCTGATCAATAATACATAACAACCATGCATGAAAGTGAATCCATTTATCTGCACGCACCTTATTTTTTCTACCCCATCAATGTCAGACAGTGTTTATTCTTCACTTACCATCGTTAAGTAGTGTACAAGACTACGAAGGCTCAAAGGGCAACCATCTTCAATGTCATATGTCTACTTGCCCGTCAAGAAGAAATAAGTGCTACAAGTCGTGACTTTTCACCTTTTTGTTTTTAAATATGTTTATATAATAAGTCACCAATTTGAATTAATTAAGATATGTGATGACTATTTAAAAAATGGTGAACAATAGTGACTTTTTGTCTAACGCGTTCATAACAGCTGATAAATCAAATTTTCCATCTATTGCAATTGATGAATTAGCTGTTAGAAGAAATAAAAATATCTCCTCCAACAGATGGTCCATTTGTCACAACAGATAATCCATATGTTGTAACAGATGTCTCATCTATTACACATACGGACCATCTGTTTCAACAAATGGAAAATCTGTTGTGATAGTGGGTTATCTGTTGTGACAAATGGACGATCTATTGCAACAGCTCAATAATAACTACTATTATTAAGTCTCAAACCATTTTGAAAAGGTGAAAAGTTTGAATGTAAAATAAAAAGTTGCGATTTTTTACAGAAAACAAAAAGTCAGCAGTTTGAATGTAATTAATACAATGGAGCTAAATAGTCGTTCCTTTTTATCTAACACATTTAGATTCAATCCTCTATAAATAGGTCCTTCTTTAATCTTCATTCTACTCTATTTTTATTTATTTCTTATATTTTCTCTTTTCGTATTACATCTTCAACCACTTCTATTCAAAGAGCATATTCCTTTCACGTTAAGGTAAGTATTTTTTTGTGTAAATCTACCAGTTGGTGGTATACTTTTTTTCTGTGTAAATCTACCAGTTGGTAGTATAGGTTATTGTAACGCCCCAGATTCTGAACCCCGGACGCTACACGATGCTTAAAATTTTGAAGGACCATAAGTTAACCCATGACTGGCACCTACTGCAATAACTGAATAATAATACTATATAATGCAGAAATTTTGTGGAAACTTGCCATAAAGTTCAAAACTAAAATACAACTGTGTAAGGTATAACAATACCAAAACTAAAACAACTATCTGAAAATACTCTAGTCTGAAAAGCCTCTAATCTATCTGAACTGTGGAGTTGATGGGACAATCCCCCAACTAACTCCATCTACTGAAATACTAAATCTAATGCAATAATAAAATAAGGAACATCTTCGAATGATGAGGACTCACTGTTAAGTCTACTGCTGCTGGCTGAATTTGAAATGCTAAGGGTGCTCAGGAGCCCGTGCATCTGAACCTATGGTATAAGACACCATAGCGCAAGAAAAGTATACGCCAGTACGTGGAAATGTACTGGTATGCTAGACGAGGTAAGGCTAAATGCAAGGGTTCATATGCATAACATAAAACTGACTGAATAACATGAGACTACTGAATGAGGATGCAAGCATAAAAATGTAAATTGTAACTGAGGTCGTACTAACACTGGATACTGAGTTCTGAATACTATCTAGCTGTTATCTGAGTTTACTGACATGGTAATACTGATAACTGGGTCTACTAGTACTTGAGTACTGATAACTGTTGTGGGGTCGATCCTATCTAATGGGTAACCCCTGAGATCAGGCTTATTTAGCGAATGATCCCTGAATTTACTGATACAGATGTTGATTGACTATATCTAACAATCCTAAATCTGTAAAACTATCTGAGTTCTTTACTGAGCTGAGTAACTGTATCTGACAGTTTTGATTTCTAAAATTTTAAACTGAGTTCTATTCTGAAGACTAAGACTGAAACTAAAGTTGTGGAACGTAATCATCTAACTGACATACCCTGAATCTGAATTAGTGGGGTCCAACCTGTAACCCCAGCTGGTACCGTGCCACAGGTAAAGACATTATTGTGGTCAAGATGGGTGACCCTAAACAGAAAGTCAAGCCTAATTTGACGGGTGACCCCTGGGAGGTAGCTAATCCTTAATCTGATGGGTGACCCCTCATCCTGCGTTGGCTACGCAGTTTTAGAGTATAGGGACTGCTACTAACGACTCTACCTAACTGACGGAGAAGTTGTCATCCCTACTCTCTTTCGGTGCTGAATCCTACTCCCAACTAAATAGACACTGATCTGATTCTTAGACTGTATTAGACTAGGTTGAATATGTTACTGATCATGTTACCTTACTGATCTAACTAAGTTCACTGGGTTCTGTTGACTGACGGAATACTACTGAATTTTGTTATCTGACTGAATGCCACTGAGTTTCTAAACTGATTACTGAAAATGGATTGGATAGATACTGAGATTATTGACTTTTCCTAAGTTCTATAGTTGGTTGAGTACTATTGAGTTCTAAAACTGACTAAGAGTACTACTGAGCATGACATGACTGAGACTATTCTGTAACTAACACTTGCTGTAGGTAAACAACTAAATTGTCCGGTATTAAATACTCTCAGGACTCGATAGCATGGATAATATAAAGCATGACAATTTTTGAATAACATGACAATAGTTTATCATTCACAACATAATCAATGAGGTACTTCTTCAAACACTTGAAAGTCATAAGCTTGTACATGAACAGGAATGCATATTAGTATGTCATGATTAATTCACTGAGGCCTTTCATCAAATACTTAGCATGCATTAACTTGTACATAAATGGGGATATCATGTTGACATGCTATAATGCCACTACTGCATTCACATAGGCATTTTATCAAACATATGGGGAACATGCTTTGGTTATACAACAATTACTATATCTAAGTATCATGGCTACATCAATAAACTTACAACTTGAAGGGTTTATCATGAACATCATGCAAATCATCACATACTAGGATCAAATCTTGGAACTTGAAATCTAAAACATGAATCAACACCCAACAACAACATAAACATGAACTTCAATTTAGGTAAATCATGAAAACTCATAAATACGCAATCTTGTACTTTGAAAAGAGATTATTGGGCTTCATTGGTGGAAGAGGCCCATGAATAAACATCTTACATACCTTAATTCGTAAATTTCTTGAAATCCTTGGAGCGATTCTTGGGATTGACCTTGATTTCTTGAGACTAGGGCTTGCTAATTTGAGAGAGAGAGCTTTTGTTCTTCAGGAATAGTGAACATAATGAGCAATTTTTAGCTATTAAGGGTATAAATCCCATATCTAGGCTGATTAGGGGCTTTGAGAAATTACCAAATGGTCCCTGAATAACGAAACATGAATAAAAATCCCAATTTTACATGCTGGCGTAATGTGGTGAAATCGTGCCAACTCACTGGAAAGTGGACGAATGGAAAACTGGTTGGTGGCACGACGCGGTGGTATCACGTTGCCACCTTGGATGCGAACTGGAAGGGCACCGCGATGCGGTGGAATCGCGTTGGTGCACTAGAAATTAAAAATTCTAAAATTGAGCCTTGGCGACGCGCCAATATCGCGGAGGCTCACTGGTTTTTGACAAATACCATTTTGGCTGGCTCCACGATGCGCTAAAGTATCAGGTGATACACTGTCTCTCTAAAATGGCTCTAACTCTTCGCCCAGGTGTCGGATTTGAAAAAATTTTATATCGATGGAAAGCTTATTCAATTTCCCACACAATGAAAAGTCAAAATCTTGAAAATTCCATATGAATAAAATGGTATTCATTTTTTAAGCTAGTTCTTGACATTCTAGGAGCAAATTTAAGCTAGGAAAAAGTACGGGGTGTTACAATTGTATTACACTCGAACTCTTTTTTTTACTTTTGTGTTTATATTTTTCGTTAATTCATGTGTATTCTAGATATGACTGATCATGTTTGGGACATTACTATTCTGCGCAAAACTGTGCAGGAACTTCAGAGGTAGGTTAACGAACTTCAGAGGGAGTTGGTCGCTGTGAGAGCAAGGATGTTCAGAGAGATGCAGGGGCTGATGAGGGCCCTGCTGCTACTGGTTGATTGGTCGGCTAGCAATAATAATGATAATGATGATAATAATAATAAGTAGAATGTGTTTTTTCTTTTAGTGTATGTATGTTAATTTTTCTATATCGTATCTATACCTAATGTATTTTTTTTGTTTAATGAAAGATTTATTTTTAGTCGACTTTAGATTTTTAAT
Source organism: Capsicum annuum (assembly GCF_002878395.1). Classification (NCBI taxonomy): domain Eukaryota; kingdom Viridiplantae; phylum Streptophyta; class Magnoliopsida; order Solanales; family Solanaceae; genus Capsicum; species Capsicum annuum. Next base: position 14,941,310 of record NC_061111.1, read on the forward strand.
TCTTATTCAATTTTCATTCTGTCTATTTATTCTTCTAAACATACACGTGTTAACATGTTGACGGTTGGAGGTAAGGAGCAATTTTGAATCCAGGAGCAATAACAATTTTGGCTTTTGAATTCTTTCAACAAATGGACCATGTGTTGGAACGGATCAGTCATCGATTGGGTTTCTATTAACAGATTATCCATCTGTTGAAGAAAAACATTCCAGTTTGATGAACTGTATTGTGTTCTTCCAGCTAATGTCCATCTGTTGCAATAGATGGGTAATTTGTTGAAAATAATTTTGTGGTCTGCTGTATTTAGTTCAAGTTTTGCCTCTTTTTATTGATGCACAAGTTATTAAAAAAGATATTTTATATATAATAAATGATAACATTTACGTTCACAACAATGAGTTAATATATAAAAGTCCATAACAAACAACAACACAAGTTTTTGTAATTCAACGATCATGGTGGATTACGATTTGGGCATATAGTTCTTTGTGGCCAACGGTCTTACATATGAAGCACTTATTTCTTCTTGTTGGAAATGATTCTCCGACTCCACGCCTCCTCTTATATGGCTTTCTTCCCAGTTTGATAGTGTTTGGGTCAATATATAAAAGAGGTATTACAACAACAACAAACCCAGTGTATTCCGACATAGTGAGGTCTAGGGAGGGTAAGATGTACGCAGTCCATACCTCTACCTCTAAAGAAGTAGAAAGGTTGTTTTCGATAGACCCCCGGCTCGAGACACGGAATACTAAATCAATTCATAGTAAAGCATGGAACAAGATGGCATAACATAAATACAACACCCACAAGTAATAGTAAATAGAGAAAAGTAAACAGATTGTAATAAAGCATGAAACAATGTATCATAACAAGAATAATACCCCCACCAAGTAATTCCCTACACTAGCGACCCAAACTGACCCTAGCTTTCTGCCCTAATTCGTGTCCTCCAGGTCTTTCTATCTAGGGTCATATCCTTAGTGAGCTATAACTGCTCCATGTCCCTCCTAATCACCTCTCCCCAGTACTTCTTCGGCCTACCCCTACCCCGCCTAAAACCATCCAAAGCTATTCTCTCACACCTACAAACCGGGGCACCCATGCCCCTCCTCATCATGTGTCCGAACCATCCCAATCGGACTTTCCGCATCTTATTCTCCACTGGAGTCACACCAACCTTCTCCCTGATAGTCTCATTCCGAACTCTATCCCCTAGTCAGCCCACACATCCAACGCAACATTCACATTTTTGCCACCTTCATTTTTTGAATGTGGGAGTTCTTAACTGGCCAACACTCCGCTCCATAAAGCATGGCCGGATGGACTGCCACCCTGTAGAATTTGCCTCTAAGCTTGGGCGGCACCTTCTTATCACACAACACCCCCGAAGCGAGCTTTCACTTTATCCATCCAGCCCCAATACGGTGTGAGACATCCTCGTCAATCTCACCGTTACCTTGAATCACGAACTCGAGATACTTGACACTATCCCTCTTACATACTACCTGTGATTCCAACTTTACTACCACCTCATTCTTCAGCCTCACGTCATTAAACTTGCATTCCAAATACTCTATCTTGCTCCTACTCAACCTGAACCCTTTAGACTCAAGAGTTTGTCTCCACACCTCTAATTTATCATTCACACACACCCGCGTCTCATCAATCAAAACTACATCATCTGCAAAAAGCATAGTCCAAGGCACCTCTCCTTGAATACGCCGCGTCAACACATCCATCACCAAAGCAAACAAAAAGGGACTAAGAGTAGATCGCTGATGCAATCCTGTCAAGACAGTGAAATGCTCTCAGTTTCCTCCCGTCGTCCTCACCTGAGTTTTACCTCCATCATACATGTCCTTAATTACTCTGATATATGCCACCGGAACTCCACTCACCTCTAAGCATCTCTAAAGCACCTCCCTGGGGACTTTGTCGTATGCCTTCTCCAAGTCGATAAACATATAAAAGAGGTATTAATCTCCTCAAAAGCTTTGCAGGAACAACCCAAGATTCTACGAGTGGCATCAAAGTAATATGTCCATTATATTCCATTGTATATTTTTCCACCGAATAATATGGAGAAGAGTACCCATAAATTTTAGTTCCATATTTTGCACCGTATTAATCTCGAAGCGTTGTCGTAGCATATGGACAGGGTATTTTGTCCAAGTCAAAAACTCTGCACATACAAGATCTTGTTTGAAGATCGACCGTGGCAACATCACCATGACCGTTGATACTAAACTTATAATCTGCTATTTGATGAGATAGTAACCTATTCCCCATAATGATGTTCGTTGATATTATTTTTTCCACTTCTAGAACAAATGGGGTTCCTGCGTCCTTGAACTCCACACGTCTTTCGTTAAACAATTGGTCATACTTTTTGTTTATTATTTCAAACAGTGCCTTGATGGGAAATTCCCTTTCATCATCAAACAATGAATTCACCATTTAGCTATGTTTGACGTCATAATATTGTAGCTATACAAAAGAATCACTTAGTACGACATCATACTAAACTTGCAACTCAAACAAGACATTAAATTCATAAGAATGTACCTATTTGCTAGACAGAATGCCCGACTCCATCTCTCAAAACTGACACATACGAGATGTTCTGCTGCCTTGGAATGCATATCCGTTATTTGATTGAAATGGTCTAAAAAATCCTCTCTACTGTATGCTTTAGCTGCTCTATAAAAAAGGGTCACGACCCTTTCGTTGTGAAAGTTGGTCCGAATGTTCTGTCCAAGATACCTGATGCAACAACCAAAGTAAGCTGAAGTGAAGAAAATTGAACCCATCTTTGGAATACTTGGATGCCTATCCAAAATAAAATACAACTCTTCGGTATCTTCGGCGCAGTTTTACCATTGTTCAAAAAAATCCATAAGAGGCATCACATTCCTTGTCCGCTACACAAAAGTGATAGGAAAGATGTGATTCTCTGCATCCTGTACCACTGCCGCTAGCAGAACCTCATTATACCTGCTCCTCAAGAAGGTATCATCGACGGCTATGCCTTTTCATAAATATCAAAAATCTTGAATCCAAGCACCATAGGATACAAAAAAGTACTTGAAACTTTCATTTTCATCAACATGCAACGCTGTCTTACTTTTGGGATTTGTGGACTCAAGTATGTAACGGTAGGCATCGAAGACTGCATACCCATACTCGTGTGTCTCCCTAACTAAGTCCTTGGCAATCCCCATAGCCGTATATATCTTTCAATAACTAATCAGGACACCTAATTCCGTAAGGAGTTGATTGGCCATAACCCCTGTAGAAGGACCTTTGTCATAGGGGAATTTATTCTTGAAATATTCACTGAGGACCTTTGACGTGGCGTGAGGATTTTGGCCAAAGATGTGCTTTGAACCATATGTGTGATACTTTTCATGTGTTATGAATGATGAATCTGTCAGAACTTAAGTACTTCACCGCTCTCAACCACCACTTGCAGTTCAAATTAGCACATTTATAGCAAAAGACTTTGCTCGAATTAATCACCTTCATCATTCTGAAATCTTTTTTCAAGCAAGAAATAAAAAAAGTAGTGAATAGTTCTTTCTTGACCTTAAATGACGTTCCATTGAAAAAGTCGATCCCATCATCTTAAATATTTCCAGACTGTGTTGATCGAGAAGAACTGCCCACCGTATTGGTCGCATCAATGGGCGTAGGTGTTTGATCATCATCTGAAATATTCATGTCTAGATCATCCAACTATCATCAAAGATGTCTTATGGCTGTTCTTCTTCTACATTTTGGTTCTCATTCTCTCTCATCGTTTCAACCACGTACACCCTTAACACCGGCCTGGATGAATCACTAAGATAAGCACACAACCGAACCTAATCGATTATCTTAAAAGGTAGTACCCTCTGATTTTCAACGGAGCTGTGCATGTAGCTGATGACAAGTTCTTCCAGTTAATAATTCAGTCCACAATAGCTAATGATTAAGTTCACAAAATCACGTTGGACTGTCATAGTTATCGTCTCTAGCATTTCACCCTCCTTCCAATACCATATATATTGATTGTTCTTCTCGATCCATTGACCATGATAATTCACCCCTAATATTATTGATCCCTCTATTAGTGGTACCTAAATAAAGTCATTTGTTAAAAAAAATTAATAGTGATTTCATAGTGCCGTACATGAATCCCAACAGATGTGTAATCTATTGCAACAGGTGAAAAATAAGTTGTAATAGGTAAGTGATCAGTCACAACAGATTACTTACCTGTTGGGATTCATGTTACGCTCCTGAAGCTGATTTCAACAGATGAGTCATCTGTTATAATAGGTGAATCATATGTTGCAACAAATTATACATTTGTTGGGACAAATGAAGCACCTGTTGGGATAGATGTTACAGTACTAAGGAACCTTTGAAGTTGATTCCAATAGATGAGTGACATGTTGCAATAAATAATTAACCTGTTGTGACAGATGACTTACTTGTTGCAACAAACGACGCATCTATTGGAATCGAGTTCAGGTTCTATTGCAACAGGTTACAAATCTGTTGCAATAAATATTTATACTGTTGCAACAGATGACACGTCTGTTGGAATCGAGTTCAGGTTCTGTTGTAACAGGTTACTAATCTGTTGTAATAGATATTTATCTTATTACAATAGATAACTAATCTGTTACAACAAATGGTTCATATGTTGCGACAGATGACCCATCTTTTCGATTCATGTTACGGCACTATAGAATCATAAACATGAATCCAACATACGAGTCTTTCGTTGCAATAGATGGCTCATATGTCGCAATAAATGGTTGATTTGCTTAAATAGATGGCTTTTATATTGCATTCATGTTCATGTGCTATCTATTGTTGAAAAAACAGCACAATAGCAGTTACTCAAATGACAAATTCAACTAAAAATCATAATTTGACTTACTAATGTCTCTTATGAAGTAATGTCAAAGTGGAAAGTGATGTACGAAACAAAATTTGACCTAAAAAATTGGTCAAATAGCAGCAGTAGCGGTAACAAAAACAACAACAATGGTCAACAAGAAGAAGACAAAGATGATAATGAAGTAGGAGATGATGATAATGAAGCGGAAAATGATGAATAAAGCAGCAGGAACAATGAACAACAAAAATCGCTAAAAGAGAGAAAACAACAATGGATGAGAAAAGCGAGAAACGCGCCTTTTTCCCTCTGTTTTTGTTATATTAAGTAAATATTTGAATCAAAGTGTAAATTTAAAAACTTGTAAGTAATTCTCAAACTTACCCAATTTTCTTAAGTATAATAAAGTAATTGTCATCTCCATTCAATTATTAAGACTTAGTCACCTACACCTCATTTTCAAATTCTTTTGTCACTTTAGCTCAAAGCTCCAACAATCAGAGTTTGTTAGGTATAAGCAAAAACAACAACAAATGTTCACTTTAATAAATTTAAAATTCAAAACTCATTACATAAGAGACCACTTTGAGCTTTCTACAAACATATGGGACCATTTTTTGCATTTCCTCAAGTTTACACATAGTATAAAAATGTCAAATATAAGACACAGAAAAGTAAACATCAGTCCCTCAAACTTTGTCATCAATGGAGTTCCTAGACGAAGATGCCAAACCCAGATTCCTCCTTCAATCCAAACCATTAAACCAATCCAATTCCGTCTCGGATACCCAAACCCGATCTCTTACCCGAACCGGAACCATCATCTCTATATCCCTTTCCCTTCTCTTCTTAGTTCTCTCTTTCTTCTATTTCTCCTTTGAACCTTTCGGATCCATTTTCTTATGGCTCTCTCTCTCCCTCCTTATTGGTCCTTTTGCTCCAATTTCGGTTACTGCTGGTGATATTCGGGTCGGACTCGGACCCCCCATTCATGACCCGGTTAAAGAGGATCTTTCTGATACTGAAGATACCAAAAAGTCAAACAGAAGATCCAATAGACCCATCAAGAAAAACCTTGATTTTGACCCGGTTGTGGTTGATCCTAACCCGGAAAAAATTAATGGGTCGGTTCCAAATTCGAAGAAAATTAATGGGTCGATTGGGGTTTTGGAGAAAAGCAACGGGTTGGTTGGGAATTTGGGGAAAAGTGGAGGAGGGGGGGAAGGGCTGTGGAGTGAAGGGGATGAAGAGTTGTTGAGGAAGATGATGGGGAAGAATCCGGTAGGGAAACCAGGTCGATGGGAGGCAATAGCGGAGGGGTTTAATGGGAGATACAAAGTAGAAAGTGTGATCAAGAAAGCTAAAGAATTGGGTGAGAAGAAAGTGAGTGATGAGGATTCATATCAGAGGTTCTTGAAGGATCGTAAAGCGGTTGATAAGAGAGTTGAGGAGGGTGGAAATGAGCGCGATTTCGCTAATGTAGAGGTCAAGAAGGTGGTGGAGAATGGGTGGAGTAGTGGGGAGGATTTAGCTTTGCTTAATGCATTGAAGACATTTCCAAAGGAAGTGGCAATGAGATGGGAGAAAGTTGCAGCTGCTGTACCTGGGAGGAGTAAAGCAGCTTGTATGAAAAGAATGGCGGTATTGAAGAAGGATTTTCGAAGCTCTAAGTCCGCTATTACTGAATCTTAGGCATCAATTTTTCAGTTTTATTGAAGAGGTAACGAATTTTCTGATATACGATACTTGTTTATTTATTAAAAACACTACTTTAGTTGGTATTGTGATTTGTTAAGGAAGAAATTGTTAGGCAACTAGTTGTTTACTTAAAAAGTGTTTATTTTTGAAGTTATGTTGTTCTTTGAATATGTAACTTGACAATGATTTATTATATGAATAAATACATTCCCTTTCTGTGGAGATTGAGCTCACCGTGTGTACGTTAAGCATGGAATTGTCCTTCCAAATTCTGAGTTGTAGTTTGCTAAAGATCATTTCTTGACATGTCAAATCTTTGATCTTGGCGCTTTGTGATGCTTGGAATCAAAGTGCTTTGATGATACAAACTGTTAAAGGTTACAATTTCGATCTTTTGATTTATTATCTTGCTACTTGATAGAATTAACTTGCTTGTGCAATTATTACGTGGTATAGGATAGTCAGCCACTCAGCTATGCAGAAAATAAGTGTGATTTTAACCTTTTTAATTAGCTCTAGCAGCAGGATTTTGAGATAAAAAGGAAGATTGGAGCTATTTGGTGAATATATTAACTTGGCTATTGATCTACTGATGGCAATATTAACTTGATAATAAGAATGCATAGGCAATTTCACGCTTTATCAAAAAGAATGTGTAGGCATTTTATCAAAAGTTAGTAATGATGATGATCTTGATTTATTTATTTATTTCTGATTGGTGATGGACTGAATGGAAATTAAGCGTCTAAAAGTAGGAGATAAAAATTGTTTGTGCTACCCGATTAAGCTAGCTATAGATAATCTTGTTGAACTTTGTAACAACCAAGGGGATGACCGAGTAATTGGGGTTTCACGTGTAACGATCTGAAGACCGTAGGTTTGAGTTTTGACCCTGAACTACGACACCTAGTGTGGCTGTCCACACCACCATATTTAGGGTAAGTTGACCTGAATATGCTTGTAGGGTTCTGCAGGCTGCTGGTGGACTAGTTGTGGTTTGTGCAAGCTGGCATGATCTTTGATATTGAAAGAGAACATCATGTTGAACCTTTACCCAAAAGTCCTAACAAGCACATCTCTAATTTTAGATGTAGGCACTGCATCCATTAACCTAATGATTGTTATGTGAATAAGAAGCAAGCCATGCTTTCTCTTGTTAACCGGTGAAGAACAAGGAGGAGGATTATGTTATCAAAATAAAATGTTGGGAAGGGATAGATTAAAATCAAGTCGTACTTTTTCTTACTTGTTAACTGGGGAGAACGAGAAGGACGAATGAACTATGCTATCAAAATAACATGTTGGAAGGAATAAACTAAAATCAAGCCGCACCTTCTCTTGTTACAAGGAAGAACTAGTTGCATGTATTACGTTGTAATAGCCTGAAAATCAAGCACAATTATCAGTGTTGCAGGCAAAATCTGATCTCAATTTCCCTTCTATGTGTGTGTTGCACCAACATTCTAGCCTCTCTTTTGATCTGTAATCCTTCCTGATACCTACAACCCCTCTAATTTTAGATTTAGCCATTCCATCCCTCGACTTGATCGTAAATTGTAATTACTTATTAGCTGCCAATAAGAAGCAAAGATATGCTTTCTGTTAGCTGTTTGCTGTGAACCGAAAGAGAATCAACAATGAAAGTGAAGATGATCTTGAGGAACAAACTCATCGACCTTAGTGAAAATTTATTCTCCATAAAAACTAAGGGACATGAAGTCGGCAGATAAAGTTGCTTCGTTCTACCTTTTAGGTTAGATTGAGATCCTATTTAGCACCTTGATAACTTTAGATGTATAAGCAAGGGCATGGTTTCCTTACCTGTTTGAAACGAAACTAAATAAAAAGTAGGAAGAAACTTGTCTATGCAGATTAGACTGTGTTTTCAGTGGAAGAGATGAACTTAAATCAAATGAAATTCTGTCTGCAAGCAAAAGCCCTTCTTCCTCCCTCTTTTGATCTACTACGAGTAGCTAGCTCCACTTCTTCCATAGGCTATTATGCCTGCAACCAACATCCTATCTCTCTATTGCATCTGCAGTTCTTCCTGGCACCTACAATTACAGCATACCGGTGTAGTCTCATAAGTGAAGTTTGAGGAGGGTAGAATGTACGCAGACCTTATCCTACCTTTGTGGGGTTTCGATACACTACCAGCAACATTGTGTTCATCAGCATGAAGGTTACAGATTACAGGGTGCATTGTATATTTCTGAGGGATGATTCTGTACATGCCTAATTAAGTTTGGAAAAGGTATGGTCAAGTGCTCTTGCTTTGATTTGCTACGGCAATTCATCTTATGCTACATATTCTTAACTCACATATCATACGCGTTGCGCTTACTACTAAATCGAAAGAGTTTAATTTTTCATACCATCATTCAGCTAATAACTTTTATCACAGAACTACGTTACATTAAAAGAAAAACAAACACATATCGCAAAAAGTCGCTGAATTTTGTTTTGTAATGCACAAATCACGCATTACGAAAAAAAAAAATGCACAAGTCACACTGACTTTGTTTTCAGCGGCATATTTTGAAAAAACTTTTATGGATGTTTGGAAGTGGAGCCTTGGAGTAACCGGTAAAGTTGCTGTCATATGACTAAGAGGTCATGGGTTCAAGCCTTGAAAACAGCCTCTGGCAGAAATGCAAAGTAAGGTTGCGTACGATACACCCTTGTGGTGGGGCCCTTACCCGAACACCACACATAGTGGTAGCTTTAGTGCACCGGGCTGCGCCTTTTGTTTTTTTATGGGTGTTTGCAGCAATAAGCCCTAAAACTTTAGGCATGTCCTAATTGAGAATAATGTGTAGAATAATTAAAGGAAATGACATATTTAATATGATTAATTTTATTAGTATTTAGTAGGCACTTGAAAACACACTGTTTTTTCCTAAATTTGAACTAATCTTATTTTTAAGATTTCAGATTCTATAATTATATTAGAGATAAAGTAAAATTCAAAAGTTCAAGGCATATTAGTCCAGACATAGAATTTAAAATGGAGCAATAGTAAAATCCTCCTTCAGCGAATCAAATTTTTTTTTTGGTTAGTTTAATCAGAATATTATTTTATAAAGAGATAAAACACTATTACCTCTCGAACGATAGCCAAAATTGTTTAGACACATCTTTAACTTCACTAAGGCCCTATTACTTTCTAAATTCAAATTTGTTGTATTATTGTCCACCTTTTGTGCTTACATGACATATTTTTTGCTTGCGTGACCCCTTTTAAGATACCAATCAAATATGAGATAAAATAATTCTTCATTTTATCTTAAGATTATTTATTTTTCGAAAAAGGGTTAGAAATCTATAATCTATAATCTATATCTATATCTATAATATATTAACTATATCTATAATATATTAAAAGTGTGAAGGTCCTTATAAAAGTGATTTGAACTTTTTGTCCTTCATTAAAAGTCTTTGCTTTAGACAAAATAGTTTTTTCACTATTTTTTTCTAATATTTAAGAGTTAAAAATTAATTAAATATATTTACGGTAATGGTAAAAAAATTTCTTATTAGCACTAATCAGAATTAATGACAACTAATACTTTTTTCATTAGCTTAAAAATTCTAAATCAACTAAATTTGATTTTAAGAAGATGTTGATTTTAAAAAAAAATTGAAAAATATAAAAATCATGACAAAAAAGGAAAATAGAAGATCGTAGGTTAGTAAAATTGCAGTAGGTAAAGGAGCAGGTTAGTAAAATTGTAAATAAAGGAAAAAAATATAGTAATTCGTGAATTTTTGTTGTAACACTCCTACTATTTAGGACCTTTAGTTTGAATTGATTTATTTATAGAAAATAATAATATCTATAATCTATATCTATAATTTATAATCTATATCTATATCTATATTTATAATCTATATCTATAATCTATCTATAATCTATATCTATAATCTATAATCTATCTCTATAATATATTAAAAGTGTGAAACCCCTTTAAAAAGTGAATTGCACTTTTTGTCCTTCATTAAAAAATTCCACAATAGATAAAACTGTTATTTACTAATTTTTATATTTAATAATTTAAAATCACTTAAAAATTAAATGTAATAAATTAGTAGTTCTTTATTTAAATTAGGTAAGAAAACCTAATATTTTTGTATCCTTTTAATTTTGGTCACAATCAAAATATAAATGAATTAAACAAATAAATATGTACGAACTGAACAAACCAAGTTAAAGACAAAATAAATTAGAAGTCCTATTTAAGGTAAAATTTGATTATTCAAACAATTATTTGAATAAATTGTAGAAATCTTCATCAAAGGCAAAATAAATTTAAAGTCTTACTGCAAGTCTCATATATTTATGGTAGCAAAGCAATTTTAAACCTAACCATTTTCTGTACTTTTAAAAAAAAATAAAAAAATCTTGTAATTTTGTATAACTAAAAATAGATTGACTTTAGTTATTTCTTTTATTTTTTAATGAAATAATTTATAATCTCACAAATATTTAAGTTTTATTTTAAATCACAAATTGCAAATATATTATTTAACTTTTTAGGTCAATTTAAGAGGAGGAGGAGGAGGACGACGACGACGACGAGGAAGAAGAAGAAGAAGAGGAAGAAGAAGAAGAATAATGTAATAAATTAGTAGTTTTTTATTTAAACTAGATAAGAAAACCTAATATTTTAGTATCCTTTTAATTTTGGTTATAATAAAAAACATAAATGGACTAAACAAACAAATTAAATATGTATGAACTGGACAAACCAAGTTAAAGACAAAATAAATTAGAAATCCTATTTAAGGTGAAATTTGATTATTCAAACAATTATTTGAATAATTGTAGAAATCTTCATCCTAGAGACAAAATAATTTAAAAGTCCTATTTAAAGTGATTTAATTATTCAAATAAGTATCAAGATAGTTGTAGAAATCTTCATTATTTTTGTCTATATAATTTAATGGTTACATTCCTGGCACTTTGAAGTTGTTTTGATTTTCTTCTTTAACCTAATTTGTGTGATTTTTATATGTGTTTTATTATATTTTGAGACTTTATCCTTCGTTTTTGTTTAAATTAGTTCATATGTTGTTATTGTCATAATTTATGTTTGTTAGGTTGTGACCTGATTCAAAACAATGCAATAAGACTAAAAAATTTCAATAAGCTTCGAAGCTTTATTCTATTTAGAAAATAAAATATTTTAATTTTTTGATTCATAAGATGCGCACGTTTACCTTCAGTTTAAATTCATTGTTTTTAAGTATTGCTTTGATTTTTTTTTTTTTAAACCTAATTGTGTGACTTTTTGTGCATGTTTTGTGGTATTTTAAGATTTTATACTTAATATTTTTTTAATTGATTTATATTGTTTAATTATCATAATTTATGTTCATTAGGTTGTGACCTGATCTAGAAGAATGCAGCGAGACCGAAATTTTCAAGTAAGATTTGAAGTTTTGTTGTATTCAAAAAATATAATTAAATTTAAATTTTTAATTTTTGTTATTATAATTGGTTAGGAGTCGTGATAAAAGTGTTTTACTTTTTGGCATTATATTAATAAATTATTAATATTAAACATAAATAAATATAATGTGAAGGTACTTAGAAAGAATTTTTTGTGAATCTTTAAAAAACACTACAATAAATAAAATTGGTATTTATTATTTTTCTCAATTTTTTGTTTAATTTTTTAATTTCAATTTATGTTATTATAATTAGTTACGAGTTATAATAAAAGTGTTTTCTTTTTTTTCTTTGAATTATATAAATAGACTATTAATCTTAATTATAAATTAATAAAGTTTGAAGGTCCTTAAAATAATAGATAAAATTGTTATTTACTATTTTTATTCGATTTTTTATTTAATTATTTTATAATATTTTTCCTAAAATATGTAGAAAGAATTGTGATAAAATAAAGACTCTTAAACCATGAAAGATTAAGAATTTGTAAAATATATTATATTAAAGGGTAATTAATCTCAATATGAAGTAGTTGGTGCGAATTCTTTTTGGAGACACGTTAGACATAAAATAATTAAACTCATAATAGAAATATAAAATACAAAGTTAGAAGGTAGTTTCTAAGAGTAGCCGGTTTCTTTTTCACTTTTAAAGTTGAAACATTGTTGTCTAAGGAATGACTTTGTGGTACAATCAAACATATGTACATTGTACAACATAAATATGATTATCTAGAATTATTTGGTTAATTAGATCTTAGTATTTTGCTATTTTTATTATTTCCTTTTTTTTTTTGTAATTATGTGTCTCACACTTTTTTTTTGAGTCGATGATCTATGAAAAACAATATCTCTACCTCACAATATATTAAGGTAAAATCTGCAACATTCTATATTTTTCAAGCTTCATTTTAAAATTAAATTGGATGTGTTCTTCTTCTTTATTATGTTCAAATTAAACTCTATATTTTTCGAATTCCATTTTAAAATTAAATTAGATGTGTTGTTCTTCTTTATTATGTTTAAATTAACGATATTAAATATAATATTTACTTTTATTTTATAAAATATATTTGTCTTGCATATTTTATTGATTAACGCTACACATATATTCAACACATGTACACTTTTATATGTAACTTTTTTGTGTCGATGTGATACATTTGTTGGTTACTTAGAGAATTATTGTACTTTTTGTTATTAAGGATAATCTTAGATCAAATAATAAATTAGTTATTTTTAAAAATTGGAATTTGCATCTGCCGCAAGCTTCATTTTTATTACACATAAGTTAGATAAATTTTCTTTTAAGTCACATATTATATTAAAATATTATTATTTTAAATTTGTATCTTACGAAATGAACGCCGGCAGCCAATTTAGTTATTCATGTCAACAAATTAAGTAATAAGCTTGCATATGATAGTGATAGAAAAACTTAAAGAAATTTAAAGAGTACGTCAATCACCTCTCCATCTTGCATTAAATGAATTTTATTTTATATTAAAAAATATTTGGATTCTTTATTATAGTTAAATTCCTAATTAAACTATTGATTGACGTTTTTTCTAAAAAAAATTATTTAGTCGACATAAGTACACGCACAAAGCGCGTACACTAAATTAGTATCCTTTAAATATTGGAATTGGTTCAAGAATACCCTTCGTTAACCTATTGGGCTAGAAATACTCTTTAAGTATTGAAATTGATTTAAAAATATCCTTTAATCCATCTTTATAGCTCAAAAATACCCTTGCAACTAACGATTTTTTTAAATCATAATTAAAAGTTCAAAAAAGGGCCTGAAATACCCTTTAAATATTTTTGAACCAATTTCAATAATTAAAGGGTATTTGTGGTCCAATAGATTAACAGAGGACATTTTAAATTAATTTCTAATACTTAAAAGAATATTTTTAATCCTTTTTTGTTTATTTTTTATATTGAGGTTAAGTAAAATGAAACAATGGAATATTTATGAAAATACCTTCATAAATATTTGTGGAATTTTCTAGATTATATTATGAAAAAAGGGCAAGTGGAAGCTAGAATGTATAGTTATTTTCTCAGACTATAAATATCCATCCGATTATCCTCACTACTGAAAAACCCTTTTGTAGCTATGGGTATTTTTTCATGGTTTAAAGGCGACAAAAAAGAAACCCCCAAAACCACCCAGAAACCCGACCCGAAAACCCAAATCTCTTCTTCCTCCAACAACCCGGAAGTTCCGGGCATGAACGGAGCTGTTGAAGTGACCCGATCCGCAAACCCGCCACCACCACCGCCGTCGGACATAACCGTATTCGAATTCGGTTCGGTTGCTGCTTCTGTTGATAAGGTTACACTTGCCGGATATTGTCCTGTTTCCGATGAACTTGAGCCTTGCCGTTGGGAGGTTTTGCCCGCCACTGGCTCTGACGCTCCTCAATTTCGCGTCGTTTTCTGATTTTGGGGTAAGGGAAGAGAGGTTGTAATTTTGAGTTAAAAAAAAAGGGCTTTTTGGATGAATTTGGGTGTACTTTTATTGAATATGGCGTAATGAAAAAACCCTAATTTTGTTGGTTAATTTAGTGGTTTGGTGTTGTTGATTCTAGATTTTGGATGCATTTTTTATGTTTTTGTTTCTATGGTTTGTTTGGCTACTATTCTGAATCCTGATTTTTTGTTCATTCCAGTAAGTTAGGAATTGATGGGTAGTTGATTTATGTTAGTTAATTGGTGCATGGTCGAGAGGTGAGAGTATATTGGAAATCGTCTCTCTACCTTCGAGGTAGGGATAAGGTCTGCATACACTCTGCTCTCTCCAGACGTCACGTTGTGGGACTATATTGGGTGTGTTGTTGTACTTAGAACATGGTTGTTATTCTTTTTGAAGCATCTTAGGTATGTTTGCTATGATTTTATAACTAGGAAGAAGCTGAAGGAGAAGACAAATGTTAGCTAGTTTAAATTATGGTAGTTTGATCTTATAAGCAATTTACCCTTGATAGGAAGGTGTGGAGGATGCGAATTAGGGTAGAGGGTTAGTGGGTAGGAGTGCCGAGTGCCTCCGTAATAATAGGGAGGAGTGCTTTATTTGTATTTGTGTCTGTATTTTCATGTTTTTTCTTGTTCGTAGTGTTCCGAGGATGTTTGTGATCTTGAATAGATAGTTTATAGTATTACTCTATCGATATTGTATTTCTTTTATTATCCAACAGTGTGTTATCCCGTTTTGTTTATTTTTATGTTATTGTTATCTATCCTGAGCCGGGGGTCTATCGGAAACAGCCTTTCTACTTCATGCAGTGGTATGGACGTATGGACTGAGTACACTTTATCCTCCCCAGACCCCAGGGAATTCACTAGGTACGTGGTGGTGGTTGTGATCTTACAAGCAATTTCAGTGGATATCTTTGTGAAAAACTCTGGTAAGAAAGATTAAAAGCAGAGCTTTCTAATCTGAAAACAAAAGGCTATTTGAGTGTTTTCATGGTGAGCTCACGTAAAGTTGGGGTTGCTTAGTGTTTGTGAAGTCTTGAGTTGTTTCTCCCGTGAGAACCTGATGGGAGTCTTTTAAGTGTTCTGCAAATTTTCTTTTGTAGAACATGACAATGATTCTACAAAATACTCTAAAAAGGGGTAAATTGGAACTTTCCAAGGTTGTCATGGTTCCCCAAGTGTTTCTTTGTGTTGTAAAGTTTTGAGCCTAGGAGATTTACCTGCTATAACACATTGATTTCCTGTGTTTTCATGCTTGATAGCTTTGGCTATTGGTGTTTTATTATAAAAGATAATACATTTTTAATGATTTCAGAACCATGTGAATACCACATTGTCATTTAGATGAAGATTTGAAACATTAATCCGACCATATTCAATGTGATTGAATCTTTTCCTTAAGTTATCCAAGAAGGCTCCATTATGAAGGGGCGCGTATCACATCTAATGAATTGTATCAACTAATCCATAATGCATATCATATGTAGTTTCAGTTCTTGTAAATGTACAGACGTGTTGTAGTTGTTATTGCAGTAAAGAGGCTGAGTACACAGTTATAGGAGGACGTCCCAAGCCAATGGTAGCCGGAAAGCACCTCTTTTGGATTTTATCAATAAGCATCTATTAAAGTACATGATTGTTGTAAATTTATGTTTATGGCCATTGTTCATACCCAGCATATGTCAAGGACTTCAATTCGTGAGTTAATAATAGAAACAGCTTTTGGGATCCTAATCTGGCTCTACTATAAAAAAAATTGCTGATATGATAGGTTCAATCTACCAGACAAGATCTTGAATCGAAAAGGCTGTTCCTTGTTCTGAGAGGGATTAAAAAGCGATATGGTGATGTTAGGAAACAAAGTAAGTAATTCAACTGCAAATTGTAGAAACTGAAAATGCCAATATAAACTTTGAGCAAGATGCATAAATGGAAGATGCAAACACTATAGTTGTCAAAAGCAGTTACAAAATATGCTCCAGTTTATCTATACTTCTCAATAATTCTACCGGAGAGGCCCCTTAAGGACCATATAGCGTGATCCAAAACGGCCTAACAAAGAGCTAATAACACACCAAAACAGATGGATAATAATGATTTTTTTTTCTCTCAATTGAGTATTCAATCTACTAAAAAGCAGTTAAAAAATTCAAAATTGCGACTATTTTGTTAGTGAGTTAATCAAGTAGTGCCAGAACCAAGATACTGATCTACAAGTTCAGCAACGGAAGAGGCTAGTGCATCTGCAGCATCCTGGGTGGTTGCTTCAGCATATACTCTTACGACATCCTCTGTCCCAGATGGTCTAATAAAACATCGTCCTTGGGTATATTTTGCTGGCAAAAAATAAGAAACACAGGTTTAATAGCTAACAGGGGAGCATTCAACGACATAAATTTGTATAAATTAACCTATTTGATCAGGATAAGGCACTTGTAACAAATATGATTAATCAATGCATGTACATTTAGAGGGGCCATAAGAAAAAAGTAGCTAATTTAACTTTTCGTAGCTGAACATGGAAGTTCGACATTTGTTACGGAGGCTGCAACATGAATTTGTGCAACTGAAAAACATAGAAGCTAAGCGTTCCTGCTACAACCACGAGAGAGGATGAAGGGGAGTGACACACTTAGGGGACTGATAATTTCTATCAAAAGAACAAAATCTATACTTCATTAACACAAACATGTAAATTCACCAAGATAAGTTTATGTGAATTACCTATTTCAGCATTAATGGCTTCTTGAATACCAATAGGCCGAACAGCCACGGTCTCTGCGTTTGCTGTGACAACTGCAGTTCTGTCGACAACCTTTACCTGAAAGTACGAGCATTCTGGAATTGAAACACTTATCTTCAAAGTGAAATTTCCTTTTAATAAGATGAACTACCTACAAACAAACCTATCCAGGCTCGCATTCAACTTCCAATAACGGAGAAAAAAATCAAGAGCACATGCTGATAAGATAATTTGGAGAACTTCCATAGGTCCATAAAAACGTCATTATTCCTCTTGGGAAGAGGTCAACTAGCTTCTGTGACCAGCAAACTAGAAATTTGGACTTGAAATCACTTTGGTTCTTTATTGAAGTCGCCCGCTTGTACGGATAGTGCATGTCCCTGAGTCCCTCACAACAATTATGAATTGAGGAGAAACGGGAGGAAAAAAGAAAAACTTCTTAGTTTTGAGACATCACTATCTTCTCACATCCTAACCTGTGTCTGTTGGTTTATTTAATTCTGAATGTCATGTTATTCACTTGAGCTACCAGATAAGCTGAATTTCTGTGTGTTCTTCTACCCTTTTTTTAAGTCATGTAATCAGTAATAATGCCCCATCATGCTAGTCAACAGAGAACAACAGTGAATTTCCAAGTCTATGCCAATAGGAACGACAGCAATGGAATTAAAACAGTGAAACTGAAGTCCCTAATGCTGGAGTTGAAGTCAAAACCAATGTGATTACCTGCATCTTCTTTAACATACTACACGGAACTTGTTACTGAATTCAAATGTAGAAAAATCTGACCTTTAATTGTCTGCTAGGTAGATCATGATAAAGCTCATTCCATCTACATATGGACCATCCCATGTATTGTAAGATAACCTCCACTAGAAGAAGTCCACTTAAAGCATCTCCCACAGCCTGATTAATCAACTGACTGACAGCCAGAAGTCTTGAAGCAGCTTTCTGTTTTGCTGAACCTAAAATAAGTACAGATAAATTAGGTGTTTAAATATTATAGGTGGTTAAGGGCCATCACAGTAGCAATGGAGATTGGGTGAAACCTTCTGATGTTGATAAAAGTGTCTTGTGAGTAGACTCCAGCCGGCATCGGAAAGCTTCTGAAAACAAGATAGTTCCATGCCCATTCGCCTCAAAATATATGCCAATATCAAATTCGGTAGCTTTTTCATGCAAGTATTTGACTCCTGTTGGAGTAAGCACAACTTCTAGACCCATCTCTTTAAGGTAATCAGTTGATGCCCCATTCGCATAAGCGGTCTGCACAACACCTAGATGTGCTCGGTAAGAGTCATTTTCTTTTTTGCTTTCACCCTCGTTTAAAATACTTAGTTGCTCCTTAATAAATAAAGCAAACAACGACAATATCTTGTCCCCATCAACGAGTTCAATCTTGTCGTTTTCATTCAATTTAACTGAAAAATAGACTAGCCGATCAGCATCCCCGTCCAAACTGGCACACCTGAACCACTAGGAGCATTGAAGTAATCAATTTCCACTTCTCTTCACTATGGATAATGAGAACTTTTAACTATGGGGAAAATAGTAAGATTACTATATCAACAGATGCTAAGCATGACCTGTAGCTACTCTGACCAGATACGGGTAGATGATAAAGAATCTTCTTAATGAAGATCTGCCTAAAAGTTAATGTTTCTTGGAAACAATTGATGCAGTAAGTTAGCAAGAAATACGATATTATTGATTGGTTTTCCATCGAGTTGGATATTGAAATTTGAAACAGAGTGCAATCTAAGAGGCCCTATCAGGTTAATAACTCCTATGCAAATAAGCATCCTAAGTAAGGGCAAGAAAGACAACAGAAGGGATCTTAACAAATCCATATGATGAAAACAAGTTGAACCAAACCATCATCACCACTCATCAGTGGGAGAATCACATAGCATATGATCAAATTTCCTCTTTCTGGTTTATATCTAGATAGTAGGTTCACATTATTTTCTTTTTCTTGGAAGATATAGAAGCTTCATATCACCAAATTTTCTTCCAAATGAAAATTAAATTTAGTGACTATCATGTTACAGTTGCGCAGAACTAGACGCACTAGATACCCAAACATTGTGATTAGACAGTGTTCAACAAAAGCTTTTGAATAAATGAACAAGAAGATGTTTCACCTTAACCCAGCATCGGCAGGACCAAATCCACGTGGAGCGACCTTCTCTTTTTGAACATAGTCAGCTCCAACACCTTCATTAAGCATACCATCTCCCCGGTTACGAACTTCAATGCACAACCCAGTCAACATCTTCTTAAAATGGTCAAGCTTTTCACCACCAACACCATCAGCCCCATCCACCACCAATGTATTATCATCAACATTTTTCCTGATTCCCTCAGGCTTCAAATCCATCAAACACCTAATAAATTGTCAGTAGCATTTCTATCAAAACATCTTTCAACTAAATTTAAAGGATTCAATAAAATATCGACTCAAAAGTTACCTGAAAGAACTTGAAAGCTGGTGAAAATAACTAGATTCAGAAGCCTCCATGCCTCTATTTCTTGCTCGAACCATCCAATGCAGTTGTGGTGTTGTCACTACTCCCATGTCAGTCCCAATTGCTCCAACAATTGAAGAGATTCCCTTTCAATTGACATTTACTACTAATGAATACAACTGAATTGCAAATCATAGTGGTCTATCAAAGTAGGAGGTCCTTTGGCAGTTGTATTCTGCAAGTTCATGCATAAAATGGAAGGCCAACAGAAGGTATAATCCTTAAAGACAAGGAGAAAAAAGGAGGAGAAATACTAAACCTAACCTAGTCAACGGAATTAGATATAAAAAGTTTTATAGAGAATCAATCATCTTGCGAGCCACCAGATAAAATTTAATAAGAAAATAACAGTGTGTAACAATATGATGCACGAGGCCTAAAGTTACCAGTTCCAAAAAAAATATGATGCACAAGGCCAGAGCCTACAGCAGTCTATGTTCCACCTGAATTCAACTGCAGTAAAGCAGACATATGACTAAAGAAAAGTCAAGAAAGCCCATGGAAGCTACACAAAAGACATACTTGTTTGGCAGCATCAAGGAGAGCCTCTCCGCTAGGCCTTGTGTCTCTTCCTAATAACACCTCCGCTGGCCGTCCTCCTTCAAAGCTAATATCTTCTTTCTTTGCAAATTCAATTATTAGCTGTTTCCAGTACAAGACATTATGAATCAAAACCTAGATAATCGACAGAATACTAACCCATTACTTGATGCAATGGACCATAGGAAGAAGCACAAACAGAGAAGATAGCATCAAATTTTTATTAGCTTCAGTAAATGTCAAACTACTTTATCAGCATAAAAAACTTTATAAGCACAAAAATAACTCACACTCGTGCAGTGCAACTATAACTACTTATTGGAATTTCAACCAATATCAACAGTCCAGAATCACATTATATTAATGTTGAACTTCAAATAATCTAGAAAAAGGAACCCCTTTCCACCTGCAAATACTAATTATGTGAAGTCCAACGAATTGAAAAAGTTACAAAGACCAATAACAAGAAATGTCCTACATTTTTTTCGTACTTGCTAGTTACTCTTCTTTGAACACTTATTTTCTGGTTTCTGTTCTTCTACTTCTGTTGAACCGGCATGTCCTACTATGTCTTTAAAAAGATTATCAGAAGAGACGAAAGAACAGTCATCATACTAATACTAACACCCCATGGCCTGTCCATTATCGTGAAATTGTGATCAATAAAATTCAGAATTCTTCTAACCAAGGTTTATTTCATATTATTCGTGTCCTAGAACCCTTTCCCACTCTTCAATCTGCACGGACAAATCTGCATGCCACGCCTATCTTATCTAGATGAATTCCAATTTGCTATGGATTTCCATTTTTTTCTTGGTATGTTGTTCGTCAATTTAGTGGCAAGCCTGAAACTTATTGCAAGCTATCCTAATATAAAAGAGACAGCAAAATATATTCCATGCAGGGACAGTGGCGGGACTGAGAGAACATGAGTCGTTCCACATAATGAGAACATACTTCACTCACTTAAACTACTTAAATGAGTTGTGTTCTTTATGGCATGGCATATGAGCACTGATTTAGAAGTAGACTGACCACCAACCCAATCTCCAAAAATAAAGAGAAGTACAAGAAAGGACATTTTCTCGATAAAGAAAGTATTGAAATTCTCGACGCACCTATAGTAAGTCAAAGTTTCTCTACACAGTTCTTCTGCCCATTAGCTTAATCAAGAATTTATTTGAAAGATTCCAGCTTCATTTATTATCTCTTTCAGTTGAGACTTTCCCTTCTTTCTTTCCTAGTAACCTGTTCACCCAAAAGGTCCCATCTCTCTCAATCCCTCTAACTCGACTTATTTTGCAGCAGCCACTCTACTTTTTTAACGCACTTTTTTCTAAACTGTATACTGTAACCATAGATCAATCATTCAATCAATTATGCCTCAATTGCAAACTACTTGTACCCCTTCTCCTCTATACCGGCCCATTTCATAACTATAGAAAATCTTCAAAAGTATCCAGATTTATCAAATGAGTAAAGCATCTAGTAACCCCTGAACTATGACCAAATTTGCTACGGCACACTCCAAATTCACGGGGTCCTATTACCCCCTTGAAGTCAATTTTAGCATATTTTTGTCAACCTTTTCAGCTGACGTGGCACCTTTGATGTTGGCCCCACTCCTATGTAATAAAGGTGTCACGTCATCGCAAAAGAATGACAAAAATATGCTAAAATTGACTTCAGGATAATAGGACCCCTGTGAAGTTGGAGTGTATCGTAACAAATTTGGCCATATTTCGGGGATATTGGATGCCTATCTCCTATCAAATCAACATACATTTTTCCAGTCAAATGATTATAAGTCTCTGGGAAAAATGATACTAAATTTTTTCTATTCCAATTTTTCGAGATCTTAACAGTTGGTAAAATTGGTGTATGTATGTCGAAAAAAAAAAGAAGAGGGCATTGGAACCTGAAGGAGGGAAGATGGATCAGGTGCATTAGCAATGGCATCAGCAAAAGGCTCCCAATCCTGAGTCAACATTCCACCACTCGGGTCAGCCACTTTGACTCCATTGTCTGATACTTGATTATGCGATGCAGTGATCATCACACCTGTCACTGATCCAGTCTTCAATGACCTTAACGCCGCCAATATCCCCACTCTGAACACCGTTGATTCCAGCAACGATGCATCAGCTCGAAACCCAGCTGTCCCGTATGACAGCTTCACCCCTGTTCATACATTTTCCAACAAAACCAATCAACTAAACCTCGATCCAAAACATGTAGTAAATCCACTTGGACTAAGAAAATCAATCAATTAAATCTCGATACAAATGAATGTAACGTTATACCTTTTGGTGGAGGGAAACGAGCGGCCGATTCCACCAAAACTGATTGCTGATTCTCCTTCATACCTTTTTTGTTTTCCGATTCTGAAAATAGGTTCAGAGAACACTGTGTTGGAGTCTACACTTGTTTTAAGTTTTTTTTTTTTTTCGTGATTATGCCTTTCTTTTATTTATTTTCTTTCTTTCCAGGTGAGACATAAAAATTCAATCTTAGATTGAAATTCAAAAAATTATAATATAATGATTTCATTAGATAATTTTGGCGAAAATAGATTTGGAAAACAAATTAAGGAAATGACATTGAACATTTACAATGAAAAAAAAAAGATTAATTACTTTAACATGATCAGTTTAGATTGGAAAGTAGTTGAAGGACAGAATAGTCTGGGAACTTGATATTTGTGCATGGATCATTTTTCACTAGATTATTCTCCGGAAAAAACATCAACAAATATACGCTTTAATTTGCTATATTATACAATTTTCACTCTTACAAAATAATTATAAAAATTTTAATTAATTGATTATCTTTCTTGAATGTATGAGAGCGCAATTATGTATCTCGACAGATCCAAATCAAACAAAATATATCGTAATCTAATTATATATTTTTAAAAAAAATAAAATAAATCTCCATTAAATGTATCGAAAATTAATTATGTATCTTTCAAATTGAGATTTTCAATAAATAAACGTTAAATTGTTGAAATGTATGGTGTTTGCCCATTCTCTGTAAGCTACCTATCACCACCCCTATGGAAAAAAATTAAAAATATGATTACTTTGGGAGTGAAAAGAGTAGGAATATCCTAGTATTTCATCGGATAAATTGATAAACTCAAGCATTTCCGATTCGACTAAAATAATAGAATTCGCTATCCCATATCCAATATCAGAGGTGGATTTATTCATTTTCGTGGGTGGTACGTCATCCGCAAACTTCGATGAAAACTATATATATATATATATATATATATATATATATATTGATATATACAAAAGTATTATTTAGTGCAAGTGGCAAAGCATCACTTTTATTGCCCATAGGTCGTGTGCTCGATGCTGATTTAGTCAAATATTAAATCTTCCACCTATAATACCAAAACACTATCTAGTTTGCAGCATTTGTATTTTTAATGTTGATATAATCAAATATTAAATCTGCCACCCATTTGCCACTTTTGTTGTCCATAGATCGTATGTTTGATCATTTGTATTTTTAATGCTGATATAGTCATTGAAGGTGACTCCACCCTTGTCGATAAATTTACTTGGCACCCAGAGAGTTCGGATGCTGGATCGCCTCTGTCCAACACATAGGACATTCTTATCTGTGTCATCCCGAATACCAAATTATCTATCCCAAGGTAAAACTTCTCAATTTTTCGATAACAGAACGTTGCAGTCAAATTTTATAACTATATTTCCTAGGATTGAAACATTAAGGTCTCTTCAAGCCATGAACAAAAATTGTCATGAAATTCTTCTCACAAATGGAACATCTCTTTCATTCTCTCACTTCAATTTACAATTACACAACCGAAATTTCAATCAATAACAATGAATTCATCACGCAAGAAGTATAAAACATCATCAAATGCAGCTCCCACGGGATTTTCTGGCTTATAACAGCCACGAATTTACAGATAACAACGTTCCTTCTATCTATCTACAAAGCAGAACAAGAGAGGACGACCATGTGGGCGAGTATGCAAGGTTAAGGCTCCATATTCTGTTGCACACGAATAAAGCAGGACGCAGAACGCCAATCTCAGAACATACTATATCCATCGTCTTCACTACTCATCCCAAGATAAGTCAAGATGGACAGTACAAAAACAAAAAAGGAGGAGAGCTCCAATGCCATGGCTCCCCAACCAATTACACCAGCATGCTTTAAAATAATCGGAATTGCAATGCTGCCAACGGTGGAAGCTCCTGTCAAAAACTTAGTTGCTTCTAGCCAACTGTTACACCAAATATTTTAAAGCAAATATGAGGTATGATCCTTGAGAACAAGTGATTTTATTTAAGATTTCATATTGCATGATGTGCACCAAAAAATAAACAAGGCTCACCAGCTTCCAGATTCGGAGTAGAGACTGGAAGTATCTGAACCAGCAAAGAACATCAAAGGCATGGGCAGAATGACATACATTATAACTACAGCAACAAATACCAATAATTGTCAGG
The DNA here is from genome assembly GCF_002878395.1 of Capsicum annuum. NCBI lineage: Eukaryota > Viridiplantae > Streptophyta > Magnoliopsida > Solanales > Solanaceae > Capsicum > Capsicum annuum. The sequence continues at coordinate 14,966,139 of NC_061111.1, forward strand.
ATCCGTGATAGATACAGTAGTTACGATAATCTCAATATAACAAGAGATTTATCCAGCAGAGAAAAGCACATCTTATTTCTAAATGTTCAAGGTCTCCAAGCGAAGCACAAATTGGAATAAACAACCCAAATTAACAAGCAGTAAAATTCTGTCTGACACAGTTGAATCATTTTATACGTCCATTAGCCCATAGTTTCTAGCTTTGCACAAGGGGATGACCGTAAGTAAGAGTAAATGGACAATCTACGGCCGACTGGGAGTAGGATCAAATAAATGATCGAGCACACATTTTATGATTTTGTACTTAACTCATGATTTATGCTTTTAACACACATAATTCAAGATTTATGCTTTTAACGCACCTGTCAACATTGGCCACCAGTTATTGTACAAAGCACATGCCTACGACACAATAGAAGGAAAGTCAAATCAGGAAAAATGATTACAACAAGAAACAGAAAAGGTTCCTACAATTCCTAGGATATCAAAGGAGAGTGAGGCAGACCAGTATTTGCAATACAATCCCTCCAGCTACTAACAATGCCAAACACGCAAGCCTCCCTGTGTGAAAGCATGTTCTGAAATAACCTGGCATGTCTGCCATTATCTAGCCCAAATCATACAACAGAATGGCTGCAATACAGATTGTTCACAATTAGGATTTTCAGACCACATGATGTGTATAGTAAATGAATTGAGCAATTAATCAGAAACAATTGAAAAAAGAGATAAACTAAATGATTGTAGTAAGCCAAGTTTCAAAATGTGGATTTTCAGACCATATGATGTGTGTAATAAACAAATTGAGCATTTAACTGGAAATAACAGAACACAGAAATAAGCTAAATTAAGGTTTGTGCCATGGGATTCTACGTCGAATAATAGTCTTGTCTGCCTCTAACTCTAAATACCACCATCACCCCGCGCGCGCCGCCAGCTCAACCTACATTTACTCTTTCAAATGGGACAAATTAACCATTTTGTCTTTTTTTTTTTTGAGAACCATGGTGTTCAAGTAAGCTTACGTGAACCTTGACTAATTCTACGGGGTAACCGCTACCACCCACCAGCACTGCACAGGTACCGGGTAACCTATCCACCAACCAAGCACAGTTGGATGGGAAGAAATCACCTAGTGTTTTTGCCTTCTCCAGGATTTGAACTTGATACCTCATGGTTCTTAACTCACTTCATTGACCACTAGGCCCCAAAATTATTATTGTTGACCGCAGTCCTCACTGTTGCCTTAGCTACATTTCCTATGAAGTCAAAAACTCCACAAGCTGCTTCATTAGAGCGCAAACTAGGAAGCATTACTCTGTAATGGATTGGATCAGAATTTTATGCCAATAAATACATCAAAAGCTTATCATCAGACTAAGCATCAGCAGCAAATGATCAAATACAGTATAACAAGTATGTTTTTCTTTTTAAGAAAGGAAGCAACAACAAGTACTTCATTTTGCAAGACTCATTAGTGCAAGCTAAAATAGAGAAGAGTGTACGCGAGCTCTACATGATCTCTCTATATGCTCTGAAAGATGAAGATGTTTTTGCCAGACTTTTCAAAAGCACGCATGTTAATGTAACATTACCATTTCAGAAAGTTGGTAAGTTCTTTAAAATATGACATGGTTGTCTATGATAAATTAATATTGCTGCACAGGCTAAGGAATCAATGGAGATCCATGAACATTAATTCCGAAGACTAACTTTGACTATATAGTTAACTATCTCAGAGATTCTCCTTCTCTTTTTCAACATGCTCAGTTTGGAAGTCAAGCACAAGCAACGTGCATGAAAGAATCACAGTCCCATTTAACAATGACTTCAGACAAGCTGGAGTTGCACAAGCTGGAGTTGCACAGATGGTAAGCACCGCTCACCTCCAACCCTAAGGTTGTCCGTTCAAGTTATCAATGGAGCAAAAAAGGTGGGAGTTCCTATGGAGGGGTAAAATGAACAAAATAACCAAAAAAAAACAAGGACTTCAAGGGGGACAGGAACAACCTCGGTTTTGATTCTAGGTAAAAGTTTGAATTTAATACATAACCTACTAATAGTCTTTCTACTTGAGTAGGGCCCCTACAATTTAGACAACAACAACGATAAAATTGTCTTGGAATACATATGCTATCTAACTCAGATTTTAGGCATATTGAGCTATCTCCTTATGTAATATTTAGCATGTACTTAGAGTTCGACATACTTCATTAACATGTACATGCAACAATGTCAAATGTACTTTAGGTTCTCATGATCCTATTCTGACATCCAAAAGAGAGAGAGAGGATTTTGTTATTCTAATCTTAAATCATGTGAAGTCAAAACCTCAGAAAGATTTAGACTTTCTTCTAGACTCTAATCAACAAGCTCGACGACTAAGCTTTTCTATTCAGTCACTTCTTTTTTGGTAGCTATCAAGTTTCATTCATTACCAAAGTAATTTTTACAAAACAGGTAGATCAACACCATCCACCGTATTAAGACAATTCAAATATGAATTAATCCTATATTCCACATTGATGCTTAATGAACAAGTAATTCATCAATCATCTTTATGGTGATACCGGGGCCAGCTTTCACCCACTAGCTACTTCAGCTTTTCCAATCAGGTACGGATGGAGCTATAGTATCCGGTAGGGATTTGGATGAACCTGCTTAGACTCTATATTTTTATTAGGAAATATCAAACTGTGTGCTCGTGTCACTTAAAGATTAATCTTTTATAACGAGCGACGATACAATTCGATCCCAATTCCCAAGACCTCTACCTACCCCGATAATGTATGTTGAAGTGCGTAATCATCTCATCTAAAAACTTAAACTATTAGAGAGAACATATTTGTTTTCTTAATTATATTTTGAACAAGAAAATACTTATGTATAAATACTAATTCCGAACCCAATAACTAAAACAAATAAGTAGCAAGTTGCTCCACCTCTATTTCCACTTGGTACTTGCATTACCCACCAAGAAATTCAACCATTGTTAAGTCAAACTAACAAAGAACATACCAATGTAGAAGATAGTAAAATCACACATGCCCTCAAACAACCATCACAAATTCATCAATAACCAAGTGAATCAACTTTTAAAAAAAAAAAAAAAAATCATAAATAATGAAAAAAAGCCTCAAACTTTGACAGATAAATTAGTTATAGAAAACCCTCAATTTCACTATGTTCAGATATAGTGAAGATAAAAGTTCAAATATAATTAGCGATCCCATAAATTCTGAATAAATTAGTTGCAGTAAAAATAAGGAGAAATGTGAACTTAATACAAAATGATGAAACTGGGGATACCGATCACCGATGAACTTTCGGGATATTTTAGGATTCCGATAGCCGGCGGCCGCTTGATTTTATCGCCGGGAAGTCGCGCGATAAAGATGTAAAAGCTCAGAATGAATATTTTATGTGTTTATATTTTTTTTTATATACGATGAGAGAATAAACTATACTGTACTATATTTCGTTGCTCAAAAGCAACTGTTAATTGCGGAAATTACCATTTCCTTGTCATTTTGTTATATGGGAAGTGCTGGGGGCTACCTATTTTGTATTTTGTGAATATTGTTAATTTTCACTGTTAAATGAACTATTAGTCAACATGAGTAAAGAAAATATCATTGAAATTATTAGTAAGAAATTATTATTATTTATTTTTTATGTTTTTTTATTCGATATCTAATGTTCTTATTTGTACCTAATTAAGTGTTGTTTTTTAACTATGGCATTTTTATACTCAAAGATCAAACCTTCTACATGAAAAGCTACTTACTACTCCACCACATCACTTATCAATGATTTCATCAATTCTAGCTTATATAATAAAATGTTAAAATCATTAAAAAAATATTTAAACCATTAAAAATTTTGTCTCAAAAAGATATTGTAGAATTAATATATTCCTCCCGAATGATTGTCAAATTATGAAAAAATTTAAAAGTTGAATAAGAACCTTAAAAGCTCGAAAACTTATAGTATGAAATTATTAACAAAGGCATGAACTAACATAATTCAAAAAAATATTATGATTCGATTCTTTTTCGAATATCGAATATAATGAAAGATTCAATGCATCAGATTGTCATTTTTTTAATCAGTTACTTACTTCATCTACATATTATACTTCACTTATGATAGAAATAATTTCTTTCCTAAGTAGTAACCTAACTAATTTTAAAATATAATACAAGTATCTACCTTTAAATTTAATTTTTTAACTTTTTCTTCTCTAAATTTTAAAAGACAAAATTACCAAAATAAAAGTAAAAATATATAAATTGAAAAACACAAAGTTGAGTTCTTTTTTCCCAAATTCACTGAATCAAATTCTATGAATCTTTTTGATAGTGGTACCGTTATTATTTTTTTTTCTTTCTTTTATTTTACATACATGATCATAAAAATTTACTCATAAGAGGAGTGATATGATCATATAATATTATTATTGAGAGAATTTTAAATAAAAAATAAGTCATATTTTTATATCTCAAACTTACCGTTTGTAAACTACTTAAATCATATATCGCTTATCAAATCACCAATCAAAATTATGATATATTTATCACAAAATGTATAATACACACAAATTATACAATAATTAGTCTTTCAAGGACGGCAAAATCTCTTGAAGTATATCGACTTGAATGTTTTACAGTTGTTGCACACACATTATGAATCCAAATAGATGAAAATTTTCATTTATCCTGAAAAGATAAATTAAAATGAATTAGATATAAATGAACTTCTTCAATCAATGACATAAATAACACGAAACTATTTTACATTCTTTAATGAGAGGCACTAATAATATAATATGAAAAAAAAATTATTTTCATCATAAATTGATCAAAACTATTGCACTAACAAAGAAAATAATATTACAAAACAACATATTATTTTATTTTTTGGATAGCCAGTTGAGATTTCTAATCTTTCAAAGACGGCAAAATCTCTTGAAGTATATCGACTTGAGTGTTTTTACTGTTATTGCACATTCACTAACAAAGAAAATAACACTACAAAACAACACATTACTTTCATGTTTTGGATAGCCCGTTGAGATTTCTAATATTTCAAGAATAACAAAATCTCTAAAAGTATATCGACTTGAGTGTTCTTACAGTTATTGCACATTCACTAACAAAGAAATTAATACTACCAAACAACATATTACTTTCGTTTTTTGGATAGCCCGTTGAGATTTCTAATCTTTCAAGGACGACAAAATCTCTTGAATTGAAGTATATCGACTTGAGTGTTCTTACTGTTGTTGCACACACCCACATTATGAATCCAAATAGATGCAAATTTTATTCATCCTGAAAAGATAAATTAAAATGAATTAGACACAAATAAATTTCTTCAATCAATGACATAAATAACATGAAACTATTTTATAAATTTTTATGAGGGGCACTAATAGTATAATATAAAAAAAAATTGCTTTCATCATAAATTGTTCAAAACTATTTCACTAATAAAGAAAATAATATTATTAAACAATATGTTACTTTCATTTGTTTGATAGCCCATTGAGATTTCTAGTAGAAGGGTTATTATTTATAAGAAGGTGAATGATGGGAGGGAAGCAAGAGGTGGAGCTAAAACTAATTAATAACATTTCACAATTATTGTGGCCTAATAAAAAGGAGAGTTACAACAATTCATTATTTGCATTATTAAATGATATTTATCTTAAAATGAATAGATAAAATTTTAAAAATAGATAAAACCTCAAAATTTTGAGAAAAAAGATAAATATGAATACTTATTTGTGAGACATGTCACATCACCATCCCCACATTTTTCTTTACATATAGAGAGAGATTATTTGAAATTGTGTCAGCTAGAGAACGTTGATAGTAAAATGAATTATTATTTGTAGGTTGATATCCTACTATTTAATTGAACTAGTTTAGAGTACGTGAGTTACATATGTATCAAAAGCTAATTAAAAATAAATACATATGAAAAAATATATTATTATATATACATTATTTTATTAAGTATAAATAATTAAAACACATAACGTAAAATTTTGAAGATAAAAAAATATTGTTAATTAAAAAAACACTAATAATTTAGAAAAAAATTAGATGTATTTAGTCTTTTTTTTTTATAAATTGAGATGGCCTGAACTAATGATAACCAAAGTTTAGATATTTTAAATAATATTTAGTCATTATACATATTTTCTAATTCTAAAAGTATTTCACTTTTAACGGAGAACTATTTTTACTCTACGGCATCATTAATAAGAATTTAAAACTTAGAGTATTTAAAACACATATAAAACAATTCGATAAAAACAAAATTTGTTTGACTCTTAAAAAGTTCATTTGTGCCTTATAAAATGAGTTTGTTTTGTCATTAATTAATAATACTAAAACATTAATGTATAAAATCATTTCTACCATTATTTTTGGCTATGAAGCCTCTAATATAGATCCAAAATTAATTTAAACCATGTAGCCTCTGATATAGATCCAAAATTAATTTAAACCATGTATTAATTTCATCTATTTTTATTGAGTAGATAGAAAGTGTCACACTCTTTTTTTTTTTAACCAAAAAGAATTCATTTTAAGTTTGAAAAGGGTTTTTATTATTAAAGTGACAAAATAAACTTGTTTCGAAAAAGAATTATTTTTACGTTCAAATTCAGAGTTGCCATATGATATAAACTCGGTATGACAAGTCACCTTTGAAAATCTTTTTTCAAAACGATTAGACTCTTTAAACTGATTTGCGAACAGAGATTCCGAATAAGAAATTCTGTTGATCGAGGAAAAGATGTTAAACACCCCTCGGTCCCGTAGTTCGACCACGATCGCTTTGTGGAGTATATTGGCTAATTAGACACAGTGTATCAACCAACAAAACACAACAATTAGACAAACAAACACAAACATGACAAATCCCCAAAATATAATGTCCAATCCGATTATACAATCCAAAAAATGAAAAAAGCGGAAATATAAACTTACTCTATTCTAAACTAATCATAAACTAAACTCCACCCGACGTTTCGAGCCTTGATCGTGCACCATCTTCAAGTACATAATACTTCGGGACATTCCCCGACAAATGAATACAATTTTAATTTCGTGCGATAAACTAAAAAACATTCAACACATTCAACATTCAACGCACCATTCCTAAATTTTGCCTATCCGAACCTAAATTTTTGCCTACTAAGCTTTCGGCCAAAACTATGATCCTATCAAATTTGCAAATTTGATGTTTATTTCGAATTAAACAAAACAACAATAAATCAACATTAATCTAGATTCACCATTTTTATTAATTTCTCAATTCCGCCTCAAATTTTCTTTTAACATTAAATTTTCGCAATTCGCAATTACCATTTCAACAATCCACAATCATTTTTACAACAAAATTAAGCAACAAATCAACATCACCAAATATTCAATCATGTCTCACCCAAATCAAACACATATACAACAACAACAACAAACCCAGTGTATTCCCACCTAGTGGGGTCTGGGGGGGAGGTAAGATGTATGCAGTCCATACCTCTACTTCTGATGAAGTAGAAAGGCTATTTCCGAAAGACCCCCGGCTCAAGGCACGAGATACCACACAAACACATAGTAAAGCACAGAAGCAGATTACATAACATAAATATGGCACCCATAAGTATTATAAAACAGAGGAAAGCAGAGGAAGGCAGAGGAAAGCACACAGATTCGTAATAAAACATGGAACACGGAACACGGAATCATAACAGGAATAAAACCCCCACCAAGTAATTCCCTACACTAGCGACCCAAACTGGCCCTAATCCTCTGCCGTAATTCGCGTCTTCCAGACCTTCCTATCTAGGGTCATGTCCTCGGTGAGCTGTAACTGTTCCATGTCCCGCCTAATCACCTCACCCCAGTACTTCTTCGGCCTACCCCTACCCCGCCTAAAATCATCCAACGCTAGCCTCTCACACCTACGGACCGGGGCATCCATGCCCCTCCTCTTCACGTGTCCGAACCATCTCAATCGTGCTTCCCGCATCTTGCACTCCACTGAAGTCACACCAACCTTCTCCCGGATAGTCTCATTCCGAACTCTATCCCCTCTAGTCAGTCCACACATCCAGCGCAACATCCGCATTTCTGCCACCTTCATTTTTTGGATGTGGGAGTTCTTAACTGGCCAACACTCCGCTCCATACAGCAAGGCCGGACGGATTACCACCCTGTAGAATTTGCCTTTAAGCTTGGGCGGCACCTTCTTATCACACAGTACCCCCGACACGAGTTTCCACTTCATCCATCCCGCCCCAATACGGTGCGAGACATCCTCGTCAATCTCACCGTTACTCTAGATCACGGACCCAAATCAAACACATATGATGAAATAAAATAAGAAGAGATAAAGCTGGACCTTCCGATAATGAATTTTGTTGATAATAACGAATTTAAAAGAAATCCAAACTCGAAACCCCAAATAGAAAGCCTCGACAACGAACTAAACTCCAACTCAATATCGAGAAATAAATCCAAACTCGAAACCCCAAATAGAAAGCCTCGACAACGAACCAAACTCCAACTCAATATCGAGAAATAACGATCCGGACAGATTTGAATCCTAAGAAAGAAGAAATAGCAAGCAACTCGAGACCGAAATTATGAAAAATCAAGGAAAACTGTATCCGAGATCTCGCCGAAATTGGCTAATTTTGGTCGTTGGTCCGTATTTTCGCAGCGAGAGAGACGATTTTTAGGATCGACGGGGCCTAAATCCGTCGGAAAGCCACTGGTTCCAGCGAGATTAGCTATTCTCGACTAGATTCGCCCCAAATCAAGAGAAAACCAAGAGATTCCGGCGAAGCAGTTGCCAGAACAGTGACCAAACGCACAAAACTCATTTTCTCCCTCGATTCTCACTTCATCTCAAGTCATTTTCACTTATTTTTCTTAATTGTTTTCACTGTATGTGTCGTGGGTGTCTTTTTCCTTTTTCCTCCGTCTCCCTTGTGCTTATATTTTGTGTCCCTCTGTTCGATTTTTATGGAGTCTCTCTTATCCGCGTGAGTGGGTTTCCAGTGAATCCCCTGGTGAGTGTGTGCGTGAATGATGGTGAAGAAACCCCCCCCCCCCAAGTGAGATCTGTGTATATGTATATGGGGAGTGAGTGATGTGTGTAGAGTGTGAGAGTGATGAGTGGGTGTGTTTTCTTGGTATGTTGTGTGTGCAGAGTCTATCTGTGTGTGATATGTGTTAATCCATGGAGAAAAATTGAAGTTTGTTTTTTCTCCTCCACTGTGAGAGAATGTGTGTGTTATATCTTGAGGGTCTCTATATGCGTATATATCTCTTTTTCTCTCTATAGTGTGTCTATTGTGCCTTGTAAATGAGGAAAAGAAATGCTACAAGTATGTGTTGGGGGGGGGGGGGGGGGGGGGGGGGGGAGATGGGGGGTAGGGTGAGGAGGTGTGGGGTAGTGATATGTTGTCAAAATTTGATAGGGAGGGGTTGTTAGTTTGTTCAAATTGAGATTATGTTGAAATTTACGGACAAAATTTATTTAGAGTTGGTTATTATTTTGTCATTTTGTGGAAAAATTATGGAATGGGGTTGGGGTGCGTGGTAAGACGGAGTAAATAGTAAAAATAATTTTTAAAGGGATAAAATTACGTTTCTACATCATGTCCTCTATGAATGTAAACACATAGTGTTTTCAGACAAAGAAGTAGATAACGAGATAGAATTTTGTCCTGACTGTTATTCAAAAGAAGAAATAGAAGGAAGAAGCGCAACCGAGTTTTGATTTTGAGCATCTTACCAATCCCAAGTTATGTTGGATTCAAGTCACGTGTGGTTCCAGAATTGACAAGGAGGGACTATACCGAGTTGGAGAGTCGAGTGAGGCCCTGGTGAGGTTCCGATCAACGACTTTGTTATTACATCAAAAAATGAAAATTTCAATTTAAAAAGATAACTAAAATTATAAAATCCTATCTATGCAGCTTCTTGATTCTTGTCTTACTATTTCATCACCCTATTCTCCAAGCGGACTCCTGACTCGCAATTTCATCTCCTTGTTGCTTCAAATTTTTCATCCTGTTCTCCAGGCGGGTTCTTGAATTGTTATTTCTTCAATCTTTTGACTCTCAATTTGTACACCTTGTTGCTTGACTTTTAACTTTTTCACCTTATTGCTCGACTTTCCATTTATTCACCTTGTTGGTTGACTTTCAACTTCTTCACCTTGTTGCTTGACTTTCAACTTCTTCACCTTATCTCTTTACTTTCCATTTATCCATTATGTTCTTTAGGCGGGCTCCTGAAATCACATCAAAACTAGAAAGAAAATTATTCCAAACAAAGATTATTATAAAGAGAGATTCTATTTGCCAACAAAGTAAAGTTCTAAACAACAGGAATCAAATTTTTGCCCTAGTTTACCATCAGAGGACTTTTTTTAAAGTCATATCATAACTACTTAAAAATTCCAAACAAGAAAATGCATCTTCTATGGATTAATTGGAATGATTCGACTAGAAAGTGCATTTTATAAGAGTCAAAAGGAAATGACTCGATTAGAAAGGAACTCGAAACCAAAATGAGTCACGGAAGTAAAAAAGTGACCAAAATAGGCCACTTATTTAAAAAGTTACCAAAATAGGCTAAACGTAATAATTTATTACGTTTTCCACTTTTTTGTTAACGATCAACTAACGGAGTTGACTTTTATAAAACGTAAGAATTTCTTACGTTTTACATGATGATCGAGGGAAAAACGTACAGTGAATTGTCGAATCTATTAAATCACTTTTCACAAAAAGTTTTCTTCCACGTAATAAAATCTTACGTACTTCACTTTCTTGTAAAGCTTAAGGTGGTCCCACAATTTCATTTTGTCCATTTTTTTCACTATCTCATCACCGTCCCTTTCCACTTTTTTCACAATTCCACTTTGTCCACTTCTTGAAAAGCTACTTTTTCAACTTTTATTTTAACAATTATAATTTTTTTAATTTTATGCAGTTAAATTTATTTAGATTTATACCTAATTAAAATAATTTATTTTTGCTCTATGTAATAAATTTTTACGCTTTGCAAAAAATAAAATAAAAAAGGAAGTATCAATTAGATCATTAACTTAACAATTTTCTTATATTTATTCTATGTCAAAAAATAATCAGTTCTATCTTTAATTAATCGATTTCTCTGTAAAAAAAATATTATATTTTTGAGTTTTCCTCTATTTCAAAATAGTGAAATGTTAAATTTTTGTCGATCAAATATGCTACTATATACAAGAATTATATTTCTTGGTGTATTAAAAATATGAAATTAATTTTTTTGGTTAGTGAGTCATCATAGTTTTCGATTAGTGTTTTGATTGGGATATTGAGGAGACTCACATATACAAATTTATTTCATATTATAATTAATGGAGTAAAAAATCACAATTTGATTTAGGAGTGTACAAAATCATACCGATAAATCTATATGATAATGTATAAATCAATAACATTTTTATCGGTACGATTTTATTAAAAAAATTATTACATTATTCATTCGATTTTGATTTTTGTATTGATAAACCGATAACCCAATAAGATTATACTACATAATTATTTTACACCCTATATATCTCTCTCTCTTATATATATATATTAGAAGTTTTCATCTTCGATTTTGCAACTAAAAATTGATAACCAGTACAACTATAAATAATAGAAATTTTCATCTTCTTATAGAGAATCCAACAATAACAAGGAAATATTAGAAATATAACTATAAACATATTGCTTTAATAAGCAAAAAAATATAACTAGATCCGTCAAAATACACCATCTTATCAAACTAATGCACCATTACGTACGCCAACATCGATTTTCAATTCAACGACACAAAATGTAAATGAACATCGTCACATTACATATGAAACTAATGCACAGAATTAGCTTCAATAGCCTCTTGCCTTTCAACTCTTTTTGTTGTTTGTTAGTGTTCTTCAACAAATCCAAGATCACAATATTTGCTTGACGTGAAAATTTTGGATCATACCAATCAAAAAAGTTGCAACTAGTTTAAAATAGAGACTGTAATTCATAAAAATGAAAGTGATAAAATTTAGTTGTTGCAGAACATAAAAAAAAAAAAAGATGAGAGAATATAAAAATTACATACACCATAATGCATACAACCGAGGAATCTACGTCCGGGGTTGTCATCCGATCATGAAATTCTCAGAATTGGAGGAGAACCACATGAACAAACAAGTCTCCTGTTATAATTCGTGGAGTTAGAAATAAGTAGATAACGAAAAAGGTAGTAGAATGAAATTTTGATTTAGAGTGGAAGTGATGGAGGAAGAGGATAATAAATAGGAATAGGGTAATAAACAGGAAGAGAGATAATTGAAATTTTGAAAAGTGTAATAAATTATAATGTTTTTACAAAAAATTTAGTAAAACGTAAAAAATTATTACGTTTTACACAAAAAAAAATTAAGAAAATGTGCAATGTCCCATCAAAAGTATGTAAAATGTAAATAATTTTTTTAAAGAAAATTATTGATTTGTTTTGTTAATTCAAGTGTCATGGAGTTAATTTTTTTGACTTCTTCTTTCATAAATAGTATTAAAAAGTTATTTTTTAGTAAAACGTAATAGAAAAATTACATTCTTTTATAATTTTGTCAGGTAAATGTATAATTATTGATGTGACATATCATACAAATGGACTGAATAATTAAAATTGTATAGTTGAAAAGTATTTTATATTTTTTTCTAAATTTGTCTGTTCTGAAAGTATAATTTTTTATGTGTTGAGTCACAAAAAGGAGTAAATAATTAAGTGATACATTATATTTTTGTTCCTTTTTATTTTGTCTCCCAAGCCCCCTGCAAACACTATATAAGAATGCCTTCAACTTATTGATTGATCATTCTGTAACATTTTCATCATCCCTTTATATTTCTTTGTTTCAATCAAAAAGAATGTCTTCGGAACCAAAAGTTAGAGTTTCTTTCTTTTGGGATGGTGACATTATCTTTGATGGAAACACCATACATTATAATTGTCCCCCGAAATACAATGTCAAGTATCTACTGAATCTTCGATTTAAAAAATTATATGATTCACTTTATAAAAGAATGAGTTTTGAACAGTTCCGATTATAAATTGATTATAATTGGAAAATATCCAACGTCATTTTTAGGTCAAGGACAAGTAAATTTTGGCGAATGACTAATAAATGATGACGATTCGTTGGGTGACTTTTTGAGGGCTCCGAATGACTACATAGATTAAATCAAGCTAACCGTGCTTGAAGTGTATGTTAGGAAGCAGCCCAGGTCTAGCTATTGTCATTCTCCTCTATCAAATGATGTGTTTCCTCAGTCTAGTGATTTTCCTCAGACAACTCAATATCAAAATATTCATACCGGCAGATATGATTTTGATTTGAACAAAACTATTAATGAAAATGATTGGTAACATTCATTCATTTGTGTCATTTTTATTAAAAAAAAATTGACAAAAACTTGTAGTGTTTGATTATTATTTATGTTTGTAGGTCTTTACCACAACAAAAGATGAATATTGTTATAAGTTATGGACATGATCATTATTTTGGACAGACTTCACATTTCGGATCGATGAAAAATGCTGAACCATTCTTTAATGTGCATGGGTCGTCTAGTTTTGGTGCAACTGAATATTATCGGTACGTTCACCAATTAAAGTTTAATTTGAGTAGTTTTAATTAATATGATAAACATATATATATTTATATATTTTATTTTTCATATTTAGGGTAAATATTGGCCAAGATTAGTCCAATGTTCATGCGAATATCGACACTGTTGATCAACCAAATTATCGTTCAAGCTCACAGAGTGATAGTGATTATTTGCCTAACGCTGATGAATCTGATGATGAACTTTCATTTGTAGCATCATCGAGTGATGATGAATTTATGACTCCCAATCGCTCAGCAAGACCAATGTTCATAAGTCCTACTCACGTTGAAGAATCTTTGCCACCATAAAATCTGCATTTAGTAGTCAAGTCACCATCGGTGCATATCCCTGAATTTTATCATCGTGCAATTCTTTATCTTGACCACCCTTTATATGGTTCAGATGTGTTTATGGATACCCACGGTGATAAATGTATATCACAAGGTACGTGACGTGAACCACAAGATTTTATGAATAGTAATTTTTATGTTGAAGAAGGCATGTTGTTCAAGCCAAAGAAGGAGGTGCAAAGAGCATTTAATATTTTACATTAAAAGTGGGCAAAAGAGTACTATGTTAGTAAGTCAGCAAAAACGTCATGGCGAATTTGTTGCATACAAGCAGATGAAGGGTGTGCATTTAAGGCCACTACATATAAGTCCAAAAAGACTAATATGTGGACAATCGGGACATACCATAATGAACACACGTGTAATATGGGTACGTGTCGTGAAGGTCACTTTAACTTGAATGTCGAGATGATTGCTTCTGTTCTCCTCACTGATATAGAAAAGACGCCAAGGTATTATTTTATGTTTGAGTTGTTTTTTCCTTCAATAAAGAAATACGTATTTGTGTTTGAAAATTCTTATGATTTCAACATGTCAGGTTTCCTATCAAAGATTGTCAAACAACAATTCTTAAAGCATATAGTAAAATGGTAAGTAGAAGAAAGGCGTATCTCGGATGCAAGCGTGCTTTTGAAAAAATCTATGGTACTTAGGAAGGCTCTTTCAATCAGTTGCCGAGGTACATGCACGCGTTGAAAATGCTACAATCCAGGCACTGTTGTGAAATGGAAGTTGGAGCGGCATGATGATGTCGATGAACCGGTATTCAACTATGTGTTCTAGACTTTCAAGCCATGTGTTGATAGATTTTTTTACTGTCGTCCCGTGATATCAATTGATGGAACACGTGTACAGTAAATTTGACATCAAAATGTTGATTACAGTTGGAATGGATGGTAACGACTCAATTTTTCCCTTGGCCTTTGCTATAGCTGCGAATGAAAGCAAAGAAACGTAGACTTTATTTTTGGATCATTTGCATCACCATGTTATCAGAAATCGTAGAGGCGTAACATTAATATCGGATAGACATCAGGGAATACTGTCAACTCTATATAGCACACCTAATTGGCAGGCCCCATTTGCTTACCATCGATATTGCACAAACTTATAAACAATAATGTTGTTCTCAAACATAGTTATTTCAGTTGTAGATCAAAACTTGAACGGTAAGCCCAAACAAACTAAGCACATTAAAATCAAGCCTTTACAAGAATCCACTAGACACTATATACGACATAACATGCAATATCTTTCGGTCTGAGCATTTGTCTTTTGGGTCTTGGTGAAAATGGACTTCTCAAAGGCTAGCTTACCACTGTTTGTCGGCCAGTTATCAGAGTAGTACTTAACCGCTACACGCTTTCCCTCCGAATTCAAAAGAAGTATGTTCTTCACCACAGAACAAGAATCCTACACAAACAATCACCATTCACTTACAATAGTCGGTTTCAAATTCACTCTTTTAAGATGTCATAGATTCCAAAAAGCCTAACTTATCTGGCCATAGATGAAAACGGAAAACAGTCGTATAAATAACTACTCGAGGAAAGGAAATATAGGTCATAAGATGTAACACCAGTCTGCAATAAATAACTACAAGAACATATCCCATAGAATCTTGCATTTAGCAACAGGAAGTATTTCTTTTATGTTACCCGGATTTACTTATCCTAGAAGTGAACATTTGCATATGAACTTGCAATTCTCCAAGAAAAGTCCAGTCCTGCGGAATGAGTTTCTTTTGCAACAACAGAATAAAAATAGAAAGCCCCTTGTAATATTAATATGTTCTCTAGTTTTGAAGCTTAAAACATTTTGTGTACAGTAGGTTTGAGGGCCAAGTTTTAACAGCATGGAGCATAGCTTCTTTGGATTCACCAAAAATAGTGGACAACATACTAAAAAATCTACAAAAGAAAATTACTTTAACATTTTTGCAGAACCAAAAAATTAAGAGATTCAAACCAACACAAGGATAATAAGATGATCAACAAAGTGCTAGTGAATCGAAAATGACCACACACGGCTTCACTAGGCTTCCAACACTTGGTTTTGGAACTAGAAAATGAGTTCAACAACAACAAAAATAAATAACAACAATGCTAGTGAATCGAAAGAGCCCCACACGACTTCACTAGACCTTTAGATTCAACAACACAATGATAACGAGATTACAAGACATAGAAACTTGACATACAATATTCAATGATCTAAGACAGGAATACTGAAGAGTACCTACGAAAGTATACTATGTTCCACAGCCCTTTGGCTTGCGTAGAGCATCCAAAGGTCGAAATCCATCGCTATCCTTCCTCGTCTTAGTTGGAAGAATCTCCTTCCATTTCTTTTTTGCCCTCATAACAGGTACTTTTGGCCCGGGTGGGTGATCCATGTGTGCATCTATTGTAATGAACTCATTTTCATATGAAGACGGGACTACTGAAAGAAGAACCGCCAATCTGAACAAACAAAGTAATAAAAAAAATTTACTTAAGTAGCCTAATATTAATGTTAACACAAAAAATTAATAGAATTAACACAGTAAATTAAGCCTGTGCGTTTAAGGGACATTTAATCGATGCCGGCATCATAGCACTCTGACTTGTCAAACCATACAAGTCCGCAAGAACTTTGAAGCTAATAACGAAATTAAACAAAAGTTAAATGAAACGACTTACCATTATCTATTAAGGCAGTATAGAACGAACTAATAATTATTATAATAAGAAATGAGTATACCTGCATGTCATTGGGAGGTCTGACCCATGTAGGAAGGGTATCACCCTGGTGTATTTCTCTGGCTTGGCAAATGGAGGCAGGAAAAGACATACTATCAAACTAATAACAAAATTAACAAAAAGATAAGTATATATTATAAAGAATATATATAAAACAAAGAAGTTTAAACTACAAAGTTAAGTTAAGATGTGTCTCAAAGTGAAAGCCACTCGAGCTCGGCATAGCATAACCCATCAAGGAATCCAAGCTACGACCAAACGTCGGCACATCAAACATTTCATTGGTATATTATGTGAATGTTTTCCCAACATTTTGTGTACCACAGGGGCCCTACAACAAGACATACACCATTATGGCATGATAATAATTCATAACTCTTTAGTTAGAAAAAAATATTGTATTACTTACCGGTGTATCCAGCATATAACCATCGCCAATAGCTGATCCATAACTCAGACGAACTGCCTCCACATCTCACCTAGGTTTCCCGTCTACAGGAAGAGATGGTAGTTCCATTAGCCTCATGCTATAGGCTCCGGACATGTCTAGAATCGGCTCAGATAGAACGACAAGAGTAGACGATGATGGCTCATTAAATAATTCATGCACATTTGCGTTGCGGGGTCTTCCCCTTGGACGACCACATCCTCGCTCTCTACCTCGGCCTTCACCACGTCCTCGAGCATTTACATTATAATAGAACTAATCAACGTCATAAAATGGCCCATCTAGCAATATGGTATTGCGAGCCTCCTCAAATATTTGTTGTACCACACTCTCTATTTCATGTCCCCATAAAGCATGTGCAGGATCCTTTTGCACTTCTAACAAAATATTGAGGATCTTGCGAAGTCCCCTCGACAACGTAGCAACTGTACCATCATGAGGAACAAATCAAGCTCTATACTTTTCCTGTAGATAAAGGTAGAGATAAGAAGATTATAAAATTATAGTATATTACTATAATCTAAAAATTATTTTTTCATGGATCGTCCCTTGAGGTCCTTTAGAAAATCCAAACGTCAAATGAAAAATGTTAATTTATCCTTATTTATCTAGCACAAATCAAACAAATATAAACTCCTACATCATATACATATTTTTGGTTACGAAAAAATTATAAATTTATAAGTACCTTTAAAACAGGATTTCCTACCACCAACCGTCCGTGCCTCAACAACCACAGTGCATAATCTCTCAGTACAGCACCATGGATTGTCCGTGCCAATTTTCTATGTTGATCCCTCCAATCATTAAAATAACCACTTAAGAGGTCAACCAACGACTGATTGACCCTAGTACGCAGATCAACGTCAAAGTGCTCAGGATTCCACTCTGGGTGCTCGGGTATGCAATATTGGAACACAGGGGCAGTGTATGCAATATTGCATCGTACGGTCTTCACACAAACTATGTTACATAAAGACAATTAGATGGATTAATAAGAGCAATCATAAGCTTTAACAGCCACCTCAACATATGCTTGTTAACAACAACCTCAGCATAAAGACAATTAAGTGGATTAATAAGATTAATCATATCCTTTTTACGCATCATGCAACCAGAACATTTAACCATTACATTAAAAGTTTTTGAACATTACAATAATTAATTTATATACTTGAAAATTACAATAAAAGTAACAAGCAATAACAATAATTAACAACTTCAAATATTCTTATATAAATTTACTAGCCTTACTAGTATATAAACATCACTTTCATTTATATCACAACACCCACTTTATTACTTATTTTGCAGTCCCACTTGAGTGAATCATAACAACTAATAATAGACATCATAATTATACTAAAAACTTTCTAATACATTAATCAACTAACATCTCATATTTAGCATGAGTTAGTAAGACTTACCTGTACCTCCGTCATGTGATCTATTCGATCTCTAATAGCTATTAGACTGTGATGTGACTCAATGTTTCTTTCAGCGCCCTTTATCCATCTCGTGGCATATGGAAGTGCTGCGTCATCATCCTCCGACTCATATAGTCCTGGCTGTAGAGATAACATCCTCTCCCAACACCATACCTGAAAGTGAAACAATAAATTAGTTAACTAATCTTACACATATTATATTTGAACATTATTAAAACATAAGTAATTTAATTGCCTGAATAAGTGGTAGATATCCATATAGAACACGTGCATCTTTATATGACGCGCAACACAGTGACCTGTATAAGCAAGCCAATACTGGATTGCCCCAACTATAGCTACCAACATCGCCAATGGGGTTTAGGAATGCTAGAAAATATAGCCTAATAAAGATGCCCGAAGAGTTTGAGAATAAGATACCCCCAAGAATCACCATCATGTATAATCGGGTAATCTTATCCACCCTGGCAACTGGAGTATCGTTTTCAATGGGTTTGATTTCTAACTCATCTTTAATGAAAGCGGTTAGATTCGTCAAACTCACAAAACTCTTGCCATTAATAGGCCCAACATATCCCATGAGTACCTCTAGCATATCACGCCACGACCGACCCCTACCAAAAATATCCTATAGATATACAGGGTGACCATCAACACGCAAACCAAACAGGAGTTGTACATCCTAAAGTATGATCGTTGCCTCACCGAAAGGCAGTTGAAAGCAATGACTTTTCAGATGCCATCTCTCAACCATCATCGTAAGAAGATGTCTATCATACTGCATTCTACCTACTCTAATGACATCATATAATCCCGCAATGGATAAGTATTCTTTGACGCGCTGATGCGGCGGGTGTGAGGTAAATAAAGACCAAGCTATCTCGATCCTGATAGACCTGATGCACAAATCGTATGGTATTTTTTCTTTCTACAGCCACTCCGATCGATGATCACTCTGTAGTCTAAGTAGTGTTGATTCAACAGGATCGGGATGCACGACACGCTCCATTTTAAGTAACAACCTGCACCCATAATTAAGTTCATATTTACTTTCACTTAAATGCCCAGTGTTTTACAAGTTTATTATGAGCCTAACATGTACTCATTATAACTACAAACTTGTACTGTCTGTTGTTGTTGTTGTAATTGAACATCTTAGTACAAAAGATAAACAAAAAAAAATCACCAAATTAAAAACTGTTATGGAATGTATATAAACGTCATTCTTAGTTTTTACATAGTCATGTTTAGGTGCAGATTTGTAGGAATCCTTTTTATTTTTTGTCCCGACTTATTTCCATTTGATTATGTAGTGTCAATCTCAATCCAGATCCATCCATGTTTGGGCTTGTGGTCCATGATTTTCTTATACTTGGTCAATTTGAGCTAGCTTTTAGGTTGATTTAGAGGCTCAGGTGTCATATATTTACAAAAACATTAAACTAATTAACACGAATCTCCAAATTTCAAGTTCCCAAAATCCACAAAAGCTAAAATTGTTCAGTTAGAAAACAACTCACATATGCTACCTATCTCGAACCAAAATCTCAATTTTAAAAGATGGAATAGCACCAGAAATGCAAAAACTCACTTTACAACTAACTTTGCTTTTGCACGAAAGATGCTTTCTCCAACCCTCCAATATCCTAATAGAACAACAGCTCAAAATTTTAGAAACTAACAAACTGTTTTCCAAATTCAATTAATTATAACGAATCTCCAATTTCAAGTTCCAAATATCCCCAAGAGCTACAATTGTTCATTATACCAGAAATCAATCCATTCACTTACAATACCTATCTGAATCAAAATCTCATTTAAAAAAAATAAAAAATTAGCACCAAAAATGCAGAAACTCACTTTACAATTAGCTCAGCTTTTTACGCACGAAGGTGGGGTCGCCGGAAAGTAGGGGGTCGTTGGTGGGACAAAGAGAAAAGAGATAATTAGGGGCGGAGGGGACCAGATGGTAAAGAGAAAAGAGAGAATTGAAAATGATAAGAGGGTAAAGTGTTAAAAGTGTAATACGTTATTTTAACTTACGTTCTGTCATTGAAAAATGGAATTGTGGGGACCACCTTAAGCTTTACAAGAAAGTGAAGAACGTAAGATTTTATTACGTGGAAGGAAACTTTTTATGAAAAGTGATTTAATAGATTTGACAATTCACTGCATGTTTTTCTCTCGACCATCGTGTAAAACGTAAGAAATTCATACGTTTTACATTTTTTTTTATAAAACGTAAGAATTCCTTATGTTTTACAAAAAATAGTGTAAAACGTAAGAAATTCTTACGTTTTTATAAAAGTCAACTCCGTTAGTTGACCATTAACAAAAACGTGGAAAACGTAATAAATTATTACGTTTAGCCTATTTTGGTAACTTTTTAAATAGTTGGCCCATTTTGGTCACTTTTTTACTTCCGTGGCTTATTTTCATTTCGAGTTCACTAGAAAGTACATCTTCTAGGAATCAAGGGGACTGACTCGACTAGGAAGTACATCTTCTAGAAATCAAGGGGAATGACTAGACCAGGAAATATATCTTCTAGGAATCAATGGGACTGACTTGACTAGGAAGTATATCTTCTAGGAATCAAGGGTACTGACTCGACTAGAAAGTACATCTTCTAGGAATCAACGGGAATGACTCGACCAGGAAGTAAATCTTCTAAGAATCAAGGGAATTGACTAAACCAGGAAGTACATCTTCTAGGAATCAAGGAGACAGACTCAACTAGGAAGTACATATTTTAGGAATCAATGGGACTGACTCGACTAAGAAGTACATATTCTAGGAAACAAGAGGACTGACTCGACTAGGAAGTACATCTTCTAGGAATCAAGGGGAATGACTCGACCAGGAAGTACATCGTCTAGGAATCAAGGGGAACGAATCGATCGAAAGGTATGTCTTCTAGGAGTCAAAGGGAACAACTCAACTGGAAGGTACGTCTTCTAGGAGTCAAGGGGAATGAATCAACCAGAAGGTATGTCTTCTAGGAGTTAAGGGGAATGACTCGACCGGAAAGTACGTCTTCTAGGAGTCAAGGGAAACAAATCGGCCAAAAGGTACATCTTCTAGGAGTCAAGGGGAACAACTCGATTGAAAAGTACGTATTTTAGGAGTGAAGGTTCAATTTAAGAAGTGTATTACCGAGCAATTGAAAACTGAAATACCTGGACAACGAAGTGTGTCCCCGAGGGATATTGGATGATGAATTTTACCATGAAATGATTATCAAACCTGTGCAGCAACATTGCTTCCTGTATTTGTAGAAGTCAGGCATTGCAGTCCTTGTTATTTATGCTCTGAAGTCCTTGATTTGAAGGTAACATATTTCCTGTTTCATCGAAGAAAACTTGTAAGTTTAAACATGGTTTGTGGCTTTGGCTTTTGTGGTAAACGCCCTTGCCCTTATCTTATTTAACCTTATTTTCAACCATTAGCATATATCATTGACTTGCTACATCATTAACCCAAACTCAGGTTATTAAGAGTGACTCTGAAACAAACACAATATCTCTGCTTTTCCAGGCTTCTCCTTTGAACCTTGGTATTTTCATGAATTCTCATACTTATCACTTGACAAAATTTTCTGCATGCCTTATTTTGGCTCACAATCATGTCTTTTTTATGTGTTGGCCTTTTTTCTTGCTTTGTGCAATTGAAGAAGCTGGTAGTCAGTTTTGAAATCTTTTCTCACATGTTTTGACATGGACTTGACTCAAAGACACGAGGAAAATGATAACAATTTAATAACTGACTCAAGAAGATAGAAATAGAAACATAGAAAAGAAAGAAAAGACAATATACGTCCCCACTGAAACAAAGAAAAAAAATTTATCTAAAAATGACAGTCAACCCTAATGATTATGACATATCTTTTGGATCAAGCTGCCTAATCTTCCATCTGGACTTTCTACTAATTGTTCTTGAGTTAATGGCCCTGAAATTGAGTTACTTCCTTGGGCCAATTGAATTTGGAGACCTCATTCGGCTAATAACGCCTCGAAGGATTTTTGCCAACAAGCCTCTCTCATTTTTCTTTCCTCACCTCACCATTGCCTTAGGGTATCCGTGAGGGTTTTTCACCAATAAAACTCCCTTATTTTCATTTCTCTCAATTCACAGTCGTCTTACGGTGCCCATGAGGGTTTTCACCGCTAAGACTCTTTCATTATTATCTCTCTCAACCTACCATCGCCTTACAGTGCCCGTGAGGGTTTTCACCAATAAGACTCTCATTTTTATTTCTCCTGATTCCTTATGCTGAGGAAAACAAGTAATTTCCAAAATGCATTGCATCCTTAGCCTTAACATTCTTAAAGATTAATCTGAAGGTCTTTCTCTGGTTGTAGCTTGGCTTTTGGATAAGGTTAGAAAGAAGGATGGCATGAGACCCAAACGACACTTGAAGTAGGGTAAGACTTACAACTTTTGAAATCGACTCAAACAATGAGGATTAACTCATGCCCCAGTTTCTTTTGACTGGGTAATTCTAAATTGCTTATTTGGTTGGACCGAGCCCAGAGTAGGGTAGCCTACGTATCTCACCCCCGAGATAGGAGAATCAGGTCACACATAGTTCTGACAACTTGTTCTTTTGCTTGATTCTGATTTCTTTTTTTTTTTTTGTATTTTATTGACTCTTTTTTTCTTTGGAATTTTTTTTGCACTCGTCACTTTTCTTTCTTTTGACACATTTTTTTTCTCTTCTTTTTTTTTTGAAACTTTTCTGACTCTATTTTTTACTCGGCACATTTTGAACTTTGCTGACTCTATCTTAATTTCAAAAGAAGGGTATGGAAGAAAAATATAACTAAGGCTCAAATGGGTAAACAAAGGATGCCACAGTGTTTGAATAGCAGAATGAAATGCCTTCGTCATGTCAATCCTTAAAAATGTAAGTACATATAATGTAATTTGACAGTGAAAGATGAAGATTATTTATGACACTTTAACAACACTAACTTTAACTGAGAATGTATGTCACTATTTCTTCTACACTTGTCAAATATACAACTCCATCTTTGTTGTACATCCCTCACATCAAATTATCCATGCTTTCGTGGAGTTGATTTTCTTTCTATTCCTTTTTATATAAGAGCAACAACCACCGTTTGACCTAATTGAGACATGTATTTCAATTGATGGCCAAGTTATTCTTGTGATTCTCAAAATAATTGTCTTAATTTTGAAATAAGGCTTCAACGTGTCACCAAATGCCTCAGCACTCTACCTATTTCATCAGATGTTTTTTCTAACTTTAGTCCTCTGAGTCAATGTTTCATGGTTAAATTGGATTTTAAGATCTGACTGAAAATTACGCGGGCATGTCATATCATTAGAATCAACATAAAATATACTGATTAAAGAAAACAAACAAATAACACATATTTAAAACATAAAGAAAAAGGGACACTTCGTTTGGTTGAAATAAATGATGGAAGGGTTTGAACATAAACCACACAAGGATAAAACAAGATAGATCCCCGAACTAAAACCCTGAAATAATTTGGATAACAGAAAAGAAAACAAACTAAACTACCAAACATCCATCCTAGCGAGGAGAGAAGTGACTTCCCAATTGCTGAGTTTGACATCTTAGCCACTGGTTTGCATATCAACATGACTAGAGCTTTCCTCACTATCAATGTTTTGCACCATAATTGATCTATCTTAAAGCATCTTTTCAATTTCTCTTTTCAAATCTCGACAATCTTCAATACTATGACCCTGAACATCAGAATGATACGCACATCATACATTAGGATCAAAATTTCTTGAGGATTAAGAGTGTGCCAAAGGAGAGGAGTGATCATGCCCCATTGTACCAATCTCTAAAATAAACTGGCATACGACTCTCCAATTGGTGTGAGACTATCTCTAGACTTGTGCCTCATTTCATTGTTCGGCTTGGATCGAAAATTGGGCATAATGTGACGATGATGTGGTTTTCTTGACCATGACCGCTGTCTAACTACAATAGCAAATGCATCTTTCTCATTCTTCTTCTCCCCAACACTTTCTGAACCCTTTTGAATTACTTGAGTAGTCGCTTTTAATTTTGCAAAACTCACAATGCGATCGATTTTAATTCCATCATCTATCATCTCTCCCATTTTGAGGACCTCAATAAATGGCTTGCCTAATGCAGGTAATAAGTGTTGATAATATGTTTCATCCTGCGCTTGAATAAACACCTCCACTATCTTGCTTTCTTTCATTGGCGATTTCACCATGCAGCTTGTTTACGCCTTCTGACCGCATACTCCCTAAAACTCTCTGTACTCTTCTTCTTGTCAGGGATCAATTTCATGTTATATTGAAATTGTTGCACAAATTTATTAGCTAAATCATCCCAACTATTCCACCTATCAATATCCTGATCAACAAACCACTCTGAGGCTAGATCCGAAAGACTCTCACTAAAGTAAGTCATGAGCAGTTCTTCTTTGCCTCCAACACCTCTAAATTGGTTACAACAACGTCTCAAATGTGCCACTGAATCTCCGTGTCCATCATAGTTCTCAAACTTTGACATCTTAAAGCCGAGGGAAAGGTTAATTTCTGATAACATACACAGATCTTTATACGAGACACTTTTGTAACCCCCGAATCCTTGAAAGTTCTTCATAGACAGTTCCAAACTTCTCAATTTTCTGGTCATTTCCTCTTGTTCTTCTATCATAACAGGCTTCTCAGTGTTAAGAGAAAATCCAGGCAGGTGAGTATAGTCGTAAGGACCAGTTGACTTAAATGTGGGTTCGGGAGCATAATATTGATCACCAGAAATATTCATTGCATGTTTTCCCGTAGAGTGGGGAGGCACAACCGGTAGATGCACATCAAAAGTAAGAGCTTCAGTTGGGGGTAGAGCTGCAAAAACGGGAATTGCAGGTGAAGCCGAGTACGTGGTAGTTTTGTATTGAGGATCTAGGAAATGAATATTGGAAGTATTTGCATAGTGTTGCCCTGGAGTAGACCCTGATGCATATTATGGCGTATCAAGAAAAATGGGAAACGGTGCATGTGACACGGGAAGCAAACTAGAAAGATATTCCAGATTATCAATGGGAAATGGAGGAAGTGGCAACCCATTAACCCAAGCTCAATGCATTTCTATCATTTGCTGCCTTAATTTTCGAATCTCTTCATTAGCTCCTAAATTCTTATTCCCCAAACTCTCTATCTGATTAGTGACACCAACCTCGGTATTCTTGTTGGCCATAACTTTCTCTTCGACTTGGCGCAATATGGAGGACCAGTCAAAATACCACAAACCAACCACCTTAAACTAACTGAACACGAGATAACAAATGTGTTAGAGTTCAACATTTTCTCAAAACCTTTCTTTTTTTTTAACTTTGGAAAGATCGCCGAACCCTAGAAGGGCGCCTACGTATCTCACCTCCCAAAGGGGAGAATCAAGTGTGCGTAGTTCGTGAAGTCTTGCCAAAATGGCAAAATAAACTTTTTTCCCCTTCTTTTTCTTTTTCTTGAAACTTTAAAAAGAAAATAACAAATTGTCAAAAGAATTGATGATTTTTTTTTTTGCATTTTTGAAGTTTAAGTTCCTATACAAAATGAAACCTATGATTGCCAAAGGAAAATCTTTGTTGGATTTTCAATTCTGAATTTCATATGAAAAATGAAAGTTGAACCTATTAAAGAAAAATCTTTTGTAGTTTTTTTTTAAAGATGTATATGACACCTACTCTAAATGAAGAGTGAAGAATTTTTTTTTTTAGGATGTATATGAAACACCTACTCTAATGAAGAGTGAAGAAAATCTTTTTTGGATTTTCTTAAATAAAATCACCGAACCTTGGAAGGGCTGCCTACGTATCTCACTCCCGAAAGAAGAGAATCAGATGTGCGTAGTTTGTCCAGATTGGACAATTAAATAATAACGGACAGACTAAACCACGGCCTGAGAGACACGACCAAGATTGGTGATAAAAAAACATCAATAAAATCTTTTTTGAGTTTTCAATTTGACGCTTCAAATAAAAATGACACCAACAACTATGAAAGAAGAAATCTTTTGATATTTTCATTATATGAAATATATAAAACTTCTACTATCTTTTTGAACTTTTCTATATAAAAAGCTCGTATTAAATTTTTTTTTTTTAAATTTTGAATTATGAATACATGCTAAAAGCACAAAAGAAAAATCTTTTTGGTGTTTTATTTTTTGAGTAAATGAGTGCAAAAGGTAATTTTTTTTTTGAATTTTTAGATTATGAAAAACAAAAACCACAAAGAACTCTAAAAACTACGAAACTCTTTTTTTTTACTCGCCTTTTCTCTTTTATTTATTTTTTTTCAAAATTTTCTTGCCTACACATTTTCCTTTAATTCTAGCACATGTTTACCCAAATTAGTCCGTCAAATAACCTTGTTACCCTCAAAGATGCAACAATTAGCACGTAAGGATGCTTCAGGGGTGAGTCTCCTACAAAAGACCAAGTGGATCCCGCTATGTCTCAATATGATGCAGATAAACATGACCTAAAAGTTGACCTACGTTGGGGTCCACTAACAAGGCTGTTTAAGGGAGCGTATGGTCGATAGTGGTTGCAACGGCTTTCCACCTACTCCATACACCCAACGGCTCCCCCTCCTAAAATAAGGGTAACTCAACTAGAGGTCGTGTACACACGTGTACTACGGACTTGTGTGGAAAAAATGACTCGGGTTATGCACATAATGCCAGATATAAAGCGGTAACACATTATAAAAACTGTAAACATTTAGCACATAGGTAATCAACAATGATAAGACAATAACACAAACAATGTTTATACACCCATAATATCAAATTAAGCCAATACAACAAAAAAAAATAAGCTCAAATTCTGAAAAATTCTCAGCAGAGTCGTCAAAGCTGTCACACCCCTTTTTTTAACCAAAAAGAATTCATTTTAAGTTTGAAAAGGATTTTTATTATCAAAATGACAAAATAAAGACTTGTTTCGAAAAAGGATTATTTTTACGTTCAAATTCAAAGTCGCCACTTGACATAAACTCGGTGTGTCAAGTCAATTTGAAAATTCTTTTCAAAACGATTCGACTCTTTAAATTGGTTTGTGAACAGAGATTCCGGTTAAGGAATTCTGTTGACCGAGGGGAAGGTGTTAAGCACCTCTCGGCCCCGTGGTTCGACCACGATTGCTTTGTGGAGTATATCGACTAATTCGACACTAAGAGTGTATAAACCATATAAAACACACAACAATTAAACAAACAAACACAAACAAGATAAATCCCAAAAATGTAATGTCTATTCCGATTATACAATTCGAAAAATAAAAAATGCGAAAATGTAAACTTACTCTATTCTAAACTAATCCTAAACCAAACTCCACCAGACGTTCCAGGACTTGATCGTGCCCCATCTTTAAGTACATGATACTTCAGAAAATTTCTCGGTGAATAAGTACAATCTCTTCGGAACATTCCCCGGCAAATGAAATCAATTTTAATTTCGTGCAATAAACTAGAAAACATTCAACACATTCAACATTCAACGATACCATTCCTAAATTTTACCTACCTGAACCTAAACTTTTGCCTATTAAGCTTTTGGCCCAAAATATGATCCTATCGAGTTCACAAACTTGATATTTATTCTGAATTAAATAAAACAATAATAAATCAACATTAATCTAAATTCACCCTTTTTATCGATTTCTCAATTCCGCCCCAAATTCTCTTTTAACACCAAAATTTTACAATTCGCAATCACCATTTCAACAATCCACAATTATTTTTTCAACGAAATTAAGCAACAAATCAACATCACTCAATATTCAATCATGCCTCATGCAAATCAAACACGTATGATGAAATAAAATGAGAAGAGATAGAGTTGAATCTTCCGATAATGAATTTTATTGATAATAACGACTTTAAAGAAATCCGAACTCGAAACCCCGAATAGGAAATAACGACCTGGGAAGAATTGATTCCTAAGAACGGAGAAATAGCAAGCAACTCGGGACCGAAATTGCTAAAAATCGAGAAAAACCATATCCGAGATCTCGCCGGATTTGATCGAATCTCACCGGAATTGCCTAATTTTGGTCGCTGGTCCGTATTTCTGCGGCGAGGGAGATGATTTTTAGGATCGACGGGGCCTAAATCCACCGAAAAGCCACTAGTTCCGGCGATATTAGCTATTCTCGACTAGATTCGCCCAAAATCAAGAGAAAACTAAGAGATTCTGGCGAAGCAGTCACCGGAACAGTGACCAAACGCACAAAACTCATTTTCTCCCTCAATTCTCACTTCATCTCACGTTATTTTCACTTTTTTTCTTATTATTTTCACTGTATGTGTTGGGGTGTCTTTTTCCTTTTTCTCCTAGTCTCCCTTGTGCGTATATTTTGTGTCTCTCTATCCGTTTTTCATGGAGTCTCTCTTATCCGCGTGAGTGGGTTTCCAGTGAATCCCCTGGTGAGTGTGTGCGTGAATGATGGTGAAGAAGAAGCCCCCCCTCCAAGTGAGATCTGCGTATGTGTATATGGGGAGTGAGTGATGTGTGTAGAGCGTGAGAGTGATGAGTGGGTGTGTGTTCTTGGTGTGTTGTGTGTGCAGAGTCTATCTGTGTGTGATATGTGTTAATCCCTGTAAGTAGCCGTTTGACCATGAAAACTAAAATTTTTTGTAGTTGGAGTTGAAATTGGTGTTGGAGTTGTGTTTGGCCATATTTTTTTGAATTTTTTTTTTACTTTTGAAAAATAAAAATTAATATGATTTTATACCCTAATTTTTACAAACTATCAAAATCACCCAACTAAAATTTACCTACTAATAAAAAAAAGAACACAATCAATCACTATTATAAAAATAATTACATATATATAGCCATATTTAATGAATTTCAATTATGAAATATATAATATTTACATTGATAGCCGTTTTTTCATATTTGAAAATTTTAAATATGAATGTTATATTAACAGATCACTACTTCCTGTTTTTTAGGTAACAAATATATCTTTCAAACAAATTTATTTTTTTAAGAATTTATTTAATTTATTTACTTCATTTTTCGTTCCTAAAAAATAGGAAATGGTGAGTTGTTATTAAATTTTAGGGTGCCGCTAATTTATTTCTTTAATTTTCTTATACATGAAAGATTTTATTGTGTGTGAATAAATTATTTCTATGTAAAACATGTTTTGCATATTTATGGTATATTATATCATATATCATAAATATATAAGTATGCTTTGTATGTTTCTTTATACTTTGTATTTTTATATATGTGTACATGGTATATACATGGTATAAACTTCATATATAACATATTTTGTATATTTATATTATAAATATGCTTAGTATGTTTCTTAATACTTTGCATATTTATATATGTGTGTATATGGTATATACATGGTATAAACTTTATATATAACATACTTTGTATATTTCTATTATAAATATAATACTTTATATATTTATGGGTATAAATATAAATTAGCAGTAAATAATATCTTAAATAAGGGAGAAAATTAAATAAGGGATAAAAATAATGATGAGAGAGAAAAAAAGATATATATTAATTAGAATAACATTAAGTTTGAAATTATAATTGTCTTATTCTTTAAAACTGCTATATACGTAATATTGAAAAAGTAATGTTATAAGGAGAGCTTTATATAAAAATTTAAAAGATTGCGGTTATATGTAATAATAATAAAAGTTGGAATTGGAATTAAAAAATTGTGAAAACAACAAAAACCTATTTTTCCTTTTCAAAAAAAAAAAATTTGGAATTATTTTTCAAATTTTTGTGGTCAAATACCATAATTTCCAACTCAAAAAAAAAAAATTCGAAAAAAAAGGAAAAAATTTCATGTTCAAACGGGCCAAGGGAATGTGTGTGTTCTATCTTGGGGGTCTCTGAATGCGTATCTCTCTATAGTGTGTCTATTGTGCCTTGTAAATGAGGAAAAGAAATGCTAAAAGTATGGTGTGTGGGATAGTGATGTGTTGTCAAAATTTGATAAGAAGGGGTTGTTAATTTATTTAAATTGGGATTATGTGAAAATTTAGGGATAAAATTTATTTAGAATTGATTATTATTTTGTTATTTTATGGATAAATTATGAAATGAATTTGGGGTGCATGGTGAAACGAAATAAATAATAAAAATAATTTTTAAAGGGACAAAATTACGTATTACGAAAATTTATAAAATTACTGCACAAATGAATGCACCGGCATAAGCTCCACCAAACAAAGAAAACATCAAAAACACCAACAACTGACCACTCACATGCACCTGCAATATAACTGACATTCATTTTTTGATGGACAAGTTCTATCTTAATATTATATTTTAAATCATCTGATATGAAATACAACACCCTCAGGGATAACTGGAAATTTCTTACTTTAAAAAAAAATAAATTATCTTTTAACGTTATCGTCAAAATTAACTCATATTGCTTTCTTTTACAAGCTATAGATTTTGCATATAACAAATGCACTTGATTAACTGTTATACTTAAATAATGCAACCTCATAAATAGATTATGCTTTCAACTTAGGATCATAACTATCTTAACTTATAGATCATAATCCACAAATGAGTTTTAGCAGCAAGAGGTTAAAATTAAATTGTCAAAAATTTTCAAATTATCTCTAAGAGGAGAAAAAAGAAGGAAAGAACATATGGTCATTAGTACCCCATTAATATGTATAGTACCTACTTCATCTGTCCTAAGTTACATGCGTAGCTCAAATTTTGAGAGTTCAATTTTTTTATGTTGATCATGAATTCAAATGTTTTAAGAAGTATAGTGTTTGACCAATCTTTTAAAAAAAAATACTTATAAATAATAAATACTTAATTGCCATCTAAGCTAACTTGGTACAAAACTAATTAATACCTATTTAGCTAGTGGTCAAAATTGTTTTATTTATTTATTTTTTATTTTTTTTAAAAAAAATATTTTTTAAAAAAAGTTAGGCATTTGGTAAAACCTTTTTATATTTTCACTTATGATCTACTATGATATCGATCAATGTATTAGGGGAAATATCGATCAATGTATTAGGGGAAATAAATAAGGTACTTGTTTTATCTTCAAAAATAATTAGTAAATCTCAAATAAAAAGAGTAGACTATAGGCCTAAATTTAAAGATTCATCATTCAATTTTTGCATTACTTCATATTAAGATTTAACACTTAACTATAACATTATATTTTGGACTCAACTAATAAGTTCAGTTAAAAGTAACCTACATAAATCCCTGAATCTTTAAGTGATATTACATAAAATTTCGACTACTTTACTAATTACATCTTATCTCGATTTTTTAAAATAGTAATATATATGTTAAGCGGTGATACATATAAAAAAGTGATTCATTTGAAACAGATCTGCTCTTTATTTATGGAAGTAACGAATTACGTTTAATTTCTGCAACGCAAATCACGCCAAAATCTGTTACAAGCGTTAAAAACGCATTTTCATTCAACAACAACTCAAATTAAAGCAAAGCAAAATTTTTAAAGCAAATCAAATTACAAACTCCATTTTTTTTTTATTTCCCCCCCCCCCCCCCCCCAAAAAAAAAAAAGCGATCTTCCTTCTTACTTTTCTAATTATGTTTAATGGAACTCGTGACTGTGTTGTTGCATCATTTCGGAGAATGGATTTTAGAAACTAGATACGATAACTATCAAGTTGATGGAATTGTAATTCATGACAGAACATCGTACCGTAATTTAATGAATGTTATATCAATTAAATTGAAAATTGACGTATCTCTAAAAATAATTCATGCCAAATATATTGTTCAAGGCAATTCATCAGCGCTGGAGATTCATAATGATATGACTGTGAAACTTTTTCTTCAGATTTTGAAACATGAAATTATATTCGGAAAGTATCCGCTGTGTATTACAACGAGTGATGTTGTAATTGACAGTGATGATTTTGACACGGATAATATGGCAATTGAGTGCTATGATTTTGTTGAGCTGTCTGAACTTACAGTAATTGTAGTTGGTAACGTTCAATCTCTGCCAGTTGTTGATATGGGTGGTGAACAACTAATAAGTGATTACAATAACGGTGGTGTAAAGGTGAAGTAAAAGCATAAAAAAAAAGCTACTCTTGTATCGGTAATGCGTAACTATGCAATTAAGCATAGGTTTAATTTTAGAGTTGAAAGATCTGACAAATAAAGGTTTAATTTTAATTTTTCAACATCAATTTCTCATTTAATTTACAAGTGATACATCTGAAATTTGTAGTGATACATTTGCATATTTTACCCAGAATTGTGTTGAATTGTGGATATGTATATTGTTTGTTGTAATACGTGATTCATATAAAAACTTGCTTACTGTGCATTGTGGTGTTTTTGGTTAACGCATAACCATTTTGAAAGGTGATTCATATTTAAGATATATTTGTTATCATTATATTTTTAAAATGGTGATTCATATGATAGATGGTGTTATTTTTAAAACGGTCTAGCTTTTTGCTAAAAATTCATTGGGAGGTAAGTTTCAATAAATTCTTCAATTGAACAAGGCAAAGTCATCGCGTATGATAGTAAGTTATTTAATATTTATTATATTTTAAGTAAGTTGATTTGCAGTTTATTTTAACTTTCTGATAACAGATGTATCACCTGTTTCAAAGTGATACATCTGAAACTCATATGTATCATTTTGATACATCTGTACAAATATGCCTCCACTTGAAATCTCATTCTTTATATTTAATTAATCTGTAATATTTATGATTCATATATTATGTCGACTAACATACCTCTTTATAAAAAAAATATTTTTCAGATTAGGGAATCAACTAACTACAAATACGGTGTGTATGAAGAAGGAAAAAAATACATTATTCGGTTGGATAATAGAACATGCAACTGTGGTAGATTTCAGCTTGATGAGATACCATGCTTGCACGCCATTGCTGTTTTGAAAAGCGAACATGTAAAGGAAATGAAGTCATACTGTTCTGATTACTACAAGAAGGAGACACTAGTCAAGACTTATAAAATGCCACTGTGTCCAATACCCGATAAGCTAGATTGGCATGTACTACCGAAGGTATTATAAGATGTGGTTTTGCCTCCAAAATATAAATGCCCACCAGGAAGACCTAAGAAATAAAGAAAAGAGAAAAGTAGCAAAAAGTTTTCATCAACCTCAAATCGTTATGAAAAGTGTGAGTATGAAGGTCATAACAGACACACTTACAATTACTTTTCAATAGAGATGTGACATTTTTCTTTCAAATTGACTCAGACTTGTTTGCTTAGTTCAATGTTTTGAATTCAATAATTTGAGTTAAATACTCAAAAATTTATTGCTTGAGATATTTTGTTTACAATGAAATCGGATATATTTTTTAAGATCAATATTTATAATTCATTAATACTATTCTCATATGCAGATATATTAGAGTTCATGATAGTTATGTGATTCATACCACCAATCCTTGTTACATTGTTAAGAGGTTTCACCAGATGAAGAATTATAGTGATACATTTCCAACATATTATTACAAAGTGATATACATTTTCAACATATTATTTTCAGTTGATACATATTAAAAATTTTAAGACTGTTATATGATTCATATTAACCATTCGTGAAAGAAATGTAATTCATATTAATAATTAAACTTAACAGATTAATTGATGATATATTTTCAACATATTGTTTTCAGTTGATACATATTAAAATTTTTAATACTGTTATATGATTCCTATTAACCATTCGTGAAAGTTATGTGATTCATATTAGTAATTATACTCAACAGGTTAATTGGTGATACATTTTCAACATATTATTTTCAGTTGATA
Organism: Capsicum annuum; assembly: GCF_002878395.1. Taxonomy (NCBI): domain Eukaryota; kingdom Viridiplantae; phylum Streptophyta; class Magnoliopsida; order Solanales; family Solanaceae; genus Capsicum; species Capsicum annuum. The sequence continues at coordinate 15,000,711 of NC_061111.1, forward strand.
CATATTAAAAATTTTAATATTGTTATATGATTCATATTAACCGTTACGTGAAAGTTATGTGATTCATATTAGTGATGCATGATTATTGTTAAGGTTATTAAACACAACTGAAATGTTGGTGATACATCTACAATAAATTGTTTACTAGCGATTCATATTAGAACATTTGTGATTGTTAACAAAATAATTATGCTACATATCAATTGTAAGACGCCTAAAATGCAACTCTAAATATCGCCAATTTGAGATTTTTTACACTAGAAATAGATAACTTCCATTGTCTGTTGGTTTATGAAGTGTTAATGAACGTTGATAGTGCAATTAAAACAATACATGTCAATTCTATTCTTGTAAAGTGACCTACTGTTTTTCACCCATAAATTAAAATCAGTATAATAGAAATACAATTTTATAAAGTAAACTGCCGAAAAAAGTGTCTTTTATGATCAAACAAACTAAAACATCCGCTCACCAAGGTAACAAAATCAACTGTTAAGATAAAATGTCATTACATTAAAAATCAAAATACTGAAAATTTAATACATAAAATACGTTGTCTTGAAATATCCAGAAATACCCAAACACAAGAAACAAAATGTTCATAAATCCACAAACATAAGAAACCAATAGCTTTTTGTCACACAACAAATACTAGACATCTACGGCTCAACATGAATCATCTCTGTATACTCAGGTGGAATGAAGGTGCGTTTTGGCCTAGGCGGATCCTGATTGTCACTAACATATCCATTGCATGCCTTGTTCACACCATAGTCACATAACAAGGATGTGTATCTTGTACGATGCTTTTTTGGATCAAACCCTGAAGAAGGTATTTGATGCCCATCACTTAAATATTCAACATAAGCTGCAACAAATAAGCCACAATGCCTGAAAAATAGAACAAGTGTTTTATGGGTTGCTGTGAGCTCTTATGTAAAAGAATATATTTATAACAATAAATTATGTTTATAGCGTGTCGCTTGATTGTTGCACAATTTCATCAACAATCCGAACATCAAATGAATGTTGGTCCGTCTTTTCCTTGTCTGTTTCTAGAAGTGACTAGTCTGTGCGCTCTTTTTGTTTCGAAAGAATCAACTATTGTCAAATAAGTTGAAAACATTTCAGCAAGCTCCTTTATCTCATCAACATGACCTCTATGACCTTTCAACAAGTCATACACACGAATATATCTTGAAAGTTACAACTAGGAAAGTCCAGAAATGACCCAACACAAGTGCTTCTAAAAGTTCTGATTCCTTCATCCTTCAGAACTTCTTTAATCTTATCTACTATGTTGATGTTGTGTGCACTACCAATCCTTACATTGTGGACAGGTTATTTTTCACAATCAAATTAACATTCTGTCAACAACACAAATCGGAAGATGATTCATATGTCAAATGAATCACATATTTATAAATTACAACAACAATAAAATAAGTACAGAAAGTATTATCACATATGTATCACCAAAAAAAAATGATCCACATAGAATCACTCTTACACAAATGTATAACTGTAACAACCATATGAATCACCAGAACACCATATCTATCACCAATTAAATATCAGAATATGTATCAAACATTCTGTTTGAAAAAAATGTATCACCCAATAATAGCATATGAATCACCAATAAATTAAAAGTGTAACTGTAACAATCATATGAATCACCAGAACACCATATGTATCACCAATTAAATATCAAAGTATGTATTAAACATTCAGTGTGAAAAAAATGTATCACTCAGTAATAGCATATGAATTACGAAGTAATTGAAATAATAACTGTAACAACCATTTGAATCAATATAATACCACATGTATCATTCATTAGCATATGAATCACTCATTAAAAAAATAAAAAAAGGTATAAATCGTATGAATCACCATAAAATTCATATATTGATAACATATATATCATCCATGTGAATCCCCATTAAATTATAAACATATATGTATCAATCAATTCTTTTATGTTTACCATCTATATGTATCACTTACGATAATAATACCTGCTCCAACGGGGATTTGGGGATGTGTTATATTTTCTTCTGATCGTCCATTTGCATGTCAGAATCTTGATTTTTAGCAGCAAAAGTTTGTCTTAAAATCTTCAATTTTCAGGATCATTGCACTGCTTTGATCGATTTTCACTAAAATCTAACTTGGTGTAATCAAAGTTGTCCGGAGTAAAACCCAAAACTTGATTACTAGCAAAAATACCTTTTTGTGTTTCAATTTGTGAAATTCCCAAGTTGAATGAGGGTGAATCATCATTAACCATTGAAGATCAAACAAATTAACAAAAAAGTTTAAAGCATATATAGATATTGACTTGTCTTGTTAAAACTAACTTCGAACCCATATAAACAAACAACTAACCTCTTTGAAGTAGTTGACAAATTTTGAAATTTAATGATGAAAGATTACGATTTAAATCAGTTGAAGTAGTGGAGAAGAAAGTTAACTCAAAATCTGCTGATATGGAAGATATTTTAGGGGAAGAATTTGTGGAAAAAAATAAATGTGTATCTTGGATGAGAGAGAAATGATGTTAATAGGATGTTAAAGAAATGACGTTAATGGAGGAGAGAAAATAGGGTGTAAAATTTACAGCAAATGTATCACCAGTAAACATGCAAAAGAGATTTAATGTAATTTTTAAAATAGTAAGGGATATTTGGTAGTATGGTGCCTTAAGTTTAAAATTTGTGTAATTTATCCTTAAATTAAAGGTTCTATGTTAATACTATAAATAAATAGATTATACATCTCGTACTTCACTTTTTAACTATATGTCTTAGACATGATCACTTCAGACTTGTCTACACCATCGGATTTTGCATCAAACATGAGTGCTATACAGATTACTTTTTTCTTTTGCGTAATTACAAAACACAGAGCAACAAAAATCACTATACCCATAATTCAAAAAAAAAAAAAAAGATTTGAGAACTTGTAAATAACCAATCTGCTAATTTCAAGTTCATCCTCATAGCACCAACGCACATGGTAGGCCGTGATCTCACTATAACTTTGCTCAATAAAGACTGTAAATTAACAATTTATTTCGTTAACTAAAAAGGAAAGAATCATAATCAACTACAAACTTCTATCAATATTAATGCATATAATTACAAACAAAATAAAAGTGCATTCCTGATCACGATAATCGTCACCAATAATGACAGACATAAAAAGATGAAAATTTCTAACTCTATTCTCTATTATGGTTCTGATCATTCTCTGTTTTTGTATGTGTTTAAGCTCTTATACAAAGGTTTAAGGAGGATTTATGTGAGTATATATACAAACATAATTTTGTACTATTATAGTTCCAGGTTTACCATAATCATATGTGAACCAGTGATAGGTGGCAGAAGTAAAATTTTCACCAGAGGAGTTCAAAATATAAAGACGTAAACACATAACAATGCCAAGGGGTTCAACATTCACTATATAATAATCATGTATAAACATTATAATTTTTCACCAAGAAAAATTTGGATGAACCCTCGACTCTACCTAGCTTCACCGCTGATTGTGAATTACATAACATGGTCATCACAATTTAAAAGAAATAAAAAATAAGAAAATATTATTAAGCTGGACAAGCAAACTAGCTATCAATTGAACAAAATACAACTATAAAACCCAACTGAAAATACATCAAAATAACTTGAAGAAAATAAAATCCCAGGAAGCAAAAAGAAGTAAAATTTACAAAACAAAGTGAAATCAATTGAACAAAGACAGTATCAAGAATAACCCAATTGTAACATATTTACAAAACAAAAAGAAAACAACTGAAGAAACACAGTATCAAGAATAACCAAGTTGTAACATACATCTAAATAATTTGAAGAAAACAACACCCCCGAAAGCAGAAAGCAGTGAACTTTTACATAACAAAAAGAAATTAATTGAACAAACACAGTATCAAGAATCTACGACACCTAGCCTTCAAAGTCAACAACTTCAAACATCTTTATTTATTTTATTTTATCAAATCCTAGAAATCAAAATTCAAACCCTTCATAACAATTTACTCCTCCAGTTTAAAATCTGCATGATAAGATACAAAATTTCAATGTTTAATAATCGAAAAAAATAAATATTAAAATCAAACGGACTAAGCATCTAACCTTTTGCTACACCACGTCATAGTCGATGAGGAGATTCTCAAATATAATTATTTTTATAGAAATAAAAGACTCATAAATAAAAAAATCACTAATTAATATTTTAGCATTGTTTTTTTAAGTTCAATAGAACTTCTTATTTAAGGGAATGTCGTGCAACCAATAAAACCCCAACAAAAACATTACCATAAATTTGGGAATCCAGTTATAAATAATTTTTTTTTTCATTTACTTCTTCATATATTTATTATGTGAAAAGACGATTTTATCTAAATTGAAGACTTTTAATGAAGGGCAAAAAATTCAAATCACTTTTTTAAAGGTCTTCACACTTTTAATATATTATAAATATAGATTATAGATAAGGATATAATAAAAAGATTTTGTTCAATTTTTTTTTTAAAGACTAAAAGAGCAAGTATTTAGAAATATGAGCACAAATCAAATAGAACAAAGAAAAATAAATGAATGAAGAGAATAAGTATTAAGTGACCTACTGATATGATCCAAGTTGGCATCAACGCCTTTGAGGATATAATTCGAGGCCAACACAAGGAATTCCAAGCCATGACTACCTCGAGGATTCCAACACATGTTTGGAGTATCCTTTTTAAGCTCCCACGAAAACAATATCATGTGTGGATGATAGCTTAAAACATGGGAGAAGCTACATTTGATGATGTCATCCACGAGGGCATTGAGTCACGATGCATTTGGATGATTGCTTGGGCTCCGAGAGAGCATAGGTGCCAATTGCAATGTTTTTGGACTCTTGAATGACTTTTGGGGTCAAGTTGCACTTAGAGTCACTTTTGGGCTCATCTTGTAATAAGTAGTCCATGACTATAAATAGCTAGATTTTTCTTCATTTTAGGAGTTAATGAATGATGATGTTTTGAATACACTTGAGAGTATTTTTATGGAAACTTATTGGGAGTTTTATTGATTGTGTGAAACGTGGGTTGCTCGGGTCCATTCTCGTGAGGTCCTCGTAAAAGGTTGGTGCTTGTGATATTTCGATAGGAAGATCTTCGGGTTTAATATATTCTTAAGTTGTCCTCTCTTTATCATTTTGTGTCAATCTATATCCCTTTATTGTCTCGTTTCCTTTATTTTCTCATATTTTCGTCTTTTATATCTCGTCTCGTATCATTTGACCTACTTCTATTGCTCGATGTTGATGAATCAAACTGAAAATATGGATCAAAAGTTGGCATTCTTGACAAATGAATTGAACCTAATTGATAAGAAAATAAGTCTTTAGATTAAGATAATATTGATATTATTCATTATTTATGATAAGAATCATAAATATTTCTTTATTCTCAAGTAGAAGTCTCAATTTTGATCAACATAGATTGTGGTGCAGTGGATGAGGCTGCTCCACCATTAACCAGAGGTCGAGGGTTCTACCCTGGGTACAGAGAAAATTCTGTTGGGAGCGCTGCCACCTTAGTGGGCCCTGCAATGCGCGATCCGAATTAATCGAGGCTCCAATGCGGACACCGAATACCGGATGAAAAATAACAAAAAAAAAAAGTCTCAATTTTGAATCATAAAAATAAAATAAAAAATTTCAATATAAATCTAAATCTACTTAATCATAAATGAATATAGACATCGAAAGAGAAACTAAAAAACTTATTAACGTAATTGAGATTAATCATAAATATTTGATGCGTATAAATGATGACTTACTAATATACAGTCATTCAGACTTACAACCACTTTTTTGTCGTTCTCCTAAAATCAATTAACATTAGGCATGACTTTTAATATAATATGTACTCCCTCCGTTTCATAGTAGTTGATCCTATAAACTTAAAACACTTATTAAGAAAATATTAATTAGAGATCTATTTTATCAAATTAGCCTTATTAATTATGCTTTAAAAATATAAATTTGAGTGAATACACTTTATTTAGTTATTTAATGTTGAAGGTAGTATTAAAAGAATATAATAAAATCCTCTTAATTTCATCAAATAGACAAGTAAAGTGAAACAAATACTTTTAGTAAGAGAGTCCGCTAAAACGAAATGAAGGGAGTAGATAACAATTTATTAGATTAACTTAGGTTAAGCTGGCATTAATTAATTTTCGTATTATGTGGGGAAAAAATGGTTATGAACTGAACCTCCTGACGCAAAAACTATTCTTAGGGGCAATTGAAATTGTCCTTTGCTGGCCGAACGATTCATTTCCGTGCCAAAATTTAATGTTAATTTTTATGTGGTTCGGATTATTAAAATTTTTAATGAATGTACGGGAGATTCTCCAAAAACAAGATATCCTTAAAAATTTCATTCAAATACTGTAACATATTAGAAACGTGCGAATAACAAAAGATTTCATTTGATAAATTTATGGGGGTGGGAGTGGGAGTGGGTGGGGGGGGGTTTCTATTTCAAATATGTATCATATATATATATGCTACTTTATATTCTACCATCTCTAAATGCGACTTAATATTAACCACTGTTATTAGTAATTAAAATTTGAACCTTAACCACCTGACCTCAATGATGTGAATTTGATAGGGGGGGAAACAGAAAATGTTTTTCTAATTTTTTTATTTTTGATCGATCAAGGTATTTGACAAACATACTAACAATTTTTTTAAAAATAAAAAAATGACTTTCTTCGTAAAAATAAAAAAAATAAATTGCATAATAATATTTCAAGATTATTATCTCTTTCCTACCCATCCCAACCTCCAACAGTCCACCCCCACCCGCTGATCATTCTAGCCACGCCACCTCGTATCTCCACTCCTCATCTCATTTTGTTCTCATAGTATTGTGTTGAATAACGTATAAATGTTCTTGAAATAATATTTACTTAATTAGTTACCAAACACTAAAAACTAAGGCCCTGTTTCGTCATGATTATTATTATTTTTATATTTTTTTTTGCTTATTCTAAAAATCAATTTTCACTTTTTTTGAACTCATTTTTCTCACAAAAATTTAAAACAACTTCAGTTTACATTCATGACCAAAGTCAACTCCAACTCTATACGTAATTTTTTATGATAAATTAGTTAAAACTACACCTTAACTTGACATTATTATCTCAAATCCCAAATCCTTAAAATAATTACAAAAATCTATTCGTACTCTTTTTCTCTCCAAATCTCCAGCACATCACAAACTTTTTCCAAATCCATTTGAAACACCCTTTTCCCTCATACTCTCTCTTTCTATTTCAGAAGACATTCACAATCGTTCATGATGTCCGATGAACAACCACCGCAATCAACATCATCCACGCGTGGCATCCTCCACCACCACCTTACCACCAATCTACATCCATCCCTGACGTGAGCCTTTCGAACACGACATTCTCCTTATCCCTAAACTTATCTTCACCGACAGAGCTAAATCTCCTCTTCTAATTCGTGATAAACTCTTATCCTCAACCTCAGGACCAGCGCCACATCGAGTTAAGCGATTGCGGTATCACTACAGATTTCGAATGATTAGTACAAAATAATTCGAGTCATGAGGAATTTTGAAATCCAGAGATTTGTCAATGGAGGTTGAAGATGATGATGTTAATGAAGATACATAAGAATGATGTATCTATTAAGAAAGTTCGGAAAGACATAAGAATAATGTATTTGATAAAAAAAGACAAGAAAATACATCACACGATTCTTCATCAAATGTTCAAAAATTATGTATCTTACTGAATATTAGGTTACAAATACGTAAGAAAAATGTGTTTGATTGAAAATATATAAAAATAATAATGTAGTAGAATGTTTTTTGTACTACTGATACACAAGACTTATGTATCCGAATGGATCTCTGTGACGTTAATATATAAGAGTTATATATCGATATTTATGTATCAGATGTTGATGTATGCGAATTTTAGTTATGTATCACGATAATAAATGAATAATTAAAATTTTATATAAATATTAAAACAGATGAAATTTTATGTAGTTAAATATTAAACTGTTGGAATTTATGTATAATTTTTTTTGGAAAATGCATTATTTTCACCCTAAACTACAGTCGAAAAGTCGAATCCACACCTAAATTATATAAGTGACCTATTACACACCTTAACTATAAAAAAGTGATATTTTTTACACCCTGTCAGGCATTACACTACTTGCATGTGGTGTGGTGTTTTACACGCACTGTCACGTCAGCATAATCCGAAAAAATAATAAATTTATTATTTTCATAAAAAAAAAATTCTTTTTAATTTTCTTCCCCTTCTTCTTCAATGTCTAAAACCTCTATTGTTGTCAATGTCCAAAACCTCCATTACACCATATTCACCATCATAAACTTTATCCCACCAACAAAATTACCATAACAATTAATTTCTTCTAACAATATTCTTCATCCGTAACCCATCGTCTTTTCTTAAAAAAAATAAAAAAAATTCTCAATTATAATGGCCATTATTGTTTCAAAAAAAGTCATTCGACTGTTGGTCTCTGTATTTTAAATGGTAATGACCAATACATTTTCGTACTTTTTCTATTTGCTTTTCAGCTATATTTAAAAAAAAAAAACAACTAATATGGTAGCAAACTCCATTTTTGGATGGATTAATAATTAACAGACAGAGAGGAGAAAGTCGACGATGAATTCGACTTTTCCAACGAGAATTCACCGAAAAACACGCTTGCCACAAAATTTATATATTTTTTTTATAAAATTTGATTGTGTTCGTTTAAACATCAAATACAATTTGACTTTGTTCATTGTGAAATTGACATTGATTTGATAAAGGTGGAGGATGAATTATGTTATTTGGGGATGGGGTTGAAATTTGGAGGTGAGGTGATGAAGAAATTGTGTTGGTTGGGATGGGGTGATGAAGAAGATGATTGTTTGGGGGTGGGGATGGGGAGATGGATGCTGGGTTTGGGGAGGAGTATTTTAATTCTTTAAATTTTTTTGTATTAATTTTAAATTTAAATGCGTTATTTTTTATTTAAATAGTTATATATTTTTCACGTCAGATATAGGAAGTAAAAATTATTATTTTTTTATAGTTAAGGTGTGTAGTAAATTATTTATATAGTTTAGATATAAATTTAATTTTTTTACCATTTATATAGTTTAGATATGAATTTGACTTTTCGACTAAAGTTTGAATTGAAAATGATTTTTCCCCAATCTTTTCTTTTGAAAATGTCATGGCCAAATGCAGAGACTAAACAAGAAGTTGATTTGGGAGAAAACATTTTGAAATCATTTTCTCCTCTTTTACCAAACACACCATCGATGCTATATTTCGCTCTGCTTTTCTCGCAGTGATTTCAAAACAATGGCTTCCACTCCCCGAACACGCCCTAAGCACAAAACTTCCTCCTCTTCTTCTCGCCATTCTACATCTTCCATTCATATTCCTCTAGAACCTTCCTCAAATTTATTCCCTGCCTCTATCTCGGAGTTTTCAAGGCTCATCGCCGTCGTCGCTGTTGCCGCCGCCGTTGCATTTGCCTGTAATTATGTTTACACTTATCTCAATTACCAGCCTAAACCTTTCTGCGATAGCAATTCCGACCTCGACGACTCTTTCTACGGTTACTCCCATCTTCTTCTTGTTCTTTTTTAAATTTGTTGCTTTCTTATGTTTATTTAGCATTTGCTGCAAATCCTGATAACAATAACCTCCTTTGTCCCTGTTTATTTGCCTCTCTCTCTCTCTCTTTAATTGAGTTATGCTAAAAAAAAAAAAACCTAGAATATACACTTTTTGGAGTTTCATTTCTGAATGATCAGGTGCGCAAGTGAGTCTCATACATAAGTATCACTAACTAAAGAATCTCGATTTTTTCGAGTTTCATATTTGATTGATCAGGTGCACGAGTTTTATACATCAACTATCAACAATAAAAGTATCCCCTTTTTTCGAGTTTTAAATCTGAATTATCATGTGTGCCAGTTTTCTACTTGAACTCTATAACCAACTATTTATCAAACCACACCTCAAGTATCACTTATTCTTTCTTCCTGCCTGAAATATCACCATTGTTCGGGTAGGAAAAGGAACCATGGATAATTGAGGTGGTTTTTGATAAATAGTTGGTGATTGTTCAAGTAGGAAACTTAAGCTTGCACACCTGATAGTTCAGGTGAAACTTGAAAAAGCCAGGATGCTTGATTTTTGACCCTTCACTTTTTTTGGCAAGTCTCAGAATGTTTCGCATCATACTGGTTTGATACAATTTTCACAGATTTCAACCATTTGAGTTTATCAAATTATTCAAAATTTAAAATTTTCAGTATGAAGTTTTCAATGGCGTACCAATTTTTTTAAAGTTATGTTAATGTTCTCTTATGCCATCTGCTAAATAAGGAAGCTGTAGTGCCTGAAGTATTCAATCTGTTGGAAACTAAGAAAGGGAGAAGCTTTTGGTAGAGAACGACTCCTATCTTCGGTTCCCAACTTCATTTTTGGCATATAAATCATACTTAATCCTTAAATTGAGGAGCATAATCCATAAAATCAAGGGAAAAAACAAATTACTGGATTGGCTGTTTTTCGATTACAGTGGCTCATGACCTGCTCTTGTTTTGAAAAACTTGTTACTCAGAATGACGGGATTGGCTTATGAGCATATTTGACAACCATGGTCACTAATCACAGTATTCTATAAATAATGGGTCAAGTTGTTACTATCATTAAGACAATGGAAAATGTTAGGTGATCAAACGATTCATGTAAAAACCTTAATCTATATCACATAATAGAGTTGGTCAAACGAGTCATGACTCATGACAATGGCTTACATAAAGCCTAACATGGGTGGTCATGCGTTTTTAAGTAGAAGTTTTTAGAAGCAGAGTTCTGGGGTCAGCTGATTGTTTCTGTAGGATTGTTTAGATTCTTGTAGTTCAACAACAACAACAGCATACTTAGTGAAATACTTGTAGATCATATATGACATATCAACCTGAGGGTACGCATAACGTAATTGCTCGTCTTTGTACACAACCTCTCCTTTTATGAAGCATGATACTTTTGGACTGTGCTGTATATCATTGTATCTTGTGACTTGTGAGACACTATGTCTATGCATCAAATATACCATTATGCAGATTGCAGAATGACACCAATTATTTGGTATATTGCTATTACTTAGGGAAACCGCTATTAACAAGGAGGGCAAAAGAAAGATAAAACTTCCGTAATTTGTAAATAGTGGGGGATCGGCATATGGTTGGTTATCTGTTTTCCTCTGTTAGATTCCTCTTTGCAGAGGAAAGAAGCATAAGATCACCAGAAATGTAGCATTTCCTTCCCTTTGCACCTTTATTCCTCCCTCCTTATTTTCTCTGCCTGATTCTCTTCTTATCTCCTCCGGCGAAAGAGTTTTTTGTAGATGATGGTTGACTATTAATTGAAGTTTCGATCTTGCATATTACCAGACAAAAAATCAACATATTACTAAGTACCTTCTGCAGCTTAACAGTCTCAGTGATGTGGTTTATCATATGTTATTTCCATGTGTTTCTGTTTGCATTTACTTATCTTAGAACATCTCTTAATTGTGTGATCCTCTTTATGTTTCAGAAGCCAAACTGTGGAACACTATGTTCACCACTGCTGGCATCTTAAATAACTCTCAACTTTTTCGATGTTCTTTGAAATCGATAGCTGTGTTGGGTTTTAATGATTTCTCTTGGCTTTAGACTTCTGTGAGCCTTGTCCACTTAATGGAGTATGTCATGAAGGCAAACTAGAGTGTGCTCATGGCTACCGGAGGCTTGGGAACTTATGTGTTGAAGATTCAAATATAAACGCAGCAGCTAAAAAGCTTGTGAGCGAGACCTATTTACTTTCGGTTATTCACATTTCAGTGTTGATTAAATTTGGGTTTTAAATGCTTAGACAATAATGTAATTACATATGTGCAGTCAAAGTTAGTAGAAGGTTTTCTTTGTGAAGAATATGCTCAATATTCATGCACCGGCACTGGCACTGTTTGGGTGCGTTGCTCTCTCTCCCTCTCTCTCTCACACAAAAACACTCTCTCTCACACGCACACTTTACATGCACAAACTCAAAAAGAGAAATCCTCAAAATTAGTTTGTATTATAAAGCTACTTAACTAACTCTCTCAATCAGTTTGACGCTCTCCTTTTAGGTTCAAGGTAACCAATTGTGGGAAAAAGTGAACGAATCTAAAATAATGGATGCATTTGGATTGAACGGGGCTGTTTATGCTCATGCCATGAAAAGAGCCATGGAGACACTTCGCGAGGTTTTAGAGACTAGGCTGAACGATCATGGGTATGCTCTGCAGGTTTATAACCATGATTTACAACAAGCAGATGAAAGTATATCATTTTTTTTTTTTCAATAATGTTTCTTCATCTTTTGTCTAGAATTGAAGAGTTGAAGTGTCCAGATTTGCTGGTCCCACATTATACACCAGTTTCCTGTCGCATCCAGCAGTGGATTCTGGCGAATGCTTTGTTATTGGTTCCATCTTGTGCATTGGTACTCCACAGTAAGAGCAGCCTTTGAAAGCTTATATTATAAGTTATAATCATCTAAACCTTGTTGACAATATTGGGATTTACAGCTCCTGGGATGCGTTTTCATATTGTTAAAACTCCGTCGGAGGTACTACTTGTCAGTAAAAGCTGAACAGATATATAATGAGGTTTGTGACATCATTTTCTTTCCTTGGAGAATCTATCATTTGATCTTGTTTATTTTCAGTGTCAACTTGTGACTGGCTATACTACTTGAAATGCTAGGATTCATCTCCTTTAAATATAATGAGTCAATATACCTATAACACTTCAGGGCTAAGGGGCATATGTGCCTTAGATAACAATTATAAGCCTCTCAGCAGTTGTGAATATTAACCCTGATCTCTAAATGTTCTCTCATCTTACTCCTCTGGGCATCTATTATTTTTCTTCTGGTTTACTACTTCAAAGCTTACCTCAGCGCCCGTTCTATCAGTAAAATAATGCCACATGTTTGATAAAATAGATACTTGAATATGCTTTACTCTTTAAGCCGAGTCTTGGATGCATTCATGCTAGATCGCCCAAAATTTCTAAGTTTTGAGCTGGTTCGTGGTTCACCTTAGCTCAAATGGGTAGGCCTCAAACTTGAATGAAACAAGCTCAAGTCATGAGCTGAAGTTTTGACTTCCAAAGCCATGAATTGAACTGGTCTCCAACTTTAGCACCTCAAATTAACAGCTATTTAATTTGAATCACCAAGTATTAACAATGGTGTAAGGTAACAAACAATACCACAGATAAAACTCTACTAATGTTAACATATTCATAATTCAAATGCAAAAGTTCTAAATTTGCTAAACCTGCTTTTGTTCCAATTTGAATGCCGCTTTTTGCTGTTCAAAATGTTTGATCTCAATGCTTCTTTTTTTTTTTTTTAATTTTCTTAAACATATTCTTATATTTCCAAAAAAATAAGATAGCCTCTCCATTTCAATTTATGGGATGGAGTTTGACTCAACACGAGGTTGAAGAAGAAAGGGAAGACATTTGAACTTTTTGGTCTTAAACATGTTGTAACAATTGTGTGGCTATCATTACATTTGTATGGCTATAAAAGCTTCCCATTTAGGATAAAATGAGAAGTCTAAAGTTAAAATATTTTCCGATTATAATAACGTGTCCTTCTTAAAACAGACTAAAATGTAGTAGTATCACATAAATGGGAAGAGAGGGAGTAATTGCTTCTTCTTGTACTTCTTAAGTTACCAAATATGTAACTTTATTTTTGTAGCAAATAATATAACGACCTTCTGAGTTGTATATGAAGATGATCAAGTAGAAGTCGATGAACATAAGAAGATATTGAATTTATGACCAAGAGGATACTCTTAGATGCAAATAATATAATGACCTTCTGATTTGTATATGAAGATGATCAAGTAGAAGTCGATGAACATAAGAAGATATTGAATTTATGACAAAGGGGATACTCTTAGATAGGACCTAAGAGTGCTTTTCAGGAAAAAGGAATAAAGAAAAAAAATATAGCAACACTGATATTCTGTCCATCCCAAGTTGCACAGTAGGTAAGTCACTAGTCCTAATCGTTTGCCAGTCGGGATGGTTTCAGATTTGTTATCTCTCTTGATGTGATAGGCTTGTGATGTACTTGAAGAGAAGGCAGTGAGTGCAAGAAGTATGACCGGCGAGCGTGAACCTTGGGTGGTGGCATCACTGTTACGTGATCATCTTCTTTCACCCAAGGAAAGAAAGGATCCAATGTTATGGAAAAAGGTGCTCATGTCCTCTTTTCTATTTGTTTTCCTGCATTTTTTGGTTTAGGGATGGATGGTACTATGCTTCCTACTTCTCCTATGCCCAGTTAAAAAAGCTTTCAGAGTATAACAAGATAGTGTAACGTTCTTGATTGAAAAAAGAAGATAGTGTAAGGCTGTATCTTTTACAATGATACTACTATATATTTTGTAGGTTGAGCAGTTGGTTCAAGAAGATTCTCGGCTAGAGAGATACCCTAAAATGGTCAAAGGTGAATGTAAGGTGGTCTGGGAATGGCAAGGTACGGAAGGCATTTTACCACGGAACCGCCTTAATCTTGAGTTAAACAGTTGTTTTTGTCGATCGTATCCTCACCTCATGAGTTAAATTTTGGGATTAAGTTAGGCCTAAAGTCCGTATCTTTATCATGGTACCAAAACAGGCAAAGGTCCGGTATTCGAGTCTTATCTCCCCCCATTATCATTTGCATTAGAACTTTAATGCAACATAAGTTCCACACAGTTTCATGTTGATAATGTCTTGATGGAAACACATATAGTGATTTTACTCCCATGTATGCCTCTTAGAAACACTTGTTTGTGGTAAAGGTTAATGGTTTTTGAATTTTTTGTTGTTTTTCTCTTTCGACGTTTTCTCCTTCCTAAAGTTTTTATAGAAAATTTAATTGCATATCTTTCTCCAATAATAGAATTTTGGCTCTCAATACCTCAAAAGTGGAATCTAATGGACTTTAGTCTTTCTGTTTTTCTAGTTGAGGGTTCTTTTTTAAGCTCTTCGGGCAAGAGGAAGAAGGCCAAAGAAAGCAGGCTAACATCAGGTCAACATACAGATCCCTCCCCTCAGCAAAGAAAATGGCCATGGAAGGCCAAGGATCCTGTGAAATGCTGAGCTTTCAACCTACACTGTTGTATGCGTGTTTTTAGATTGCTGTATGGTACTTTTTATCTGGGCAAAAAGCATTTCCGGTGTTATGCTCTTGCGCCCGTGGTACACATCTCACGGTAGCCTTGTAAATCTAATTATTTGTCTGGTGTTAAAGCACATTAGTCTGCAACAGGAAACACAACAATTTTGATAATAGAATTCATGTGTAAGTTTGATGTTCCTTTATGCTTTCCTTAATAGACCTTGAACTTTGACGGACAATTTTACCAGCTAGCTCAAGAATTAGTGTTATTTTAGATGGACTAAACCCCACCTAACATGAGAATGAAAATAGACTTGAATATAAATGCCCTATGCTTTGGTTTGTGGTTTGTTTTGTTTCCCAAATATTTCCACTTTCTTACAGTACTGTTATACTAAATTCTAGACTCACCATGTGATGTTATAGTACCCTTGTGTGGTTTACATGTCAATTTACTAAGGAAAATGATGCTAGGTCTCACATTATATACAACAACATATCCAGTGTATTCTCACACAGCGAGGTCTGGGAAGGATAAAGTATACGTAGTCCATACCACTAAGGTGGAAAGGTTGTTTTCGATATACACTTAGCTCAAGACAATGGATTCCAGGAAAAAGATGTAAAAGGGGCACAGAAGGCAATAAGGAGTGACACAAAAATAGAAAGTAATAGAACAATACTATAGTCATTTGGTGTGAAGTACAAGGGATAAGTAGTCTCAGGATAAAATGAAGGATTATTTTATTTCATATTTGGTTGGAGTTATTAGTCAATATCGGGATAACTTATCTCACCATTTACACCAAAGTGATGGGATATATCCCATATGCATGGTGGGATAAGTTATCCTAGGTAATTCCGGGATATTTGGTGTGCGGTATTAAAGTAAATAATTCCGGGATAAAATTTTTAATTAGTCGTTTGGTTGTCGATATTCTGGATAATTTATTTCGGGACTAATAATTAGTCCCGAGATAAGTTATCCACAGATATGGTGGTATTACTATCTCAACTTAATTTATCCTTGGTATAAAATTATAAAATGACAAAAATACCCTTAAACCCTATAATTTTCATTTCACATTCTTTTTTTTGGTAAATGCAGTAGAGGAGCTATTGCTGCTTCAAGGTTCAAGCCTTATGCATACAGGTGAACCTCGGGTTTATGATATAACAAGTTGGATACAAATTCAAGTACATCTTTATGAACGAGTAATAGAAGCTACAAAGCTTTCATAGCATGATCATTCCTCACACCTTGATACGGGTCAAAGAGGCATCTTACCACTCGAGGACATGAAGACGTGAGTGAAGAACCGAGCTTGTGGGGCTGCTTGTGGGGCTGCCCATCCAAGGAACAAGCTTTGAAGTGTAGAGAACAAATCCCATACTCCAAAGTTGTTACTGTTCATCTGTCACTGTTCATCCGACCCTTTGCAAGGATTTTTTGGTCATTTGTAATAAGTTGTCCTAGCTATAAATATAACCTTATTAGGTCATTTTGGGACAGATTTTTGATGATATTTGTAGCCTCTTTTGAGAGCCTCTTAGCAAGGTGGAATCCTTGTGTTGATGAATCGCTTAGAAACGGAGATTGCTTGGGGATTCCGGTTCCCTTGAGGTCACGTAAGAGATAAATTTAGGTTGTGTGTGATATTAAAGGTCCAAAAGTGGAATAAGCTTTTGGATTGTTAATATTACATCTTCATTTGTCTATCTATCTATCTTTATCTTATTGAGTTTTGTATGTTTGTAGTGGACTATTTTTGTGCCTTGTTGAATCTGAAAGTTGTGTTCTTGTGTTCATCTTGTTCATCATGTGTTGTTGCTGTTTTTTTTAGTGTGTTTACTCTTGGTATCACTTCCTTTCTTGTTCTTCTTGCGAATCCGAGATAGGTCATCAAAAGGGTCCATAGTTCTTGAACTAGTGGACTGATTGGTGTTTATTTCGTGTGTTCTTGGGGAGTTTTGGTATCAGATCATGGCTTGATCTTGTTCCTACAAGATCAAATCTTGGGCTAGCTCACTTGAAAAAAAAAGTTGAAATCTGAAAATTTCAGAAAAATATCAATCTGTCCATTTTGTGTTCTTGGCCGAAAATTGTGTTTTTGTTATGTATTGGCCAATATTTTTACTTGTCTTTGTTGTCTCTAAGTGTTAGTTTTGTTCCTCACTAACACGTTGAGTCTATATCTTAGATTTGAGTTTGAAATGTTGATGTTGTTAATGTGAACAAAGTGTAGCCGATTGTTGTTGGTATTGTTGTTGCGGGTTCAAGACTTGAACGTGTGATATGTTGTTGGTTCAAGTTTTGAACGTGTATTGTGGAGATTGTGTTGTGGAATTTAAGCTTGGAAAGTTGTTATTGTTGTTTGGGAGGTCCAACTTGAACTTTAGAACTTCAAGACTCAAAGTTTGTGTTCTTGGTGTTCTTCACCATCTCCTTGTTGAAAAGAAAAGTGGTTGTTGATCTTAGAAGTTGAAGAAAAAGAGTGTGTATTGTGTTAGTCTTGCAAGACATAGATCCAAGTTTCAAGGTGTAGTACTTGTGACTCAAAGACTTTTCCTACACACTAAAGACTTTACATCACTTCTCAACCACTTTCCCATGAAACAAGGGTCCATGTTTTAAGGAAAAGTACTACAAAAGTCAAGTCTTGAAATGTGAACTTGAAAAAAAAAAAGCTCCAAGATTTATTCTTCCCTCCTTAAAATAAATTCCATCAATCCAAATTAAAATTGGTCAAGACTTGGACTTTGGAAAATAAAAATTGTAGAAACTGCAACCAATACGTGGCTTCCACGTCATCAAGTTACTGTTCACGCATCAAATTTTGGCTCAAATTTCAGATTTCTTAGTTTCTTTTTGTTGTTCCTTAGTTTCAATTTCGTTGGTTCCAATACTAATTGGCAAACTAGTACTCATCTACTAGATTGTTAGTTAGTTTTTGTGTTCGTCATTCGTGTTAAGCGTTTGTTGTGTGCTTTTCTCGATTTTGAGTCGTAGTATTCTTTTTGGTTCAAGTTCATACATTACTTTTTGAGTCGTTTAAAACAAGAATCTAATCTGTCCTCTAGCCATAATTGGAACCAAGTGACCTCATTGGAGTACATGCGAGTTATCAACATTTGTGAGGCCAATAGAGTGAAAACTTTAAAAGTGTGAGCTTGAGAGTGTGCGGACTGTTTTGATACATCGTGCGGACTGATTTTTGCTAACCTTTAATGTGTTTGATATTTTTGTATTGTTTGTTTAGTAGCTCTTGATAGGTACAATGGCGAATGAAAATGAAATGCCTAGTTGGGTTAAATCCATCATAGCAAGGCTTGATGCCATCGATAGTCAAATAATGGACAGAATGGAATGGAGATTAGAAGGGAAGGAAGACTCTCTTTGCAAGAAGTTGGATAACTTGATGGAGCATCAAAGCCTTCCTAATCAAATTTTCGTGAATGGCCCTGCTCCACATGAGCTACAAGGTAATCAAACTAACTTTTGCACCCTAGTGAATGAGGATAATAGCCAACTAAGTATGAATGATAGTTTGTCTTTAAGTGAGCCGAATGTGCCTTTATTTTGTGATGATAATGTACAACTTAAAATTGTGGATATACTAGTTGATCCACCTAGTGTTGAATCCATTGTGGCAAATGGTAGTACACTGTCTTATGGAAGTCATGACAACCAACTTATGTTTGAAAATGGTGATGTTGAACAAGTTGGCCGATTGACTAAAGATGACCCTCTAGTTGTTTTTGTTGTAGATCATCCTAGCATAGAGGGGATATGTGATTGTATTGGTGGTAGTCTCAGGGAAAGGAAGCATATCCTCCATCCATGTCCATGGATACCCCACCCCTTTGATCCCATTGATCACTTGAGGTGTGATATTGATTCATTTCAAACCATATTCGGGAATGACATATGTGCATTGTGTGAGCATGATTATATTGATGCTAAGCATGTCTTGTATGTAATTCGGGTTTCCTGTGATTGGTGTATCATTTTTGAGAACCCGAGGGATGTTTGGGTATACGTGAAGTTTGAGCCACCTTGGCATAATGCTATGATTCATTACACTAACCCTAACCCTCAGACCTTGAGGAACTTGTGTTTATTTGTCCTTCCTATCGTTTTGCAAGGTTCGGATTCGAGGACGAATCCTTTCTAAGGAGGGGAGGATGATACGGGTCAAAGAGCCATCTTAGCACTCGAGGACATGAAGACGTGAGTGAAGACTCGAGCTTGTGGGGCTGCCCATCCAAGGAACAAGCTTTGAAGTGTAGAGAACAAGTCCCACACTCCAAAGCTGTTTCTGTTCATCCGTCACTGTTCATCTGCCCCTTTGCAAGGGTTTTTTGGTCATTTGTAATAAGTTGTCCTAGCTATAAATATAACCTTATTAGGTCATTTTGGGGCAGATTTTTGATGATATTTGTAGTCTCTTTTGAGAGCCTCTTAGCAAGGTGGAATCCTTGGGCAAGGTGGAATCCTTGTGTTGATGAATCACTTAGAAACGGAGATTGCTTGGGGATTCCAGTTCCCTTGAGGTCACGTAAGAGATAGATTTAGGTTGTGTGTGATATTAAAGGTCCAAAAGTGGAATAAGCTTTTGGGTTGTTAATATTACATCTTCATTTGTCTATCTATCTTTATCTTATTGCATTTTGTATATTTGTAGTGGACTATTTTTGGCTTTGTTGAATCTGAAAGTTGTGTTCTTGTGTTCATCTTGTTTATCACGTGTTGTTGCTATTATTTTAGTGTATTTACTCTTGATATCACTTCCTTTCTTGTTCTTCTTACGAATCCGAGATAGGTTATCAAAAGGGTCCATAGTTCTTGAATTAGTGGACTGATTGGTGTTTGTTTCATGTGTTCTTGGGGAGTTTTGGTATCACACCTCCCCGCTTCACCATGAAAAAAAAAGAGGAGATTAAAAAACACAACCACCACCTAGGGGTCTGCTCACACCCTCACCTTCTTCCCTGAAAAACGAAATAGGTTATATATTTTTAAGAGTAGTTAGCTTTCAAGAAAGTATTGTGAGGATAAATTTTGTGTTCTTTGACCACGGTATGTGGTTATTAGATCAAAATTAAAAAAGATTTGTCACTCCGAAATAAAAAAAAAAAAAAAAAAGGGCAAAATTCAGATATAACATACTTAAGAGCCTAATTATTAGTTTTATAGCAACAGTTTGATAATTACATTTTATAGCAACTTATATTTTGTATTTGTAAAAAATGTTGCTGAAAAAATACATATACACAAAAATTACTGCATTTAAATAACTGAAATTAGTTGAGCTATATTTGGTATAATTACCAATCAAGTAATTATGTAGATTCCTTTTCCATTTAAAACTTTTAAAAAGCGTGACTTCCGTTATAATTTGAGAATTCAAATTTTAGTTTTTTCCCATTAACAGCTGTATCTTTTTTAGCAATTTGTTCAAAACTTACCCTGTTTTGCTGAATCAAACTGGACTGCTTCTTCTTCAAAATCAACAGTAAGTGCAAAACGATGCTGTAATTTGATTGAATCAAATTCAATTGTTGATTCATCTGTTTCATTTGTTTGAATTCAACTGTCAGTTAAAAATACAACCATTACTATTGTTTAAGGTACATAATCATTATTGTTATTCAATTCATTTTTTTAACCATTATTGATGTGTCTATCAAGTTTTGGTAGTCGACTTTAATTTTTATGTGAAAAAATTGAAGAATCAATTCAAGTTAGAATCAAGGCAGCAGTAAAATTGGAATTCAAGTATTTGTTGTAAATTTCAGCTTTAAAGTTGTTTTAATGCGGAAAAAAAATCAGAATTTGAATATTTTTTTGAGGATCATTTGTTGTTATTTTGATTGTTTTAATAGTAGAACAAATCACAAACAACTTTCGAATTAAGTTGATTCAATTTTTTTTCTGAAATAGTTCGACTTGCATGTGTTAAGCATATAGTCTGAGTAGCATGATGTTCACTTCAACGCGCTTAGGCCTATATACATGAATGATCGAATGTATCTGTTGAATTTGATGATATTCTATGAACTCATACAAAAGTATAAAATATCTGTTGCATATGTATTTTTTATTTGCTTAATGTTAACACTGCATATGTATTTGTGCTCTGTTGTCAAAATTATATAGTATAAATGTATATTTGAAAAGATATTTTACTTTAAGGAAATGTAGTGTAAATGTATTTTTTTAAATTCAGTTGTTGGCTGTGTAACTTCGTTTGCACTTAAATCTGAAAAGTGTGTGTTATAACAAGTGACATTTGACAAATATGTATAAAACATATCAAATTACAAATTATGAATGTTCCAGATGTGTTTTTTTTATATGCTTAATGTTAACACTGCATAAGTATTTTTTGATATGATTTATGTTAACATTGCATATGTATTTTTGTTTTGCTTTTTGGGAATTTTAGAATATAATTGTATTTTTGAGATGTTGGCTGGGTAACTTTGTCTGCACCTAAAGTTGTAAATAGTATGTTAAAATAAGTGATATCTGACAAATATGTATATTTATTTATTTATTGATTAAATTAAGTAGAAATGGGAAGCATACCAGAAATGGGAAGCATACCAGTCCTTGTGAAGTACTCTGACCGATGGACGTACGAAAAAACTTTGAAGAATATGTCACTGATGCTATACTGTTGAGCACATAAGCAACATTCGTTGACCTGCACGATGTTTTGGCATCATACTTAAGTGTGGATTTAACCAGAAAACGTATTTTAGTGGAATATCAAATCACTGCTAATGCAGAGCAGATAGAAATACATAACGATATGTGTTTGAAGGTGTTTATATTGCAGAAAAAGCTAATACAAGCCATGAATTGTCTTCCTTTATATGTAAGCATTTTGGATAAAGTTGTAGGGAGCAACTTGGCAAGTTCATCTATATGTGTTGCTGAAAGAGATATCAACTGTAACAACTTGCAAACAATGATAAATACAACAAATGAAGGAGCTTTGGTGGTTTGTGAAGATACACAAACATTAGATTTTTTTTAGATGGATACTGTTGAGGTTATTATCTCAGACCCACATCACAAGCATGTTGAGGATGATCAGGTTTACTTGACAAAATTTTTTTTAAAGATAGTCATGAAGGACTATGCAATTAAGAAAAAGTTTCAAACACGCAGTAAAAGATCTAGTAAGAAAATGTACGTACATTCTATATCACTCTGATTTTGTTAAACATTACATTGGATATGTATTTTGAATATATTTAATCATATTTGATGCAGTTATACATTATTTTGCAAATCAAGAAACTAAGAGTTCTTAATGCGTGCATCAGGCATGGGAGACACTGAAATGTTTAGAATTAGAAGATTCATACCTGAACATACTTGCCCAGTGAAGGACAAGATCTATCTAAAGGTTCATGTAACTAGTATGTTGATAGCTGGTATGGTTAAACAGAAATTCAAAAACCACAAACGAAAATACAGTACGCCGAAAATAAAAAATGACATGAAGGAAGATTTTGGTATGGATTTGACATACACTTTATGTTGGAGGGTCAAGAAAAGAGCGTTAGAAGATTTGAGGGGTAAGCCATCAACATCTTATGGAAAACTGCCATCATACTTATATGTGTTAAATTGTACTTATCCGGAGTCACATATAAGGATGAAGAAGACAGATGATAATGCGTTCTTGCATGTATTTATCACTCTACATTCATTCATTAAAGAATTAGATCATTGTAGACCAGTTGTAGTTGTTGATACTAGTCATCTGAGAGGAATGTATACTGGGGCATTTGTAACAGCATGTACAACGAATGGAGCAGGTTAGTATCATTTAATAATAATTACATTGTATAATTGGTTGCATTTTTTTGTATTTCTATTGTTGACTTGAAAAATACATATAGCCAATTCATATATACATATCTGTATGTAATTACTTATATTTTCAAAGTTTCCTGAATGAAACATGTAAAATTGATTATGTTTGATAGTTAGGTGAAATTATATTTTATTATATGTAATTGATACCATTTCTGGTAGATAAAATTTTTATTTTAATTGACCTATATTTGTAATAAATACATATGCAGTTCCTAACTATATTTAAATCGGCCTGCGCAGATTTTTTTAATATGAGCAATTTATATTTTTTTCTTTGGCATATGGTGTACTTTATTCTGAAATGATGAATTATGTATACAGGTCATATGTTTCCTTTGGCATATGGTGTGCTTGATTCTGAAAATGATGCATCTTGGACGTGATTCTTCGAGAATCTAAAGAAAGCGTACGGGGTTAGACAAAACATGTGTGTTGTGTCTGATAGGAATCCAAGCATCATAAAGGCTGTTGGTGATGTGTACGAAGATGTTCCACATTATGCATGTATATGGCATCTATGGGGTAATGTGAAAAAACTTTACAGAAAGTCACACGATGAATTATCGGAGATCTTTTATACAATGGCCAAATCATATTTAAAGTTAGAATTTCACATGCTAATGGAAAAAGTTGAGGCAACTGATATGAGGGTGAAGAAATATTTGGAATTGGCGGGTTACGAAAAGTGTGCTAGGTCGTATGCAACGGTTCACCGAGGATGGACTTTAACTTCAAACATTGCGAAGTCAATAAATTGAGTGCTTGTATCAACTAGAGAACTGTCAATTTATGAATTTCTTGAGGAAGTTCGAATACTATTTGCAAAATGGAATTATACAAATAGGCAGGAGGCTTCATATGCCTTCACAACACTCATTGGAAAGTTTAATGACATACTCAGTGAGAACGAGGCTTTGTGTACCCGTATGACGGTATGACCTTATTTGGATGCTCCGTAAAAAAGTACTCTGCATATGTATTTTTATTGCATAAGTTATTTTTTTTTTCAAAAATGTTGGTGTGCTTACAACGTATCATGAAATATGAAATTCATCTTTTTGTATCAATGCATTTAATTTTTTATTTTTATGTCAGGTTATACCAGCCACAGAATATGTGTATATGGTACACGACAAACAAAAGCACTTCATTATTTGCATCAAGGAAAAAAGTGCTCATGTAATGCTTTTCAAATAGATGAGATACCATGTGCACAAGCTTGTGCGGTGTTGGAGAAAAAGAATTTTGAGAAGGGGCCATACTGTTCTGATTTATTTAAATCAAAAATTGTTTTGAAGACATATGATGTTCCAATCTACCCGTTGCCACACAGAGATGACTGAATAATTCCAGAGAACATACGTGATGAAATAGTATTGCCTCCAAAATTCAAAAGACCTCCAGGAAGACCTGCAAAGAAGGATCATGGAAAATCAGGTCGAGATATGTTTGGAAAGAAGAATATCAACTCATGCGATGGTTGTGGGGCTAAGGGTCACAATAGGCGTTCTTGTAGGAAATAACGTAAATGATGCATTTCTTGTTCTGTATTATTTCTTGAAACATTTTCTTTTCAGTTTTTATAATGATGAACTAATTCAGTTTAGTTAATGCATTTATGAATCATTTGACAATTGAAGACAATAATATTTGAATAATGGATCTATATATGTTTCAAAAGCTGTACATTACACATGTATTTTCTAGCAGCAGTTCATATGTATTTTTGACATAATAAATGTATTTTAGGCCAAATGTGACAACTTTGATTAACCAAACAAGTATATGATTCCTAATTGTTCAAGTGTTTAAATATATGTGACATATTCTGCAAATATATGTTTGAATTGCATAATGTTATTACTGCATATGTATTTACATTTTAAAAATACATTTGATGTATAATCCATATGTATTTTTAATAAAAATATCATCATTGCATATGTATTTTGTAACTAAAATCAAATCTATAAGTGCATATGTATTTTCTTGGCAAATCTATAAAGTATAATCCATATGTATTTTGTAGCAAAAATATCAACACTATATATTTATTTTATAAATAACTGCAATAATTTTTCAAATTTCACTTTAATTTAAATCCTAATTTATAATTATAGTTAAGGAATACATCCTCAAAATGCATATAAGGTATGTTACAATTGTATTTTTGTAATGTTTGATTCTAACATTTTATATGTATTTTTATGCTGAAAAAGAATTGATTTATACAAAATATGTATTTTTCTGCATAATATGAAAACTACATATGTATTTTTTAAGTAAATCTCACATTAAAAGGTAGAACTCCATAAATTTCACACTACATGTTATATTTAACAATATAGGAAGGTAGTGAAAAACTTTAAAGAAAAACAACAACATAGTAAAATACATATTAGGAATGATCTATATGTATTTTTGCAATATTTGATTTTAACACTGCATATGTATTTTTATGTTAAATAAAATTGATTTATACGATATATGTATTTTTTAAACATAATATAAAAACTACGTAAGCTTTTTTTAACAATATCTCACAGTAAATGGTAGAAGAACTCCATGAAATAGAACCAATTCAAAACATGAAAAGTAGTCCGTACAATCAAAACCTACATCCATAAACTAGTTTCTAAAATACAAAAAGTCAAAAATCCATCAACCATCATACATCAACAACTTTAGTGACACTAGTTACTCTACTTTACCTTGCAGGCCTTAATGGTGCTTCGACATCACTAATGGCATTTGCTTCTTGTTTTCGGATCCCATAGTCCCACAAAAGTGCAGCATATCTTGTACGGAGTGCGTTGGGGTCGAATTCAGTCGCAATAACTTTATGACCATAAGAAAGGCACTCTGCATACATAATCATAAAGACACCACAATCCCTACATAAAAGAAAAAACAAATCTGATTTAATAGTGAAATATATTTTGTACCAACATACAATTTTGGTATATGTAAATTCAAAACTTACAAGCTTCCACTCGGTTGTTGAGGCAAATCATCTTCAAATAAAACGTCAAACATATCTAAGGATTCTTTGTCTTTTTATCTTGGATGGTTTTGAAGATCAATTCCTTTCTTAACATAGAAATCACAATCTTGAAGACATAATGAAATAATCGCTGCTATTTTCTCGATCTCAGCAAGAAGAACCGCATAATGACCACTGGATTCATATGAATCATACAAGAATATACACCTCTCTGAAAATGATAAAACTGTGAAAACCCAGTGATGTTTTTCCTTTATATTGCCCGGAATAAAAATGTCTTCCACTGTATGTCATGGCACTGCAGCATGCATACGGAATCCATTGATGTATTCAATAAGATAGTTCTCCTATCCTCCAGCATTAAGGTTTTGATGATCCATAGAATATACATCATGCAAAGATCTGATTACGTTCATAAAGTTACAGTCAACTGTACTGTATTTGTATGATTTGTTTGGCTCGTTTTTGTACGAACTGTGCGGCCCATACTTTGACTTCTTCCTCAAGTAACATAAACAGACATCAATATGCTGCATTAGTGAATACCACAAAATTTAGAGCATTCAAAAAAATTATTTTGTAAATATTAAAGGGTATGCAAGTAAAAAATGCATATGCATTTTTTTATATTAATGTAGAAGAATTGTGTAACAAAAAGTGCATTCTTAAAGTTCATTTACATACAGACAATGTTATGTAATAGTATATGCAGCAGTATGTGATGTAGTATACTATATCATACTTTGAATACTTAAAAATACATATATGTTAAACCGTATGTATTTTCAATGTAACCTAATATGTATTTTTGAGTATTGTTACAGAAGAAATGAAAAAAAATTTAAAATAATATACTAACTGAGTCTGTCCATGTCTGATCTGCAAATCCCATCATATAGAACCAATTTTTGTCTACAACAGTCTCAACACCAAAATGCATCTTTGAAATTTCTGATTTTCCCCTCTTGTACTGATCCACTTTTTCTTTCCTAGATATTTTAAGGAGATGGTAAACCATTAAAATACGCATTGATACAAAAAATAATTTGAAGCAATTCAAAAGAACTACCTCTTGGCAGTAGTTTTTAATAGGTCGGCAGAAATTCAGTCGTTGAAGTTCTTGACAATCTTTGTATCTATTATCCCATCAATTGGGTGATATAAAAATGGATGTTTCTGGGGGAATATGCGTATTAGCCCTGCTGAGCTCCCTATATAATTAGAGAATACAAAAACTTAATAAATACAAACGTATTTGCAAGACATACTACATAAAAAAATTATATATATCGTATTGTACTTACCAGCTGCTGAACCAAAATTTTTGGTGTAAGGAGATTCCTTGAATTTTTATGGTCGCCTAATCCTTAGCTTTGGTCTGGGAGTGTTAACGTCACGATTAGCGGATGGATGAATCATGATGCTTTTTTGATCGTACACATTCAAGCTAGGTAGAAACTCATCCGGAATTGTGTTTTGTGAATCAGGCCACAAATGTTCATCCCTCTGTTCATCATTGGTTACTTCTTGTGTATTAGGAGGTGTCCTAACTTGCTTCTCTGTAGCAAGTTCGACCTCTGAATTCACCAGTGAATTTGAACTCAAATCAGTGATCCCTCTGTTCATCTAACAAAAAAATTAAAAAAATAATATTACTTTTTTCTGTCAAATTGAACCTCAATAAACTCTCTATATATTATAGTAAGATACATACTTGAGCATAATCTTCAATAACAGCCTCAAAAGTTTTTGAATCCAAAACTTCATGTTCTTCTTCACGGTTTGTCGATGGATGTATGATGATACTTTGTATTTAATAGGCATTTAGGCTCGGTAACATCTCATCAGGGATTGTGAATTGCGAATCAAACAAAATTATTTCATCAATTTTCTCATCACTGGTCTGCAAAAAAATAAAATAAAAAATTTAATTGTCCTCTGAATTATTACATGACATGAAGACAAAGTTAACATAACTATACGTACTCGACAATCATGTTGAACAACCTTCTCAGAATGTAAGTAATCCAAATTTATACTTCGGAGAAGCTCATCAGGGATTAATTATTGAGAATCAATTTCAACATTCATTTTTTCGGAAAGCAAATCAATGCACCCCTTGAAAACAAGTTAAAAAATCAAAACATCAAACAAACATGTACTTGTATCTGTTTATATATATGAATCCAAATGAATATATATATGAACATAATTATTTACCTTTTTACCAAGCAAATTTGCCTCCAATTCCTGATCAACCTCCAAACTTAATCGTTGTGGTGATCGTTCGGTACCAACATAATTCATATTTTGGAGGACAGGATCTTTATCTGCATGTTGTTGCTACAAATACATATACTAATTGAAATAACCTATTAATACTTGAGTCAAACAAAATATGTATTTTTTTTTTATGAAAATGAATATATGTATATACAAATACAATAAAATACATATTGATATATAACATCAAAGTCATAAATACATATTACAGAACATAACAAAAAAAATACTCTTCATTAAAATACATATGAATTGTTAAAAAATACATATGAGTAGAATAATAATACATATGCAGTGTATACAACACATTAAAAATACATATTGATATATAACATAAAACTCAAAAATATATATTTATGAACATAACCAAAAAAACACTCAGTGTTGATATATATATATATATATATATATATATATATATATATATATATATATATATATATATGTAGTGTTAAAAAAATACATATGAATAAAACAAAAAAATACATTTGCAGTGTGTAGAACACATTAAAAATATATATTGATATATAACATCAAACTGAATAATACATATATTTGAACAAAACTAAA
>NC_061111.1:15029881-15054082 GCF_002878395.1 Capsicum annuum
ATTTGAAAGTTCTATTAACCTCAAATGTAATTTGAATATAAACTTTAAAAGTACAATTAAATCTGTATTTGAACTTTAATGTTTACCTTTGTACCGTCAGAAATATTATTCGAAGATTGAACAACATCAGGACTAAAATGTTGCCCAGATTTCTCTAACCCTCCCTCATCAACATTTGGTTTATCAGCTTCTATATCTACAACCTGATTCTGAAAAAATTAAATCCAATAACATAATGAGTTATTATGTTGTATTTGTATAAGGCAGTCCAATAAGTATACATATTCAAATTCAACTAAGATTTTCAAAGAAAAAATTAACCTTACTTTGAGCAAATGCTTTCTTCATCTTTTTGAATTTTTTTCTCATTAGTCCACGAATTCCTTTAAACTTGCGACGAACCTGTTTTGATACAAAATCAATAAACAAAGTTTTTTCCATGTAAAATAAATATTTACCAAAAAATAATTACCTCATCGCGGAATGCATCAAAATCTTTCTTAGAAATAAAGGCTTCTTTAATTTCTCAACATGACTCTCAGGCTTTGACACAGCTATTTCCTCAACATGAATATCTGGCTTTGACTGTACCTAAGGAAAAATAACCCGAGCTGTTTGCTTTTCTTTCTTCGTTTTTGAATAAAATGCCTGTCGTATTGAAATTGGCTTGAAAACTGGTGTCTTCATTCCATCAGCCTTTGCATCACGGGGAGTTGGTGTCCTCGTTTGGGTATGCTCGTTTACTTGCTTTTCCTTAAAGGTTTCTTCACTACTGGTGTTGATGAATCAACCTTCTGTTTCTTCTTTGAATGTTCATTGATCTTTCTTAGTGGTGGATCCTGGAAGTCGTCATCAGAATCAACAGAACGTTCATGTTGTATTACATCCTTCCTTGGTATTTGCAATTTTGCCAGCTCCTTTTTCGTTGGCTCTATGTTCTTAAAGATAACCTACAAGAATAGGTAAATAATATAATATATGTTAAAGAATCATTTAAACAATAGTAAATGAAAATGTATCTATGTATACTGTAAATTACATATGAATACATATGTATTTAGTAACAACAAACCTTGTCATTGTCATTGAACATAGCATTTATCAAAAACTCAAAGCGTGGACGAGGTGCAATCGTCTTCTATTTTAATAATCGGGAAATTCGATTATCAACCTTCGATGCAATCTTTGGTGGGACATTAGAACAACACTCGTAAATCCACACTTGAATAGCCAGTGACATTTCCTGAATCAAATAAAATTGACCACCAGCTTTCAACCGGTTGTTCAAACTTCTGGCCAGATCTCCAAAAGATAAAGCACCCTATGGAAAATCCTTATATCTTCCACTATCGACCAAATCGAAATGAAGACGAGGTATAACCATAGTTTCAACATTAGATAACACAAATGAATGCAGGAAATACAGGATTGCAAATTTCTCAGCATCCTCATCATTGTTCTCCCCCCATACTTTCTCCGTGAATGCTAGAAATAATTGCCTTTTCTGTATAATTTCTGCCCCATTGAAATACTTCTCAACCATCCTATTTGATACACCTTCGTCAAAAATAAATTCATATCTATTTGACACACAATTCAATCCAATTATGATAGCAAATTTCCTGGGAGTAAATTTAAGAAAGGTGACATTAGCACAAATCAGAATACCAGAAGAAGAACTACCCTTCACCTCAAGCATCATAACGCATCTGCACATCTTTGCTTGCACTACACATTGCTACTTCTTCATAAAATAATCAAAAATATTATTGTCGGAAAAGTTTTTAAACTGTTCCTTGTTAAAACTGCGCGTATACTTTCATAAATATCTTTGTCACTGTACGAGCACATGTGTGGTGCAAATCTTGAAAGTTTTCTGACTATGAATATTTCGTCTCGCATAACCTATACAAAGTACAACTACCACTTCTTAATCTGTAAACAAAATTCAAGCATACAAAAAAAAATATAACATGAAACCAACACTGAAAAAAACATATCACATATAATCAAAATTACAAGCAACACTAAAAAATACAAGTCAAGTATTCTAAAAATACAACCAACACTGAAAAATGTAAATCAATTATGGTAAAAATACAATCAAGACTGAAAAAAATATATCAAGTAAGCCAAAAATACATATAGCCAATGACATAACCTATAGCGAATATAATGATATGGTAGTTAAACTAAAAGTAACATGCATATATATTTTATCAGTCCAAAATATAACAAATTCTTAAAAAATTACATATTAAATATATAAAAATACATATAGCAAAATAAACCTGTTCATGAGTATTAACCTATTTATTAACAGTATATTTTCACAATTATCCTATCATCTTCACAAATATATTTTCTACTAAATTTGCCCTCCACATATCATCAAAAACATAAAATACATATTCAGTATTTCGAAAAATACATATAACTTACAACTTTAGTAACATCTAAACTTATAGCAAAATACATTTACTTAAAAAATACATTTACACGAAATTTTGCCCAAAAAATTACCTCTTCATCACTATCTTCTTGAGAATCATCAGCAAAAGAATTTTGCACTTCCTCATCAACCTTACTACTCAAAACGTCAATTTCTTGAGCTTTTCTTTTATTCTCCGTCCCTTTTTTAATTTTTATTTTTTTTTGAAGAATGTTTTTTTTGCAACCTTTTTTTTTTCATAATTTCTGTCATTTTAACCGGATCGTTGCAAAATTTTGACCTAATCTCCTTCGATGTGTGAGATTTCTGTAAAGAAGATGAAACAACTTTAACAACTTCTTCTTGAGTTAACCCTATACTAAAAGACGGTCCACAATCTAAACTCAAATTTAAATTTCGTATGCCAGTAGTTTTATTTTGTGATTCTAGTGTTTGTTCATCCATTTAAGAAACCAAAAAAAAAAAAAATCTGATTTTGAGATGTGTTAGAGTTGAAAAAAAAAAATGCAATAGCTAAATTAAGAGTTACATGAAGTAGTTGAAGATTTGATATAGCTAAAATCGTGCAAAAAAAAAGTAAAACTGAAGCTGGAAGATTTATTAATGGCGGAAAAAATAGGAAAATATCTTTCAAAAATGGAGAGAGAAGGAATAGTGGCGTGAAAAGAGGGGTAACTGAGGTTACTTTTCCAATGCGGTAAAAATAAGAGAAATACAATAAAAATATGTCATAAATGCTATGAAATGTAATTTCATAAAACTAGTGCTATTTTTTTATAATTTAATACGTAGATATGTTACTCTATGTATTTTTCCTAAAAAAAAAGAGAAATCATAGGAATACAGACATAAAAATAATTAAGTTAATTAAAGTGAGGGGTATTTTAATAAACAAACAATATATTTTTATAAATAATGCACTACATATTATTTTTAGTACCACAAATCAAACAATCACTAAAAAAATAATATCAGTATAACTTATCTCAGTACAACTAATTTTAGAATAATTTATTCCAGCATAACTAATTTTGGTATAACTTGTTTTCAAACCAAACGACCCCTAACAATATTATAAGCTTTCTATGTGAAACAACATATAAGAATCCAAGAATAAGAAACTACAAGCGTAACACTACGACTACTAACAAGGACAAAACTCTTACCTACTAGCTTAAACACACTCTAACCTGTTAATCTTATACCCTAATTCGTATTCGTCACACCTTCTTATCTAAAGTCATATTCTCGATAAGCTGCAATTACACAATATTCTATCTAATTATACCTCTTCAATATTTCTTCCTCAGTAGCCGTTTGGCCATAGAATTTTTTTTCCTTTTTTTCGAAAAATTATTCTACTTTAGTGAAAAAAAGTGAAAACACGCACCGTTTGACCAAGAATTTTTCAACTCCAACTCCGAAATATTATTTGGAAAAGTGAAAACTTGTTTTTACTTTTTTCACTCATACTTCTCCCACAAAATTTCAAAAACAACTTTAACTTATATTAATGGCCAAACACAACTCCAATTCAAAATAATAATAATTTTTATGATCAAACAAAATCATAATCATACCTCTTCAATATTTCTCCCAACTATCACTATACCTCTGCATAATGAACTTGGAAATTATCTCAATGGCAAAATTGAAGTGAAAAATATAAATAAAAAAATAAATAACATTGACTTATGGGATCAAAATAGTGTCGGCAGAATGCGACTCAGTAATGTGATGGCAGTTGATAATATGTCCCATTCAGAATTTCAGATCTATTCCCCTAACGGTCCATTATAAGCAAGTGCCTTTATTATCTTTTTTCTTTCCTATTTTAAACTCTAAATTTTCACCTACCTGAATTCAAATAAAGTTTCTACTATTGATATTTGCAATATGATTTTATTAGAGACTATAGGTCAAAATAAAAAATCATAACTTATGTGCTCGATTTTCTTCTTCTCTTTTTGAAAAAGGAAAATGATTAAAAGATGAGAGAGATCATTTTCTGTTGTATTTAAATTGATTTTATTTTGACGTATATATTTGATGCAATTAATGAACGGATCTTGATTGATATTTCGTAAACTCAATTTAGTGTATTGAAGAAAAAAAAAAATAGATGTAGTTAACTATAAATGGAGAAGGGAGATCTGAAGTACCTTGTTAATTAATTCTTTATTTCTCAAAAAGTAACATGCTATTTATAATGCTGATCCACCTTAAATTCTTTCCAGATGTACTGTTTTCCCTTTCTAATCATAAGCTATGATCGATATTTATGGATATTAAATAATTAAGAATATTTATTAATCCAGTATCTGAATAAATAAAAACTATTTTTATTAAATATTATAAATATAGAATTTAAATAAAATATTAAACTAATCAGATATTACATCAACAAAATATTTACTAGAAAAATAAACTAAAAAAATAGTGAATGTTGATGGTGGCCGTAGTTGACAAGATAATATGATGATAGTCGATAATGATGATAACTGTAATTGATGGCGGGTGATGATAGTAGTGATCACAATTAATTGATTATATATGACGATAATTGATAGTGGTGATTGGTGGTGATAATTGTAAATGATGATAAACACTACAATTAAAAATGATTATTGTTGCACTATTTGATAGTCGATAATGCCGGCGAGTGACAATAGAGGGGTAAAGTGTCTTTCTTATTTAAAATCTTTGAACGAACAATATCTTATAAATATTTTTAGCGCTATAAATTTGAATGATTTAAATTCAAATCATAATTTCTTACAAACAAATAAAGACCTAAGATATATATAATTACCCAGCATATTATTAGTAGAGTTAGTCTGCGGAAAATCAGTATTTCATTTTTTCAAAAAATAAACAAATATTTCTTGCCGATCACATTAAATAATTTAAGATCTAAAAGCGTGGGTCTAATTATTTATCATAAATTCATAATACTTAATAATATCCCTTCCCCACATATAAATGATTTTACCAGATCTTTTGAATTCCAAATTAGGTGCCATGTAGTTTGATGAGTCAATACCTCTTTTTTTAAAAGCAAAAAAGAAAAAACAAAAATAGACTTGAAATAATCTTGATAAGAAGGAAATATAAATTTGAAAAATATATTAAAAAAAAGACAGCTCAGTGCATGCGTTAAAGCTATCGCTATGCGTAATGTTTCTCAAGGCTTAAACCCGTGACCTCCTAGTCACATGGAGGCAACTTTACCAGTTACTCCAAGACTTCCTTCTTGAAATATATATATATATATATATATATATATATATATATATATATATATATATATATATATATAAAATAATTAAAAATCACTCTTAAACAAATAAATAATACGAAGTAGAGGGAGTAACTTTTTATATAAAAATAAATTTAATTAAAAGTTACTGATTTTAAATTTTGATCGTGAAAAAGTTCTTAATAATGAGCGCTCTTTCAAAATGAGCTTATAAAATGTGAAATTAAATGAGTGAAGCTTTTACATTGAGATTTTTTTAGTAGCGGATTTAGACTAAATACAATGAATTCAATAATTAATTGTGATAAATTTGAAGTACGTATGTTTATGCTTACTAGCTTAGTGTATGTGTTTTGCACGTCTGAGTCACATCGATCACTAAAAATATATTAATAAGAAGAACACACTATTAAAATGTAGCAATTAACGTTAAAATACATGCTATATGTACTTAAACAATCAAAAAAAATTAAATCTTAAAATTTTAATTATACTACGCAAATTGAGACAACGAAATTAATTTGTAAAATTATAAATCTCTAAACATTTTTTTCCCAAAAGCTTATATATATCTTTTTGCATTAAGGTCAGGAAACGCAATAATATCAATATTGAATATATCTCTATTGTTCACTGTGAGTTTTCACGAGTTAAGCCATGGTAAATTTTGATATTGCTAGAAATTATTACATGATTGGTTATAGAATTGGCTGAAAAATAGTTTGAAATCATATTATAACTTTTCATGGCTGAAAAATTGATTAAAATCATCACAGAAATTTAGCACATAACCTAATAAAGATGAAAAATAGGATATCATGATGAATAAAAAATATACTATGTTAAATGGCTGATTTTGGGGAGTGAAAATTAGCTAGTCATACGTATTAGATTTATGTTTAAGTCTGCAATTTATAAAGAAAGAAATGTATTTTAGTTGATGCAAAAAAGGAAAAAGATAAAATGGAGGTTTAGAATTGACGTAGGATTCAAGACCTATTCAAATTTTATTTCAATTTTTTTTTTAAATAAAGAAATTTTTTAAAAAATAGCAAAAAGATAATTTTGTCTATTATAAATTTTTTTAGTGATAAACAAAAAGTTTAAATCATTTTACTAAAGAGCTTCGTACTTTTAATATATTATAAATTATACATATACTAATTAATTTCTCACTTTCTTTTCATGAAAAAAAATTGAAATAACTCGAAAAAACTCCTTCTTACTTATGAAAAAATAGAAATCAAAGTCGAGCACTGAATAGATATTTAAAAAATAAAAAAACCAGAAAGATCTTGGTCCTTGTAATCAACATCCACTTCGTTGGCAATTCAATTCCAATTGTAAAAAAAAAAAAAAAAAAAAAAAAGAACAAAAGTCCTTACGCGGTCTACCTTTTCACAGTTATGATACTAGATTTGGGGAGTGTTGGTGAATGTGAAAATCGTGAATTTCTTCATTTTTACTGCTGAAAAAGTTCAATTTCCAAATTCCCAATTTGTCATCTTTAACTATTACTACTACTCAATTCATCTCCACTTTTAGCAAAATAAAAAAAAAATCTATCTTTTTCAAGAAACAGTGCATTTATAAGTATTTGTGGAGGGTGTTTCTCTCTGTTCCTTACTAAATCTGTTTAAAGAAACCCCTTTACTTCAGATCTCTCACTTGTTTAGTAAGGAGGAACTTCATTTCACATTCCTCACTTGGTAATTAGCTTAAGTCTTGATCCTTTCCTACCCCCTTTTTTGTGTTTTTGCTGCAATGGTTGTGTTGTAGTTAGTGATTCAAAGTTAATTGTGATTTCTTGTTTCAGAGAATTCAGTTTTCTAGTCTGTTTGTTACTAGATGCACTTTCTGTCTTTAACTTGTAACTTTGTTTGATTTTTGTGCTTTTGCTTCAATGGTTTTGGTTTCTGTGTAATAGTGATCCGAAGTTTATGGTTTTAGTTTCTTGTTGTTTGATGAAGTTTTGATCTTTGCTGCGTACCCTTTTGTTTTCTTTAACTATGTGGATCAATGGGTGGTGAATTTATTTGAAAAGGGTTCCTTTTGGTTTACTGAGATTTTGTACTGTAAGGACTGAGGAGGGACTTTACTTCAGATTGCTCACTTGGGAATTAGCTAAAGTTTTGATCTTTTTTCATTTTCCTCATTTTTTGTGCTTTTGCTGCAATGGTTGTGTAGTAGTGATTCAAAATTAGTTGTGATTTCTTGTTTCAGAGAATTCAGTTTTCTTAGTCTGTTAGTTGCTAGATGCACTTTCCGTGTTATCTTGTAAGTTGTTAGATTTGCTTTTTTCTCGACTTAGACTTCTTTTTGTGCTTTTGCTTCAATGGTTTTGGTTTTTGTGTAGTACTGATCCAAAGTTTATTGTTTTAGTTTCTTCTTGTTTGATGAACTTTTAATATTTTTTGTGTACCCTTTTGTTTTCTTTAACTTTGTGGATCAGTTCAGTGTGATTTTTATTATGAAAAGGGTTCATTTCAGTTTCCTGAGATATGTATTTGTGATCTCTTGTTTCAGAGAATTTTCAGTTCATTTTGTTGATATGTTAGTTACTAGATGCATTTTCTGTCCTATCTTGTAAGTTGTTAGATTTACCCTTTTTCTGATTTCTTTTTGTGCTTTGCTGCAATGCCTTTGGTCTCTGTGTAGTACTGATCCAAAGTTCTATTGTTTCAGTTTCTTGCTGTTTGGTAAAGTTTTAAATCTTTTTTGTGTACCCTTTTGGTTTCTTGAACTATGTGGATCAGTTTGGTGTGATTTTTATTATGAAAAGGGTTTATTTCTGTTTTCTGAGTTATGTATAGTGAGGAATGAGCTTTAATCAGCTAAAGTCTTGATCTTTTTCAATTTTTCCATTTTTCTGCTTTGCTGCAATGGTTTGGTTTTCTGTGTAGTACTGGTTTTCTGCTTTGTTGTTTGATAAAGTTTTAGTCTTTTTTGTGTACCCTTTTGTTGAACTATGTGGATCAATGGACGGTGATTTTATTTGAAAAGGGCTCCTTTCAGTTTCCCTAGATATGTATATATGATTTCTTGTTTCAGAGAATTCTGTTCATTTTCTTAGTCTGTTAATTGCTGAGATGATTTCTTAATGATCACTCAACTAATAGTTATTGTCTCAGAAAGTCACTTTCTTTGTTGAAGAAAATTGGAATCAAGAAGAAATGTGACTTTCTGAGATATTAACTGTAGTTGAATGACCATGTGAGAAATCTAACCTGTTAATTACTAGATGCACTTTCTTTCTTATCTTATAAGTTGCTATATTTGCCCTTTTTCCAACATCTTTTTAGTTTTCAACAAGTAGTCAGAACTATGGTGATAATCTTTACTGAATTCTTTGATGATAAGGGCAACTGTTATATGAAGTAAAGTGACGTTAAAGAAGATCTGCTTCATAGTATGAAGACACTGAATGGTTATTATTTACTGAGCTGTTATATGATCATTTTGTCTACCGTTTTGTTTTCTTTAACTTTGTAGATCAATGCGCATCCGAGATCTGTGACTGGTGATTTCTTATTTCAGACATAAGAGAACTTAGTTAATTATTTCTATCTGATAATCACTTAATATGTCAACTGTTTGTCTCCTCAATTGTTAGTTTTTGTAAAAAAAATCAATTGTAACTTTCCCCTTTTTCACACTTTTTGTTTTTTTCAATCCGAATTGGTTTCATGGTAATGTATTATTGTCCGTAGTTCTTTGATGAGATCCTGACTTCAGTCTGAGTAGTCATCCCACCCGACTGTTGTACTGCTCACGAATTAAAGCGAGGAAGTCAGAGGCAGTTATGTTCTAAAACAAAAATTAAATCTTGAATATCCGTCAATATCTAGTATGAGTTCCTCCTTATGTGCAATTAGATTATAGTAGGTCTGTTTGTGTTGGCGTCTTTTGAGAATTTCAGTCAATCTGATACTGTTTGACTGTCAAGAAGCAATGAGTTGCCTTTATCATGAGCATTAGTGGATATGAAGCTACTGTTTCCCTGGCTTGAGATTATGATATGAAACTTTTTTTAGAAGAAAAGTATCTTTTGTTTCCTGTCAATTGCTCGAAGATCTAATTTCTTTATGCTACAGGGAACTTCTGCTGCTGCCGCGAGCACATAATGGCGTCCAAGTATCATGGACCACACAACAGAACACGGCGGCCGATCTCTATATTGATTGTCATTGGTCTTTGCTGTTTCTGTTATCTAGTAGGAGTTTGGCAGAAAAGTGGGTCCGGAAAGGGAGATAAATTAGCACTACAAGTGACTGCACAAACTGCTGACTGCAATATCTTTCCACCAACCACTCTGGATTTTGAGTCGCACCATAATTATGTGGAAACGGTTGAAACTTCTGCAACAACTAAAAGATTCAAATCATGTGAGACTAAATACACTGACTATACTCCTTGCCATGAACAAGACCGAGCTATGAAATTCCCACGGGAAAATATGGTATATAGAGAAAGACATTGCCCTCCTGATGATGAAAAGCTTCGTTGTCTGATTCTAGCACCCAAAGGATACACAACTCCATTTCCATGGCCAAAAAGCCGTGATTATGCGTACTACGCTAATGTGCCGTACAAACACTTAACAGTTGAGAAGGCGGTCCAGAACTGGGTACAGTTTCAGGGAAATGTTTTCAAATTTCCAGGAGGAGGTACAATGTTCCCTAGAGGAGCAGATGCATATATTGATGAACTTGCTTCCGTGATTCCAATTGGAAGTGGCATGATAAGAACTGCTCTTGACACTGGTTGTGGGGTATGTTTTCTTTGCCGTTTTCCTCCTTTCCCTCGAGTTATACTAGCTTAGAGCTTGGGCAGGCTGGACAAGTGTTAGTTCTAGAAACACTTTGAGGTATAATTTGGAAGTTAACATGTATTCAATTTCTCAATAACTTACATAGAGGGGAAAGTAAGGGGATATATTACAAAAATGTTTCTAGTGTGTGGAGTCATTCAACAGTTTATCTATTGTATCAGTTGTAGCTGCATATACTTCCTCTCTAACGACAACTTCTTATTTTTACTTTTTGTTTCCATTAAGAAAGCCATCCCCATGATGCTGATTATTCTCAGTGGTTGCATTTTACTTATGGAAAAAGGAGAATTTACCTGATTCACGTCTAATTAAGTTTCACACACACGTTAAACACATTTTTGTGAAAGGATCAAAACTGTGTCGCTAAGGCTGTTGTTTTCTTTAATGCTGACACATCTTTAAAAAACTCAATTACCATATCGATACTTGACTAGTTCACATTTACTAGTAATAGTGCTATTTGTAATGGTTTTGCTATTGAAAGCCAAAATGGGATATTTTAATCACTACGGTCATTGAATTGACTATCTAAATGCTTCCAGCAACCTGTGAGAATACCTTTCTCCCTGATAAGTTGCTTGGAAGGATACTATTCCAATTGGTTTAGTAAAGCCTTGAAATCCTTGGGGTCTAATATAATTTACATGTCATAAAAATCTCTCCTGGAAAAGTTCTTCATTAGTGCATTAGTGCTTGTAATTGTCCATTAAGTATCATGCTGCTTAGTGGCCTGTTTTCTTGAATTCTTACAACTTGTTGCATTCACATCTTATTGGTTAGGTTGCAAGCTGGGGTGCTTACTTGCTGAAGAGAAATATTCAGGCGATGTCATTTGCACCTAAGGATAATCATGAAGCACAAGTGCAATTTGCATTGGAGCGAGGTGTACCTGCTGTTATTGGTGTTCTTGGTTCCATAAGCCTTCCATACCCTTCCAGAGCATTCGATATGTCTCATTGTTCTCGATGTCTGATTCCCTGGGCATCAAACGGTATATCCGCAAGCTATAAATTAACAAGCTTACAGAATTTTTCTGATATCCATTTTTTTATCTTGTTTATCTATCTTCGAAGACGGATTTAAGATCTGTGGAACCTTTTGGAAACTGTAGTTATCAAAAAAAAAAAAGAAAAAGTTGGAAACAGGATAGGTGCTGATGACTCTGAAAGTATGTTTGACTCCATAATGGAAATTTCTACTCTGCTATTGAATAGTTTATTTCACCTTTAATAGGGACTGCAATTCTTTTCCAACTTAAATAAAATACTATCCACTCAGCAGTGAACATTTGGATATCCTGTTTTTTTTTTAATTACATATCTGAGCTAACGTCATATACTCATATCTTTTGACAAATATCATTTTTCTGCTTTCCAAAACCTTTTAACTATTTGATTTTATTTA
Organism: Capsicum annuum; assembly: GCF_002878395.1. Classification (NCBI taxonomy): domain Eukaryota; kingdom Viridiplantae; phylum Streptophyta; class Magnoliopsida; order Solanales; family Solanaceae; genus Capsicum; species Capsicum annuum. The sequence continues at coordinate 15,041,828 of NC_061111.1, forward strand.
TTATATTTGGAGTTAGAGTTCTACATCCATGTGGCATCTTTGTGATTTTTGCTTACTGCTCTGAGCTTAGCTCGAGTAGAACAGAATGTTAAATGCCAAACTTGAGATGGACACAGGCTGAAGAAATTACTAAAGAATTTAGGAAGATTCTGATATTCGGGGCGGAGGAGAGAGTGAGGAAGAAATGCACTATGCACTGATTGCCATAGGACAGATAAGCCTTTGTCTACTAACTCTAAAGTATCACCATCTTGGTGTATATTAATGAAACTGTTTCTTTATTAAAAGAGAAAAGTCTTGGCCTGCGAAATTTTTATAAAGAGAGGTTTTGTTGTTGCTGCGATGTTTTGGACTGTATTGTTTGGTGTAATATATTTCATTCTTTGAATAAATGACGTCAAGTTCTTTGGGCTGTTTCGATAAGTTTGTGGTTCCTATAAACTATAGATAAAATGAGGAAAATGCTATACATCTCTGAATGTATGAGTTCCAGCTTTAACAGTATTATGTGTTTAAAGAGGAATAAACACATATTACTGGGTATGTTGTGTTGTTGTAAACACATAGATTTTACCCTGACAAGTACTTTCTAGATCCAATTTAGGTCTTCAACCTACTTTTGTACAGATTATAAATGGGGAATTAACCATTTAAGAGGATTGCCATTGATAAATACTGTATAAGAGTTGGTGATAAACTAAGAGTCTTTCTAAAACTTTCTCACTTCATTAAATGTTTTTCACGTTGTACTTGCCCGGTGTATTGTTCTTCTAGTGCCATCCGGAGCATCAGAGCTCTATTAACAACACCGTTGGAAAGGAGACATCTAATGCCTTTGGAACATCCAAATAGGAGAAGAGCATACCGAGTACTGGAGATCAAATCACAAGGAAAAGATTTGACAGATATTGGGTTTTGGAATGAGCTTACAGCAAAACAGTAAATTCCTTTGTGCAAGAGGAAAGATCCTTTTGATCATGTAGTAAATAAAATTAGGTGCTGTAAATTAGCTGTTTTCAAGAATTATGTTAAGTAGTGACTGTGATTTTCATTTATCCTAAGAAAATTAAACTTGTCGGTGACGACTTTGACTTTAAATGGTGAATTTTCTAGCTTGCTGATAATTGGCTTGTATGTGCAGAGGGCATGTACATGATGGAAGTTGATCGAGTTCTGAGACCCGGTGGATACTGGATACTTTCTGGTCCTCCACTCAACTGGAAGACCTATCACAAAGTCTGGAACAGGACCAAGGAGAATTGTAGAGCCGAGCAGAAAAGGATCGAAGAGTATGCTGAGCTTCTTTGCTGGGAGAAGAAATACGAAAAAGGTGATGTAGCTATATGGAGGAAAAACATAAATGGAAAATCATGCAGAAGAACATCTGCTAACACATGTCAAACAAAGGATGCCGATAATGTCTGGTGAGTTTCTAGAGCCCTACTTGTCAAATTATTTTTATTTATACTGCAGAGACCCTCTACACTGTGTTTTAATGGTGAAAGTATTAGATAATTTGTTGCGTCTAAGTTCAAACTGTTTATCCTTCTATTTTTATTGTGGTTTCCTCAAAAGAGTTGAAACTCAGAATTCTACTTAAAATTTCCTGTAGTAATATATTAACTGGAGCACCTCTCAGGGACAATGCGGCACATATAAAGTAAGTTGATATAGAGAAAATAGTTGGTTTCTGCAGCAATTGGGTAAACCCTTTATCTTTCTAGCCTTGTAGGTTTTACAAGACCTGCTTGCAAACCAGTATGTTGATGTATGTTGAGATACTGCATAAAAGTGGCCTGTTGATACACGATCATTACTTTATCACTATGCTATATATATATATATATGTATATATATATATATACACTATGTAAACTAGCAAAGTACTGCATTGACAAAATTTATCACTATGCTATTTTTAATTGGTTAAAGACGATTAAAAATACTGCATTACGATTTTTACTTGTTTTTCGCCAAGCTAATAATTACTTTATCGCTATGCTATATATATACACTATGTTTTTGAGGGTAAAGGGGGCGAAGCATCCCTATGAACTTGAAGTTCCTTCGATGTGACTTTCTGCTTTGACAAAATTAGGTTATAGTATCCAACCAACAACATTAATATAGATGTACAGTTATCAGTGGGTCTTCTCCTTTCAGTTGTATTAAGTATAGTGTAAATCAGAGCTATTAAAGTGTAAGATGGAATGCAGTTTACAAAAAAAGTAAAAGGTCAGAGCTACTCATGAGTCATGACAAGTATTATAGAAAATATTTCATGCCTATCCACGTTTAGTTTTCTGTGTGCTTCGTGACTATGACTTTACCTTGGGTCGTTTGGGTTATCACCATAAATATTGAATGCTAGATTGTTATCCCATTATGTAAGTGCTAATGTATGTTTGTCTTTCAACTTTGTATAAATGGGGATTCAGGTATAAGAAAATGGAGGCATGCATAACCCCCTACCCGGACGTCAAGAATTCTGATGAAGTAGCTGGAGGAGAGTTGAAGAAGTTTCCTGCTAGGCTTTTTGCAGTTCCACCACGTATATCCAATGAAATGGTTCCTGGGGTTACGGTCGAATCTTATCAAGAGGATAATAAGCTTTGGAAGAAACACGTTGCTTCTTACAAGAGGGCAGTTAGCCTACTTGGCACCACAAGATACCACAACATAATGGACATGAATGCCGGACTTGGAGGATTTGCAGCAGCGCTAGACTCTCCTAAACTGTGGGTGATGAATGTTGTGCCAACTATTGCTGACAACACTCTTGGTGTCGTATACGAGAGGGGGTTGATTGGCATATACCATGACTGGTACGCATCGCTAATGGTTTCTTATCTACTATTTTTAAGAATATCAGCATATCCCACCTACCCTAGTTTTCACGAATTCCAGAATCTTCTTCCCTTTATTTACGGAACAGCTATAGCATCTAATGAGAAGATTCAAATGAAACATCGAAGACCTACGGTTGCTTGCATGTTTGAGGGAAATTTAAGGTTTCATATTGGAGATATTATGTGTGCTTTGGCAGTTGTCATTGTTCTGTTACTGTTTTGCAGGGGAAATAGTCGAGAATATTGCTCTTGAAACTTTTATTAATTTCGACTTTTCTCTCTTTTCAGGTGTGAAGGCTTCTCTACATACCCGAGGACGTATGACCTCCTTCATGCTAATCGCTTGTTCACTCTGTACGAGGACAAGTAAGCATTCTTTAAACTCTAAAGATACGGATCCATTGCTATCTGTTAGTCGGATATATTGCACAGAAGATAAAAAAGTTTCTGATTCCTAAAGCTATATGATTGTGGAACAGGTGTGACTTTGAAGATATTCTCCTTGAAATGGACCGTGTTCTACGTCCTGAAGGGGCAGTCATTCTTCGAGATGGAGTTGAAGTCTTGAACAAGGTTAGGAAAATCGCCGCAGGCCTGAGATGGGAAACTAAATTAATAGATCACGAAGATGGACCCTTGGTGGCTGAGAAAATTTTTATTGCTGTCAAACAATATTTTGTTGAAGGTGATGAAGACCAAAACACGCCAACCGATGAATGAGACCGTGCCAATATTCGAGTATATAGCAAAAACCTGAGAATTCTGAAATGGAAGGTAAATTTCCAGAAAGATATATGAAGGTTTTCTTCTCAAAGATGGCATATAACAAATAGTGCAAGTTCTCATGTAGAGCAATTTTAGTTAATTTTTTTTCTTTGATGTGTGATTTTGGGGAGGGTAATGAAAAGCCAGACCTTTGTCTCCAAATAATGAAGCAAAGCAAGAGTTCATTAGTGATATGTATGTGTGGAAGCAAATTGATAGTTGTTTCCATTAGGTACAAAGTTGAATTTTGCAACATTTGTAAACCATATTTTTTTTATCTTGGTAATTTAATTTATTTAAACTTTCATCAGTTTTGCCAGAATATTTGGAATGTAAGTTTGATGACTTGAGGCAAGAAAATGAGGTGGTTGTTAGGTTGGATTCCCATGTGGTTTGTAAGAGGGATAGTTTCAAGTATCTTGGGGCCATGATTCAGGGGAATGGTGAGATTGACGAGGATGTCTCCCACCGTATTGGGGTGGGATGGATGAAGTGGAAGCTCGCCTCGGGGTGTTGTGTGATAAGAAGGTGCCGCCCAAGCTTAAGGCAAATTCTACAGGGTGGCAGTCCGGCCGGCCATGTTGTATGAAGCGGAGTGTTGGCCAGTCAAGAACTCTTACATTCAAAAATTGAGGGTGGCGGAAATGCGGATGTTGCATTGGATGTGTGGGCTTACTAGGGGTGATAGAGTTCGGAATGAGACTATTCAGGAAAAGGTTGGAGTGGCTTCAGCGGAGGACAGGATGTGGGAAATCCGATTGAGATGGTTTGATCATGTGATGAGAAGAGACATGGATGCCTCGGTTCGTAGGTGTGAGAGGCTAGCATTGGATGGTTTCGGGCGGGGTAGGGATAGATTGAAGAAATATTAGAGAGAGGTAATCAGGCAAAACATGGAGCAGTTACAGCTCACTGAGGACATGACCCTGGATAGGAAGATCTGGAGGGCGCGAATTAGGATAGAAGGCTAGTGCCAGTTTGGGTCATTTGGGTAGGGCATTACTTGGTAGGTGTATTATTCTTGTTAGGCCAACTTGTTGCAAGCTTTATTACGAATTTCTTTAATATTCCTTGTTTATTTTTCCTTGGTGGTGGCGTATTTATGTCTTGTCATCTTGTCCCATGCTTTATTACGGATTTGTTTATTATTCCTTGTCTTGAGTTGGGGGTCTATCGGAAACAACCTTTCTACTTCTCCGGAGGTAGCGGTATGGACTGCATATATCTTACCCTCCCCAGACCCCTGTGTGGGAATACACTGGGTTTATTATTGTTGTTGTTTCATCAGTCTTGCAAATTCTGCTGGTCCAAAATATAGGCCTCTTAGTTATACCTAATTTTTTTTCTAAAATTTGATGGCCCAAATTGCTATTCCTTGTGGACATCTCTAGCGAAGGACACATATTAGGGTAGAAGATTAGTAGTTAGTAGTGTGCGGTCTCATTTTTCGTCTATACCGGTACTCGTAGTTTTGCTGATGTTGTTTCTTGTCCTTCGATTTCTGTTGCTTTCTGTATTTTTTGTTATACTTCGATTATCATATTTTTGTTGTCGTTACTGCTCAATATGCTTTGTTATGCTTTCACTTCCATTACTTCTTTTTTGGACCGTTTTTTCTTGAGTTGAGGACCTGTCGGAAACAGTCTCTCTACCTTATCTTTTTTGGACTGTTTTTTTTAGTTGAAGGCCTGTCGGAAATGGTTTACCTACCTCTAAGGTAAGAATTAAGCCTGAATACATTCTATCCTCTCTCGATGCCACTATTTCTAATTTCTTTTCAAAGTCACCTGCCTTTAGTCTATGAAATTTGGGACCAGTCTCGTCGTGGTGATTAGAGGACACGTTTGACTATTCACTTTTAACATGTCATGTTTTCTTAGCCGTATGGTTAGCAGGATCAGTCGACTAGAGAGCGAAACTATTCTTATTCTTATATGTTCTCTGTGTACATCAAATTTTATAACCTTTGAGCCAAATTTCAAGGAAAAATATGATTTGACATGTAAAGACTAGAGAGACATAATTACTTTCTCCGTTTCATAATAAATGAATTGTTAAATTTTGACACAAATATTAAGGAAAAAGTATTAAAGACATAAATTTAACACAATTTTTCATTTTTATCCTAAAAAAAAAGAAAAAGTAGACCTTGTAATACCTTTTCAAAAGTTAATTGGTTGTCAAATCATAAGGGCAAATTTGAAAAAAAATTCAATGATTCACTTATTTTGAAACACCAATAAATACTCCAACAATTCACTTATTCCGAAACGGAGGGAGTATAATACTACTGGTCCCTCTGTTTAAAAAAAAATGAACCTACTTTTCTTTTTAATCCGTTTAAAAAAGAATGACCCCTTTCTTTTATTGACAATACTTTAATTTCAATTTTACATATGACATGTTTAGGGCCACAAGATTAAAGGACATTTTGGTAAATCTGACATAACTTTAATTTAAGATCACAAGATTTAAAAGCTTTTTTTATTTTCTTAAACTTTATGTCAAGTCAAAGTAGGTCATTCGTTTTTAAACGGAGAGAGTATTAAACATTCATAGCATAAAAGTGGTTTTGCTTTATACAAGTAAAATAAAATAGGCATGCCAAAAAGATGAGGGGGAAAGAGTTGACTTGGAAAAATATAAATATGATATCTAAACATCCTGAAAGAAGAATAAAAGAATAAAATTAAATCATAGCTGGCTATAAACAAATGAAAAGAAAATGAACTTTTAACTTTCTCCTAGAGATTCAAATTCTTAAATGATTGAATTCTTTCACGTTTAACTAGAACTTTTGCGTTCGAACTCTGAAAATAGAGAGCGTTTTGGCTGGGAGTGTTAGTGACCTACTCGGGCAAAGTCAGATTAATTGAGTCGATAAATTTCAAATATCTAGAACTATTGAGTTCGAAAATTGAATAGAAAGCATTTCAACTGAGACCCTTAGTGACTTACTCGAGCAAAGCCGGATCAATTGAGTCAATAAATTTCAAATATCGAACGATTAAATAAAAGAAGTTTTTGCATAGCAGCACAACTGGTGACTTTCTTTTTGTGAGAGAAATTGTGGAGTAAAATGAGCCAGTACAACAATAATTATAATTCAAAACTATGTGCTGTTAGTAAAATCTATGTGCATATCACTGTACTTGTACCTACCTACCCAACAAACAAACAAAAGGTGTAACAGGGTTCAATAAATCATCAATTAAAAGTATGGTTCATCACTATCTTTTTGTTGACCTAAATATTGTGTACATTATGCTAAGATTTAAAGCACATACTCCCCCTTCGTTTCAGTTTATTTGTCTGATTTTGACTTGATATTAAGTTCAAAAAAATAAAGAAGACTTTTGACTCTCGTGATCTTAAATTGAAGATATATAGAATATATCAAAACATTTTTTAATCTTATAATCTTTAACATGTTAAGTAAAATATTGAAATTGAAGAGTTGAAAGGGAGTATATATGTTGGCCAAAAAAGGTTTCAACCTTTCTACTCTAAGTGGTAAACAACCAGACAATTTTCCCCACCTAATTAATTCCTTATTAAGACATTTGCCTATTTTTTCAACTTGTACATCATTTGAAAAAAGAACACTTCAATTTTACTAGCTAACCATATATTATATAGCCATGAGAATGAAATTTTGCTTATAACCAACCTAATGAGGTCTTGAACCTTAATCATGTTTACCAAAATTGATCAAATGTAAAAACAACATATCTCATATAACCACATAAATAGAGTTTGAAAAAAGTGGTGACTATGTGATAGAAGTGTAATTTTATTTTTACACTGTTAAGATGAATATTGATTTCTATCTTTCAGCAACTGAATAGAAAGGTCTTTTAGAATCGAATGCACTCACTCTTCATATGTGTCCTTGAAAATTCAGTGATTATTTGATCTCTGCTTTTGGGGCGGGGGCGCTTGGTCGTTGGGTTCTTCTTCTTCGATCAATTCGGTTGTGTCAGTTCTGAGATTCGTCTTAATTATTACTTCCTCTGTTCATTTTTATTTTTTCATTATTGATTTGGCACATTCCCACAATAATTAGAATGTCAATTTTATTGTATCAAGTTTTGAATATGATAAATTTAATATTTTTGAAAAATTATTTATTTAATAATACAAATAAATTTAAGAACTAATTGATAACTATATCTTGATTTTTCTAACTGGATAAAAAAAAAAATAGATATTATTATAAAGTAAATTATATTTAAATGTCCACTAAATGTGATCTCCCACTACTTTATCATTATGATTTATTGTAGTAATATCCACATCTCTATCACCTCCACATTGATCATTCACAAACACATAATCACCCCCACTTTTTCAAGGTTTAATGTCATATTAACGATAACATTTTGTATGCCTCTATGTACAATATAAATAGAGACATAAAAGTTCATATTAGATACATTTAAAACATCTGAGATAAATTTAAATAAATAAAATAGCTCTCTTTTGTTGTCTCGCTTTATTATTTCTTTTCTCTACATTTCTTGTTCATATGATTATTCTTTTAACTTCAATTAATGATGAATATATATATTTTAATATAATAAACGAATAAAAATAGACGGGAAAAGTAGTAGGTAGATGACATTAAGGTTTATATCCTTACATTTTAGAAAGAAAAAAATAGAAGCACAAAGATTAATGCTTCAAGAGAATTATATTATTCTTTTTCCATGTTTAAATGAAATAATTTGATAGTACTGTATATACTAGATATAGAGGAATCCGTACTAGTACGAACTTAATATATATTCTTTTTTTGTTTGTGTAGATAGTTAATTAATTCTTTTTATATATATTCTTAGATTATATATATTAAGGTGTTAATTATAGCAATTTATATTATTTTTTTACGTAATTTCAAATAATATATGTTACTCTTTTTGTCTCAAGTTTTATGTCGTTGATTTAATTTCAGGAGTCAATTAATTTATTTCTTTAAAGAAAATCTTAAGTTGTCAATTGTCGTAATTTACAACAGTACTTTTTCTTCAGTTTCATTTTACATGACACTGATAAAATTTTGAGCGGCAAATAAATTTTTATGTTTTTTAAATAATTTAAATTATTAATTATTATTATTTATGTACTTTTTACTTAATTTCTAAATATATGATTTAGATAATAAATGAAGAAAGTATAAAAGAGGAGGCAAACCAATTAAATTGTGCCAAAGCACTCCTTTTGACCTGTGCTTTGACACAATTTGATTGGTTACACGCCCTTTTATAAGTAAGTAAAAAAAATATGCCCATTTTTACAAACCCAAATATAAGAAAAGTAACATTAACTTATCATATTTATATAAATTTTTATTCTTATCAAGTAATAATAAAAATTCTAAATAATTTTGTATCTTTATTGAATGTATCGAGAACTAATTATGTATCTCGACAGACTCAAAATAAAAAAATGTATCGAAAGCTAATTATGTATCTTTACAAAGGCAAAAATATATCTTCGTTGAATATATTATGTATTTAGATAGATTCAAAATCGAAAAAAGTGTATCGAGAGCTAATTATATATTTTTATAGAGGAAAAAATTATATTTTCATTGAATGTATCGTAAGCTAATTATATATCTCAATAAATTTAAAATTAAAATTTTTAATAATTATATAAAATATCATAATTTTCTATAATTAAATTCGTAAATTGTCGCAAATTTTTAAGCCAAACATAAACAGCATCATGTGCTCTTCTTGACAATAAAATAGTGAAGGGGTTGGTGCATCATTAAATCAGACAGTAACAGTAAAAAATGCGTCCTTTCATGACTCATCTCACACGTCACTAAGGGTTCGTGTGATAGAATATATAAAAATAATGTTGAATAAAATATATTAATAATATTATACATTAATTTTATTTTTTATATACTGTTTAGTTTAATTTGATGGATTAGAAATAAAATATCTTGTATATTTTTTATTAAAAAATGTTAGTTTACGTAAACTTTACATTTTTTTACAACAGAGTTCTTTCACAAAATATCCTCTACCTCTACATTCTTATAAAACTTCACTGATTGATAAGCTTCAGTTTTTTTTTTGTTGCAGAAGCTACTTCAATAACTTAATCAAAGAACCACTAAAGAATGTGATGCAGTAGATGGAGCTGCTGCTTCATTAATCAAAGGTCTCGTGTTCGAGCGTTGAATATGAAAATCTAGATTAATCGAACTCCAATGCGAGTAAGATGAGGAGGAGGGTGTTTATCTTCTATAGCCTTCAATGATATAATGACCCTGTACACAAAGACTCATGAATATAAAAGAATCCCTAAAATGCTAGGGGTTCATCCTGACAATTTAAGTGACAAAATCTGTATCAATACATATGGAGCAAGATTAGATATTGAGGTGATGGGGAGGGATTTGAGAGGTAATAATATCGCTAATCAAGTTAATGCATGTGTTGAAATCTTTGTATTACTAATACATAAAAAAAGATGGTATTAGTAATACATATCTTAATACACAATAGAAGATATAACTAATTACCAATAATGTACTAGATTAATGGATGCATAATTTTTTTTTCAATACAATCTAACTTCCCCTTGTTTGTATTCTTATTGAAAATACCATATGCTACAATAATCCTGGCCCAAGGTATTCATGGTTTAGTTTGAATTGAATTCCGTTTAAATAAAAATAAAATTAGTTTTTCAAATATTGAAATTAAATTAAATCGATCTTTAATCGCTTTGGTTTTCATCAATCTTTTTCCGATTAATTTGGTGTTTTTAAAAAAAAAATATTGATAATATACCTTCAAACACATTACGTTGACTATATTCCTACATATATAACACTATCAAATCAATTACTCCTTAAGAAAAAAAGGATTATATAGCCGCTTTTGAGAAACTTAATAAAAACTTTTTATAATAATATTTTTTTTTTGTGGGCAAAAAGTTAAAAGAGTTGTGATTTACTAAGATATCTTGATGATGATTGAATTAAATAAATGATGCATAATTAAAGACTCAAAAGAAATTTACTTTGAAGACGGAATAGATTTATTAAAATTATCAAACTAAAGACTGCAAATCAAATTAGAAAGTAAAAGCAAAAAATTAGATTACTACAAAGATAAACACCCAGATTAGAATCAAGAGTGGAAAAAATAATATGTATCGCAAAATTTTATTTTTTCTAGATAGACTCTCACAGACACACACAAGTTCACAAGCTGCAGGCACAACTATAATTTTTAGTAAAAGATATTTTGGCTTAAAATGTAATTTAAACCCAACCAAAAAATGTCGTTTAACCTTTAATTTGATTTGATTTTTCGATTTTCTATAAACACCCTTAATTTTGCTATGAAAATAGCGTGTAGATATACTTTTCGGTCATACTTTTGAAAAATAATCACTAGACATTATTTATACCTTAAAAGTTTCATTCATAAATTTTACTAAAATTTATGAGATTAGCTTGTGAATGTATTCAAATTTCAAATTCCAGCTAACCAAAACGTGATTATTTATGAATTTTACGACATGAGTATGACAACAATAATACCTAACCAATATTGTTCTGTCCCATTGTCTGACTATTTGTTAATCACTCCAAAAGGAAATTGACATTTCAAAGTTAGATGGATTTACTGTACAATTTACAAACGTACACTGACAATATAGGAATCTTTTACATAATTATTAGTGTAATTTATCTATGGTTCTTACTTCATTATTTTTTCTTCTCACTCGTGGAATTATATACTGGATATGTAATTTATGAAGAACTATATGTTATGTTGTTGTAGATCAATAGATCATGTTAATTAATTTGAAAAGAATATACTATATATTGTCATTGTACAGAACAATTGGATTTGAACCTAGCCGGTGTTGTGTACTACATACAACTTAAATATATCAAGTCAATAAATATAAGATATTGTATTTCATAATTTTGATACCTATCCTATTCCTTTATAAACATCTTTGAACACGGTTACTGTTATGATCGGCGGAATAAGCAATGTCACAAAGTAAAAGAAAATAAGAAGAAGACATCCAGATTTGCGTGAAAATCTTTGCGGGAAAATCACGGATAAAGGAGGAGGATTTTCACTATAATGGAGAGGAGTACAATGAAGGAGACGGAGTCTCAATGACGTATTTTAACCACACGAAGGGTGTGTTTGGTATGAAGGAAAATATTTTTTATGGAAAATGTTTTCTTGAAAAACAAGTTGATTTCTTACTGGTTTTCTTATGTTTGGTTAATGAATGGAAAATATTTTTCGAAAAATATTTTGTAGTGTTTGGTTGGTGAATGAAAAAATATTTTTCAAAAAATACATTTTAGTATTTAGCTAAAGCGTAAAAATACATTTTAAAAAAATAATTTTTTAGGGTGTGTTCGATATGAAGGAGGAAAAATATTTTCTAGAAAAATAAGTTGTTTCTTACTTATATGTGTGTTCGTTATGTAAATTGGATAAGTATATGTTTTTTAAAAGTATTTGTATATATTTAACAAAAACAATGAGAACGAATATGATAAAAAGGGTGGGATAAGAAAAAAAATTTGATTTTTTTTAAAAATAAATTAAAAACATTAATTTTTTTTTTGTGAAGAGGGGGG
>NC_061111.1:15054182-15054838 GCF_002878395.1 Capsicum annuum
GGGGGGGGGGGGGGAGGAAGTTGGTAGGGTGGTCGGGTAGGGGAGGTTAGAAAAAAGTTTGAATTTAAAAAAAAAAAAAAAAAATTGGAAAAGGGAAAGGAGTAGGGTTTTGGGTTTTGGGTAGGGGGTGAAGTAAGAAAAAAAAATTAAAATATTTTTTTTATTAGGAGTGGTAGGGGGCGGGGGTGGGGGATTGAGGGTCGGAGTAGGGATGAGTGATTTTGAGAGTTGTGCGAATATTTCAATTTAAAATGAGGTTGAAAGAGAGTTTTAAAAAATGTTTTCCTTACTTTTTTAGTGGAAGTCATTTTTCTTAGAGTTGAGAAGAATAAGTTGATTTGGAAAACATTTTTCAAAATCTTTAAGCCAATCAAATGTTTTCCTTCATATCAAACACACCCGAAAAACAACCCACTATCGACCCGATCCCTAAGCTACCACCACAGACCCCACAAAAAATCACAAACAAGGATCACACCGAAAATTTTTCAGGGCCGAATCAATAGAATTTGGGTCACAAACTCTAACAATTATTTAATCATCATGAACAATTAACTTTAACATAGTTAAGCTAAGTAATGATTAAGTAATACTAGAGACAATAGTTAGATGTATAATAGTTGCATAATGATAATACTCATGTTAAGCAAACTTTT
>NC_061111.1:15054938-15090488 GCF_002878395.1 Capsicum annuum
GGGGGGGGGGGGGGGGGGAGGAAGTGGGTAGGGGGGTGGGGTAGGGGAGGTTAGAAAAAAGTTTGAATTTTAAAAAAAAAAAAAATTGGAAAAGGGAAGGGAGTAGGGTTTTGGGTTTTGCGTAGGGGGTGAAGTAAGAAAAAAAAAAAATTAAAATATTTTTTTTATTAGGGGTGGTAGGGGGCGGGGGTGGGGGATTGAGGGTCGGAGTAGGGATGAGTGATTTTGAGAGTTGTGCGAATATTTCAATTTAAAATGAGGTTGAAAGAGAGTTTTAAAAAATGTTTTCCTTACTTTTTTAATGGAAGTCATTTTTCTTAGAGTTGAGAAGAATAAGTTGATTTGGAAAACATTTTTCAAAATCTTTAAGCCAACCAAATGTTTTCCTTCATATCAAACACACCCGAAAAACAACCCACTATCGACCCGATCCCTAAACTACCACCACAGACCCCACAAAAAATCACAAACAAGGATCACACCGAAAATTTTTCAGGGCCAAATCAATAGAATTTGGGTCACAAACTCTAACAACTATTTAATCATCATGAACAATTAACTTTAACATAGTTAAGCTAAGTAATGATTAAGTAATACTAGAGACAATAGTTAGATGTATAATAGTTGCATAATGATAATACTCATGTTAAGCAAACTTTTACGGTTGTTTGATATGAGGGATAAAGTATAAAAATCTTGGAAGAAAATGCAAGATTATTTTATAATGTAGTATTTGTTTAAGAGGATTCACTAATTTATTTCATCATTTGAACTACATTGGTGTGATAAGTCATCTCATCTACGTTGTGAAATAATTAATCTTGTGATATATTAATTTCAATCTATTGAATAGCTTTATCTATTCCATCCCAGTACGGACAACCCCTTAGATACTTCTACGTTTTTTCCAAATATTGGTTTGTTGTTGATAAGATATTTGAAAATGATTGAGTAATTTGAAAAGTTTTGATGAAAGTGAAAGGACATTTGAGAAAAGGAGACAAAGATCTAAAGCTTTAATTAGTGGGACTTCCACTATTGGATCCTCTCATTACAAAAGGAAGAATAATAGGAGTAACATTTTTGGTTCTTTGCTTATTGATCAATTATTATTTTGTTACTTTGTGATATTAAACTAAGTATGTATATTAACTTTCATTTAGTTAAGATGTGTGCTCTTGATCTCTTTTAGGCGGGAATATATAATATTTGGACTATTTAAAAAAAAAAAAAGAATATATATTGATGTGAAATATGAAGTCGCTAACAATACAAGCTTAACATAATGCATAAGTAATTAGGTAGCTGAATTGGTTAATGACTATCGTAGATCTATGAATATTCACAAGTAACGAGATAAAAATTACACATTTCAATTAATTGAAGATTGGATATACTTCACGAGATATCACAAAAAATCAGCTATTAAATCATAAATCTTCATCAAATATATGTGTGAGCAATGAAATTTTATTTAATTAAATCCACACGAAATTCGGATTATATTAAATTCAAATATATATTAGTCCCAAATAAATATTGCGGATTAATATAATTGAATTAATTATTTAAATCCAAATATGTATTAACTAAAGTTTAATTTTTATTGGGCTATGGGCTACAAATAATGAGTCCATGTTACTAAGCCCAAGATATTGTCATATTCTAGAGGCCCAAATAAGCGCCACGTGTCAAATGATGTGACATGCCAAGTCAAGTGAAGGAGCGAATAGGATCGTGCCACATGTTAAACTGATGCAACAGACCCATGAAATAAAAGCTCATAAAAGGCGTCACATCACTTAAAATCTGATTGGTCAAAAGAAATTCATATTCATCATGACTTTCCCTTTCCTACAACTATAAATAGGGACCTCATAATTTAGAAAAAGGACCCCACCACAGAACTCTAACAAGTAGCAAGAGAAAGCTCGTGGATCAAACGCCACAACTTTTCTAAAAAGCTCAAACATTCAAATCAAATTCATCAAGATTCAAGATCAAGACCACAATATTCAAGAATAAGCTCAAAAGTCCTTGAATTCAAGCACAAGTCAATAGCAAGTCCCTCAAAGCATTCAAATCAAGTTCAAATTCAAGATCAAGCTTCAAGTCCTTGAATTTATATTTGAAAAGGCGAATCAGAGGATTCATAGAGATTGTAACATTCACATATTGAAATCAATAAAATTGATTGTTGCATTATTTTCTTGTCTTGAATTATCTATTTTCGGCCTCGAGAATTTATTGTCCAACAATATGAATTCTCATGTTTGTTTGGCCTGCTTACGCAAGAGATTAATTACATGTGTTAGTATGAATTGTGTTGTTAATGTGTCATATTCTGTTGATATATATATATATATATATATATATATATATATATATATTATATTGTGCTGTATTATTTTAACGAATACAATGTTTGAATAAATTGTATCATTTTTCGCTTATTTTATTATAATGTCACACATCAATAATTTAAATGATAAATGTTGAAAGAAAAATGTAGAATATGAGGTAGAGCTACTATAAAAGATAAGGTAAATGATCAAAATAAGAATACTAAATAATAAGTAAAGTCAAGTGAGACAAAAAATGAAACAATGCGATTAGATCAAATCAATCGTTACACAAAAAATCTCCGACGTTATCAAACAATGTAAATAATAATGTGACGTAATAAACTTTAAATAACAATCAAAATGAGCATTGCATTTAAACAAGGAAAAATTACACAAACTAGCATACCTAAGACATTAATTACAATTAACAGCAATAGCTTCTCAAAATTACAACTAATAACAAAAGTAACAATACTTTACCTTTTTTATTGAGAAGCACGTGACTTTAATTCATTACCCTCTTTTCACGCCACTTTACATTTACATTATCCTATTATCACGTCAATTTATCAATTTCAATTCCCCACAACATTAATTTTGTGTAGATTCTTTAAGGCAAGAGATCTCAATGTTGAGAAAACTATTCCAATGTGGGAAGACATGCTTAAGTGGAGGAAAGAGTTTGGAGCAGACACAATATTGTAGTAATATCTTTTTCGGCTATTTTTTTTTTCAAAATTTATTTTTTTTTCTCTCCAATTCTTGATAAACATTGTCTCCATCTATTAAGGTAAATTGATTTTTTACAAGTACTGCTTGTTATTTTTTTCATATAGCTTTTTTTTTTTTCGTAATTTATTTTCGACATTCTTTTCTTCTGCGTTTTGAATTTTTGTTGTTGTTGATTACATAGAATTTCTTGAGATTTGTTTTAGATCCGTTAATTTTGGTTGATTTTCTACATGATTTTTAATTTCAAATTTTGATTTATTTTATTAGATGTGTTTCGATTGCAATGCTAAGAATCCAACTTGGACATCGATGACGTGTGGGATCTTCTTGTGTATTGATTGCTCCGCTGTTCATCGCAGCCTTGGCGTTCATATCAGTTTTGTTAGGTAACCTTTTTTTTTCGTTTTATAGCTATTATTTTGACTTAATGAGCTGATTTTTGCTTGGTACGGTTTAACATGGCCGAATTTTACTGATAATATGTTAAAAATTGTGACTTTGGTGTAATTTAGGCACTAGTGGAATGCACAGAGTCTTAAATGCCATGACTTATAACCTATGTTGCTTCGGACTCTTCAAAAAATAGTGCATTTTGGAGAATCTAACAAGGGTGTGACAACATTTTTGGAGAGTCCGAGTATCGTAGCTTATAAAACGATATTTGTGGTTTTTGATAGATATTGAATTTTCATGTTGTAGAATTATGTGAAGAAATGTTGGAAGATAACGGATTTTGTTGAGTAGTTGTGGAGAATCTATTTTTTTTTTTAATTTTTGCTTTTTTCTCTCAATCTGTTGATAAACATTGTGCTACATAGTATTTGCATCTCATTTTTTCATATAATTTATATTTTTTTATTTTTTCGTATTGCTTTCTTCTTCCTTTTTTTTTGTTTTGATGGTTTGTGATTTTTTTGGTTTTTTTCAAGCCAAGGGATGCCGTTTCCGGCGATGGATGGGATGGTGGTTTCAATTGAATCCGTCAAATTTGGCGTTTTTCGATGAATTTTCGATGGAGGGAGGGTCTATCCGGCAGATTTCACCGTGATAGTGACTGACAGCGAAAATAATGATGTTTTACCGGCGAGTATTAGCCGGAATCGATCACAAAATTGAATTTTAGTCGGTGATTTGTTGATTTTGTAGATCCGGTGAGAAACGGGCTTAGCCATCATTTTTATAAATTTTCGATGATGTGGTAGCGACGGATTGATATATTTCGACGAAATTGCTATAAAATATAATTTTTATAGTATATATATGTATTTGTATTTAGTAATGATAAGATTTGTATTTGTTACAGTGTAGATATGTATTTGTATTTGATATTGTAAGATTTGTATTTGTTACAGTATAGATATGTATTTTTTTATTTGTAATCTTATATTTTATGAACAATATGTTCTTATATGTATTTTTGTCTTTATAATGTGAAGATATGTATCTGTTAAATTTAAGAAATGTATTTGTATTTTCGGGATTATACAAGATGTATTTGTTACAGTATAGATATATATTTGTATTTGCAGGGGTTGTGGTTTATATATGATGACATATGCTCAGTGCCTTACTTTTGGTGAATGTGTTTCAAATATTGACTTTGATTTAGATCTTCTTCGCACGAGATATGCTTCAATGTTGTGGCATTATGGTTCGAGGAAAGAAGAAGAGAAGGCACAAAGTGATGATGAAGCACCAATGAGGCCTCCTATGAAAATTGAGATAATAAAAGATATTGAAGTGCATGATATTTGATGTTTATTTTAAATTTATTGTATTTGATAACAATTAATTTTAGGTGAACTAACATTTAGTTGAATATTTCTTAGGTTTCATATGTTACTTTAATGTTGAAAGTGAATGTTTTAACGTTTATTTGATGTGATATTTAGATTTTTGATGTTAAAACTATAAAATAGAATTTTTCGTGGTTAGTTTATGTTACTGTTATGCATATGTTGGTATGAATATGTGGTTTTCAGTTTTGAATATATTTTTGAGTAATTAATATGTATATTTCAGTTACTATATGTATATTTCATTCTATGCATAAGTATTTTAAGTAATGCATGTTTTTCTTTCCAGATATGCATATGTATTTATGCATAATGCATATGTATATATTATTAATGCATATGTATTTATGCATAATGCATATGTATATATGAATATTGCATATGTTTTTTACAAGTCTGAATATATATTTTCTGCTATTGATATATATATTTGTCTGAATATATATTTTTCGGCTATGCATATGCATATGTATTTGTCCAGTTTAATAAATATGTATTTAAGCAGATATTCATATGTATTTATGAGTTATTCATAGATTTTTTTTTAAATTATGTGTATATATCTATGACTAATGCATATTTATGTATGATTAGTGCATTTTTTTTTTTAAAAAAAACATATGTATTTAATGTTTTGATTACGTAATTGATATGTCTTTATATGTATTATTTAATTTTTTAAATAAAGTTATGTTAACTTATTCTTAGTTTTTATAGATGGACATAGGTACTTAATAGATTCTCATATGTATTTTTTTCAGATTAAAAATTTGGTAAGTGTTACTTCTAGTTTCTTAGGTATAAATTAATCATGTTATATGTCTTGTATAATATATTCATAATGAATTACGTTAAGCAAGTTCAGTAAAAAAAATTGCAATTTAACTATAACAAGTTCAATAACATCAAATATTTTTATCAAAATTTAGAATCATATAATTATCAGTGAAAAAATAAAATTATTTTTTGACATAATGCTACATCATGAACAGATCAACATTTAAACTGTAACTGCAACATTTAAACTATAACAATATTATTGTACATCTTTTCATAGATGCCACCTACATGCATAATGTGGTAAATCATTGTACACACCACCAACAACTTTTATGATGCTTGCATTACAATCAGAAACTACACACATGTTTTCTTTCACCGTATGCTTCCTTCAGATTCTCAAAGAACCAACTCCAAGATGCATTATTTTCAGAATCATGTACACCATATACCAAAGGAAATATATATATACCGCATATTAAGAAAATACATATAAGAATACAAGATTTTTACACATAAAATACTGCATATATATATTATAAATAAATACAGCTAAAAATATATAAAACTGTCAGTGAACACATAAACGTACTCCATATGTATATTATAAATACATACAGCTGGAAATATATGTAACTGCCAGTGAATACAAACATAATGCATAGCTATAATATATATACATATAGTTGGAACCATATCTAACTCCCAATGAACACAAAAAAAGACTGCACATGTATATTATAAGTACATATAGCTTGACACATATGTAACTGCCAGTGATTTCATAAACATACTGCATATGTATAATATATATACATATAGCTAGAAACATATGAAACAGACAGTGAACACATAAATAGAGTGCATAAGTATATTAAACACTTTTGCAGGTCAAATCTACATCAATGTGAGAAGCCAGTAGGGTGTAAAGTTGGTTATACGAAGCATTTATGCTTAATAATATCATATCACTGATTTAATCTTCATATTGTTGTTCATATGTCTATCTACCAGAGTGTTTAATAAGAACATGGATGCTTCCCATTGTCAATTTTCAGAACATTAGAAAAAGTAAAAATAAAATTAATTATCAAATACGTACTTTATAGAATAACTATTTCGTATATATACAAAAATGCAAAACGAAATCCAACAAACAGGAATATTTTTTTTTTTAATACTAATTATCATCGACTAAAATTTAAATTTATCGTACAACAATTGTATCTCAAATTTCAAATTAAATTACGACATGTCTAACTTTGAATTTGAAAGGAATAATCCGCTCAGAACATTTTATTCGAGAAGTGATAGAATTCATATTCAATCTCAAATTTTGAAATTCCACGACTGTTACATAACTTTGTTGTAAGTTTTTCAGCAATTCTCGCAATATTTTTTTTATGAAATTCACAAATAGAATCAATTTTGTTTATCGATACTTGAAATTGGAGCGTTGTATTTTTAATATTTTCTTCAGAATTTCAGACGATCATCAATAATATTGGAAGCACTCTCTTTTTTGAATTTCCTTTGAGTTTGTTGTTCATGCAAAACGTTGTTTGAATTTGAATTATATTGATGTAAATTAATGGTTGAGGTTAAAATAAAAGAGTCATATAAGGTAAATAAATTTATTTAATTAAATGTGGCATAAATTAAGGAACAGTTTCATCCTTTATTTAACTCTAACTGATTAGAGTTAAATAAGGAACGTATATCCTCTTTGTATATGTATTTTTATAACAATCTTTTACTAAAATATAAAATATATATTGCTCTTTTTTATAATTTTAAAATTTTTACTATAAAAGTTATAATTAACGCTATATAGTTGTTATTTTTGAAATATTTCCTTTAAACAAACAACATAGTACAATGTCTTGTCCATTGGATCATTTAGCCAATAGCCTAGGGTCCTACAACTATGGGGGCCCATATTTTCATATATAAGTAATTATATATACTATATAGTACTTAAGTTTTTTTTTTTAATTGAAACACCTAATATTTATTTTAAAAAAAAGTAGATTCGATCAGTTCAAAACGTATGACAATTAGTTTGGTATTCTATTTAGTAGTTATAAAAAATTGAGATTATTAGATGATGAGAATTTAATAAGAAAATTTTCTTGATCTTGATTTCTTAATGCATAATAGTCACTCTAATATTTATGGTTTAGATTTTTGTTCTGAATTAAAAATATCAAGGGATATAATAAAAGTAGAAGATAATTAATATTGTGATCAATATACTTAATCGCATAAAATGACACGATTATTTTTCAAATGCCTACATTAATTGTAGAATAATGTTTACAATTTCTATTGCGGTTGCCTCAGAAAGAAGTTTTTCAACATTAAAATGGCAAAATGACCTTCTAAACCCCTCCACTATGTCAGTTTTGTAAGTTGAATACTTCTACTTACATGTTCGACATATGGACCCTTGAACCCATCAAAAAACAATATTTTGCACCCTTTGAGCATAGGCAAGGTCATGGTGACTAGGACAAAGAGAGTGTAACCACTTACCTAGGGGTGCGAGTGGGGGTCAATTTTTGGCCAATTTTATATTAAAATAATTTTTTTAAAAAAATAAAAATAAAATTAAAATTTAAAAAAAATTAAAAAATGATCCTTTTTTTCCCTACATATTTTTTAAATTTTAAAATATTTTTAAAAATTTTAAAATAATTTTAAAATATTTTTAAAAATTTTAAAATAATTTAAAAATATTTTTATAAATTTAAAAATAATTAAAAATATTTTTAAAATTAAAAAAGGATCATTTTTTCCCTCCATCTATTTTAATTTAAAAATATTTTTAAAATTTTAAAAATAATTTAAAAATATTTTAAAAATTTTTAAAGTAATTTAAAAATATTTTAAAAATTTTTAAAGTAATTTAAAAATATTTTAAAAAATTTAAAAATTATTTTAAAAATATTTTAAATTTTTTTTAAAAAAAATATTTTTTTCCCTCCCAACCCCACCCCAGCCCGTCCCCACCCCCACATCTCACCCAGCCCCATCCCACCTCACCCCAACACCCGTCCAACCCTTCCCCACCCTCACTCCAGCACGTCCCCAGCCCCTACCCAGCCCCATCCCACCCCACCCCAGGCCCTTCACCCCACCCCAATCCCGTACCCACCCCCCCACACCTCACCAGCTGTCACGCCCCAAAATTCCATCGGGTCGGACTGGCACCCGAAGCCGAGAAGGCCCGGGAGAACCCGTTCAGATACCTGTACTTTCACTTACATGTCACCAAAAATTTGAACAGCACTTCGTTGCATACAGAAGGGTCTAATTACCTGTATCAGCACAACACGCACAAATATATATATATATATAATACTTGGCCGTCGGGGCCACCACATATACAAATATAACATCACTATATAAACTTCCCTGACTTTACCCTTCCTTATGTCTACAAAGCCTCTAGGATATACATGACATAACTAGGGTCGGGACAAACCTCCGCCCACACATGACTCCTGTACAATAACAAAACATAAGGGATCGACTCGGAAAGCTCCGAAGCAAACTGGAGCTCACCAACAATAGCTGTATAACCTGGCTCCTATCTATGCTGTGAATGAGCTGAAGCACCTGTGCCTGCAGCATGAAATGCAAGTCCCCCGTGAGGGAAGTCAGTACGAAATATGTACTAAGTATGTAAAGTGTAAATAATCATATGTGATATGGGGGATCAAGAAAATCAGACGCAAGTGAATAAATCATAATAGAAGTGAACCACACTTCATAAACACTTTTAGGATCATGTACATTATCATTAATCTGAATTGGGTTCTTGAATTCAAACACATTTGTGGAACGGTATACATTCGTTCATTTTATTCTTTACAATTATCATTCGTCATTACCTCCTCCTCCCGAACCTCCAACCACCTAACAATAATCAATACTGTACCGTACTGTGACCATTAGGCTGCCCCCAATACATATCAACTGTAATCATATCAAATATCGGGATCGGCCCATGCTAGGCTTAAGCCCCTGAGCTACCACCCACACGTATATCAAGTAACACACAGAAGAGATCTTTCCAATAACTTAGTTCAAAAGCTTTTGAGATTATTACATTAGTGTTCATGCCAATATAGTACCGTTGGAATAATGATACATCAATAGGAACCAAGTAATAGACTTTCTATACAATAACGATGTAATAAAGACTCATTGGTACATCAACAATGTGTTTCGGAATCATCAATATCACAACAATGAAATAGGAGCCTTTTGGTAACATTTTGACACTTTATAGAATGGAAACAACTTCGTTGGTAATGTAGAACAATACATGTTTTTGGACAACTTCGGAACCTTACTTGATGGAACATTGGTGTTTTTATGCCAAAGAACATCGTTAGAGTATGCTTTACATACCTCGTTGTAGATTCGGATACCAATTCAACACAACTTCCTGCCTTTACAAATCACTTATTTACAATGAAATGTTTGGCATCTAGTATTAGCAACCCAACACCACAATTCTCTTCCATAATTCCATACAACCAATATTTGCAAAGCATTCCAAAAACCAACTTGAACAATAGGTTTATGTGTGTATATATATATATAATCATCATTTCAATACCATATCATCACACCAAATCCCTTCACAATTCAACATAATCCAACTATGCACCAGAATAATCCAACATCATTTCCAATCATCTTTCAACAACAATCAAATAACATACTTCTTATGTTCACATGTATATATATATATATATATATATATATATATATATATATATATATACATATCCATATAAATAACACCAACATAATTTACATCCTTACCATAAAATGGCCCTTTTGATTTCGAAGTCCTGTTGGCACAAATAAGGGGTGCTCCTCGAAGCCCTCGAGACGGTGAACACAACTACGGAATCAATTTGGATTTTTTACGGTTGAATCACAAGATAATTGGAGTTGAACTTAGGCTAGGGTTTCTTATTCTTCAATAATTTGGATGATAAATGATGGATATGAGGCTAAGTATATGTATCTAATGACCAATTTTCGTCCATGAGGTGATGGAAAATAACCATATTGCCCTTAAAATTTAAGTAAA
Source organism: Capsicum annuum (assembly GCF_002878395.1). Classification (NCBI taxonomy): domain Eukaryota; kingdom Viridiplantae; phylum Streptophyta; class Magnoliopsida; order Solanales; family Solanaceae; genus Capsicum; species Capsicum annuum. Next base: position 15,065,705 of record NC_061111.1, read on the forward strand.
TCCGAATCTGTCCATGGTGGACTGTTTTGATAGGCTAAAGTAAATCGACCATAACTCTTTGCCTCGATAATGGATTTGGGTGAAACCAATTGCATTATAAAGAAGACTCTCAGGGCTTCTCATCGATATATAGCAGCTCACACAGTTCATTTTTTACAAGGAGTTATGATCATTTAAAGTCGACCCAAAAATCTGTTTGGCTGCAGTACTTTTGTGTGCAGAAAATTTCTGCACATTTACTGTTCATTGCGTCCACCGTTTTCAAGTTTCGAACATGCTCGCTTATATCCGATACTCATCTATTTTCAAAAATCTTTATATCGTTGGAAAGCTAACTCGATAAACTTCGCATAGGAACTTCGACGAGCAAATTCCGGTATAAATAAAGTCGATTCCTATACACATATAATCAAGCTATACACTTGAAACCATCTCAAAATAATCAATACTCATACTTAAACTCATATATACCTAACTTATGATCAATACATACACTCCAACACATATAACCATGGCTAATGCACGTAATTAAGTACGGGGTGTTACACCAGCCCCTCCCCACCCCCCCCCCACCCCCCCCCCCCCCCCCCCCCCCCCCCCCCCCCCCCCCCCCCTCTCCCCCCCCCCCCCCCCCCCCCCACACGTTCACTTTTTATTTTTTATTTTCATTTTTCCTCTCAATTCAATTCTTTTTTTAATTAAATTTAAATTTGAAATCTTTTTATTTTTTGGGGATTAAAATTTAAATTTAAATTGAAAGTGAGTGATAGTGAATATTGAAAAAAATTAGTGAATTTCGATTGAAAAAAATTAAACTTTTTGTGAATTTGTTAAAAATATTCAAATATAAAAATAAAAAATTTGTTATGTTTGTATATATGAATTTATAGTTAAAAATTTGAATTAGTTGGAGAAGAATTTTAATTATTTGGAATGGATTTGATGTTTAATTTGTGAGCAAAAATAAAAATATGATTATTCAAATTTTTCTTATTTAATTAAATTAATTTTAATATTTAATTTGTTATGTAGCATTTTAAAAATGACTTGGAATTTAATGTAATAATTTTTTTAAATGACGTGGCAGACGTGTTAGGCGTGGCAGACGTGGGAGTGAGTGTTACACTCACCAAAAAAGGGTTTAAAATATTGCTTTTTAGTGGGTTCGGGAGTCCAGATGACAAATATGTAAGTAGAATTGTCCAACTTACAAAACCGACATAGTACAGGGGTCTAGAAGGTCATTTTGCCCATTAAAATTGATAAAGTCTTACTTAAAATCAAGAACATTTTAAGAGAGATTGAATGAATTAGCTATGTTATCATTGTCACACCCCTTTTTTCAACTCCAAAAAGATTGTATTTTTATGTTTGAAATTTCGAAAGGGTTTTTATTATTAAAGTGACAAAAGATTAAAATTTTATTTTTGAAAAAGGATTATTTATTCAGAGTCGTCACTTGACATAATTTGGATTGCCAAGTCACCTTTGAAAGATCCTTTTCAAAACAGTTTGACTCTAAAAACTGATCTGCGAATAGAGATTCTGATTAAGGAATTTCGGCGATCGAGGGAAAGGTGTTAGGCACCCCTCGGTCCCGTGGTTCGACCACAGTCGCTTGGTGGAGCGTATCGGCTAATTTGACATTATGAATATATAAACCACACAAAATCACACAAAACAATCAAACAAACAAACAAGCAAAACAAATCCAAAATTATAGCGTCCAGTCCGATTATTACAATCCCGAAATAGAAAAGTGGGAAAATATAAACCTACTCTATTCTATGTTAATTCTAAACTACACTCCATTGCTTTCTCCACCCGACATTTCTGGCCTTGATCGTGCGTCGTCTTCAAGTACATGGTACTTCGGGGCATTCCCCGGATAAATCAATACAAATCCTCCGGGGCATTCTCTGGCCAAAAAAATACAATAGATCCCAATGCATAAATCAAAATTATTCCACAAATATTTCATCATTCGACAATCACAAATCCTAAACTTTGCCTACCCAACTTACGTTTTCCTATTACTTCCGACTTATCATGCTACTACCACGTTTAACAACTTCAACATCGATCAAGATGACAAATTAAATAAACTAAGTGAAATTGCGAATTAACCAGCTTTGATACCACCCCAAATTACGATTTAACCCCAAATTGAGTCCAAGTTCTTTAATTATTCCAATTCAAAACAATCAATCGATTGACGTTAACAACGAACCACTATGATCCAAAATATATCAAAATCAACAAAACAAAACAAAGCCCACACACCATGAATTTATCACACCAAGTATTACACGATTAAAAATTAATTGAGAATAAAATGAAGAATGGACCTTTTATTCAATCAAATAGAGGAGCTTCGCTGATTCGGAACCTCGACTTAAACCGACCTTGAATAAAACCCTATTTGGCGTCGAATTTCGACCCCGAAACAAATTTAAAAATCAAGCGGAACCTCTAAATCGCAAACCTCAATCAACAAATCAAACGAACAATGGAAAACTCGAACAGAGGGGTGAACTGGCACTACTGGTCGCCGATTTTGGTGATATTACCCAACGAATTCCAATAATTTCAGCTAGAACAGTGAAGGACGGGATTGGGGAGATGGTTTTTAGGTCAGTCACGTTTTCGATCAGACCTCCAATCGATTTTAGCTTGCCGTCGCCTTTCTCTCTCTCTTTCTTCTATCTCACGATCTCACTCTTGCTCGAATCTCTCTTTCTTTATCTCCCTCCTCTCTCGATTTCTCTATCACATTGGTTTTACTGTGTGTGGTGTGTTTGTGAACGAAGAATAAAAAAAATGGTGCATGCCTCTATTTTCGTGGTTGATTCTGTGTGTGGTGTATATGAGGTGCTATGGTCTTCTGTAAGGGGTGATTATTGTGAATGGAATTGTGTGGGTGTGTACCATGTGTATGTACTTCAATAGAAAAAGAAAATGGAGAAATGGAGTTGTGGGTGTATCCTCTAGTGAATCGAAACTGGGAGTATATAGTGTGGAGTGTGTATGTGAATATGGTGATGGAGTATGTGCTCTTTTTTCGTGAGGATTTTTTGGTATCCCCGTCCCTTTTTCTAACCCCTTTACTTTGTGAAAAAGAAACATGTAAAAGGGTAGTTAGGTAGGTTGGGTAGTAGGCTAGGGTAGGGTAGTGAGGTGGATGAGTTTGTTAGGATAAGGTTTGTTAGGATAGGGAATGAATTTATTCAATTTTGTTATTGTTTGTATTTTTGTGGGGTATAAATACATGGGTGAGGGTGTAGGATAAAGATAAAACAATGGATAAATTTGGTTTCTGGAGGGACAAAATTAGGTTTCTACATCATGCCCCTTTTTGGGTGTAAACACAAAGCTTTTTTAGACAAAAAAAGTAGACAACGAGACCAAGTTTTGACCCAACCATTATTCAATGAAAGAAATAGAAAGAAGAAGAACAACCGGGTCTTGACTTAGGACATCCTACCCACCCAAGTTACGGAGGAATCAAGTCACGTGTATCTTAAAGGATTGGAAGGAGAAGGACTATACCGAGTTGGAGAGTCGAGTGAGGTTCCATCGAGGCTCCGGTCTGCGGCTCTGTTATTACATCAAAATGAAAATTACAAGTCAATACATAAATGAAATTATAAAATCCTATCCATACAGGTTCTTTTTTACTTGAGTTTCATCGCCCTATTCTTCAGGCGAGCTCCTGATTTGCAATTTTTTCAACTTACTGCTTGATTTTCAACTTCATCACCCTATTCTCCAGGTTGGCTCCTGACTTGCTATTTTTTCAATCTATTGACTTTCAGTTTTTTCACCTTGTTGCTTGACTTCAACTTCTTCACCACGTTGCTTGACTTTTCATTTATTCGCCCTGTTCTTCAGGAGGGCTCCTGAAATCACATCAAAACTAAAAAGAAAATTATCCCAAACAAAGATTATATAAAGAGATTATTTGCTAGAAAAGTGAAGTTCCAAACAACAAGAATTAAATTTTGCCCCAGTTTATCATCAAAGGACTTTTGTGAAAGTCACATCATTATAGGGATTAAGGAGAATGACTCGACTAAAAGGTAGGTCTTATAGGAATCAAGGGGAATGACTCGACTAAAAGGTACATCTTATAGGAATCAAGGGAAAACTCGACTAAAAGGTACGTCTTACAGGAATCAAAGGGAATGACTCGACTAAAAGGTACGTCTTCTAGGGGTCAAGGGAGAATGACTTGACTAAAAGGTATGTCTTATAGAGATCAAAGAAAATGACTCTACTAAAAGGTACGTCTTCTAAGAGTCAAGGGGAATGACTCGACTAAAAGGTATGTCTTATAGGAATCAAGGGAGATGACTCAACTAAAAGGTACGTCTTATAGGAATCAAGGGAGATGACTCGACTAAAAGGTACTTCTTATAGGAATCAAAGGAAATGACTCGACTAAAAGGTACGTCTTATAGGAATCAAAGGGAATGACTCGACTAAAAGGTACGTCTCCTAAGGGTCAAGGGGAATAACTCGACTTAAAGGTACGTCTTATAGGAATCAAAGGGAATGACTCGACTAAAAGGTACGTCTCCTAAAGGTCAAGGGGAATAACTTGACTTAAAGGTACGTCTTATAGGAATCAAGGGAGATGACTCGACTAAAAGGTACGTCTTATAAGAATCAAGGAAGATGACTAGACTAAAAGATACGTCATCTAGGGGTCAAGGGGAATGACTCAATTAAAAGGTACGTCTTCTAGGGGTCAGGGGAATGACTCGACTAAAAGGTGCGTCTTCTAGAGGTCAAGGAAAATGACTCGACTAAAAGGTACGTCTTATAGGAATCAAGGGGAATGACTCGACTAAAAGGTACATTTTCTAGGGGTCAAGGGAATGACTCGACTAAAAGTTACGTCTTATAGGAATCAAAGGAAATGACTCAACTAAAAGGTACGTCTTCTAGGGGTCAAGGGAATGACTCGACTAAAAGGTACGTCTTATAGGAATCAAAAGGAATGACTCGACTAAAGGTACGTATTCTAGGGGTCAAGGGGAATGACTCGACTAGAAGGTACGTCTTCTAGGAGTGAAGGTTCAATTTAAGAAGTGTATCACCCAACAAATAAAAACTGAAATCCCTAGACAAGAAAGTGTGTCTCCGAGGGATATAAGATGATGAATTTTTACCATGATTTAATTATCACACCTGTGCAGCAACATTGCTTCTTGCATTTGTAAAAGTGAGAAATTACGGGCGTTGATGTTTAGGCTTTGAAATCCTTGATTTGAAGGTAACATGTGTTCCTATTTCATGCAAAGAAAGGTTGTGAGTTTAAAAATATGGTGGCTGGTTTGTGGCTTTGGCTTTCGTGGTAAACGCTCTTGCCGTCATCACATTTAAGAGTGACTGAGACAAACACAGCATCTCTGTTTTGCCATGCTTCTTAGATAGACCCCTTGGAACCTTGGTATTTCATGAGTTCCCAGACTTATTTATTGACAAAACTTTCTGCTTACCTCATTTTGGCTCACAATCATGTCTCTTTCATGCGTTGGCCTTTTTGCCTTGCTTTGTACAATTGAAGAAGCTGGTAGCCAGTTTTGAAATCTTTTCTCACTTGTTTTGACATAGACTTAACTCAAAGACAAGAAAAAAATGACAATGATTTTATTTGGATAACTGACTCAAGAAAAATAAAAATATAACTATAGAAAAGAAAGAAATAATAATAAATGTCCTTATTCAAAAAGATGAAAGAAAAGTTTATCTAAAAATGACAGTCAACTCTAATGATTATGACATGCATATCGGATTAAACTGGCTGATCTTTTCATCCAAAATTCTTACAAATTGTTGTTGAGTTAACGACCCTGAAAGTGAGTTGCTTTCTTGGGCCAATTGCATTCGGAGACCTCATTCGGCTAGTGGCGCCTTGAAGGGTTTTCGCCAACAAGCCTCTTTCATTTTCTTTTATCACTTGACTATTGCCTTATAGTATCCGAGAGGTTTTTTTACCAATAAGATTCTTATTTTTATTTTTCTCAACTCACAATCGTCTTACAGTGCCCGTGAAGGTTTTCACCGATAAGACTCTCTCATTTTTATTTATCTCAACTCACCATCGTCTTACAGTGCCCGTGAGGGTTTTCACCGATAAGACTCTCATTTTCGTTTCTCTCCTGATTTCTTATGCTAAGGAAGACAAGTAGTTTCTAAAATGCGTTATCTACATCCATTACATGCTTAGCCTGAGCATTCTCGAAGATTGATCTGAAGGTCTTTCTTTGATTGTAACTTGACTTTTGGATAAGGTTAGAAAGAAAAGGATGGCATGGGGACCGAATGATACTTAAAGTGGGGTGGAATATACAACTTTTAGAATCGACTCAAACAATAAGGATTAACTCATGCCCCAGTTTCTTTTGACTGGGCAATTCTAAATTATTTATTTGGTTGGACCGAGCCCAGAGTAGGGTAGCCTACGTATCTCACCCTCGAGAGAGGAGAATCAGGTCACGCGTAGTTCTAGCAGCTTGTTCTTTTGATTGATTCTGATTTTTGCTTCTTTTTTTTCTCTTTTCTCTTTAGGATTTTTTTTCTGACCCTATTTTGATACTCTTTTCTTTTCTTTCCTTTTGTACATATTTTTTTTTTCGACACTTTTCTTTTGAGTTTTACTGACTCTATCTTGGTTCCAAAAGAAGGGTATGAAAGAAAATAAAACAAGAGCTTAAATGGGGGTAAACAAAGGATGACACGATGTTTGGATAGCAGAATGAAATGCCTTTGTCATATCAATCCTTAAAAATGTAAGTACATATCTTGCAATATAAAAGTGAAAGATGAAGATCACTTGTGACATCTTTTACAAATTAACTTTGACTGAGTTTGTGCGTCACTATTTCTTCTGCAAACTCTACATTTATTGTACAGTCCTCACATTGAATGACTCATGATTTTGTGAAGCTGATTTTCTTCCTGTTCACACAGCCACTATTTGACCTAATTGAGACATGTCGGTCAATTGATGACCAAGTTATTCTTGTGATTCTCAAAATAAGTGCCTTAATTTCCAGAAAAGGCTTCAACTGTCACCAAATGTTTCAGCACTCTACCTATTTTCTCTGATTTTTCTCTTTTTTTTTTAACCTTAGCCCTTTGATTCAAAGTTCATGCTAAAACTGGTTTTCAAGATCCAACTGAAAATTTCGCAAGCATGTCATATCACTAAAATCAACACAAAATTGACTGTGTAAAGAAAACAAACAACACATACTTAAAACACAAAGGGAAAGGGATACTTCATTTAGCTGAAATAAAATATAGAAGGGTTTGAACATACATGACAAAGGGATAAAACAAGATAGATCCCGAACTACAACCCTGAAATAACTTAGAAAACAGAAAAGAAAAGAAAACAAACTACCAGACCTCTTCCTAGTAGGGAGGAGGGTGACTTCTCAATTGGTCAGCCTAACAACTTAGCCACTGGTTTGCATATCAGCATGACTAGAGCTTTCCTCACTGTCAGACACATTCCCTTCAGTAAATAAGTTCTGGATTCCCATGCTTAACTTATTTTCTCCCACATATTTTGCAGTACCTCATACTAGTGAAGAACTCTGTGGGATGCTCGAGGTGCCAACGTTTTGCACTATAATCACTTTTTCTTGAATCATCTTGTCTATTTCTCTTTTCAAAGTACGACAATCTTCAATACAGTGACCTTGAATATTAGAATGATATGCACACCGTATATTAGGGCCAAAATTTCTTGAATATGGGTCAGGTGTATACCCAAGGAGAGGAGTGATCATGCCCTACTGTACCAATCTCTGGAATAAACTGGCATAGGATTCCCCAATAGGAGTGAAATTATCTTTTTCCTTCCTCATCTTTACGAACTCTGGCCTCGGATGAAACTTGGATTTAGAGGTTCCTTGGTAAATTTGTGGGGGTCGAGGATGATGTTGAGAGACAGGTGCATACCATTGTGGATAAGAAGATGGATGAGCATACAATTGTGCATTGTTCAAAGGATATTGAGGAAGTGGAATGGGATTTCTTGAATTTTGGGGAAAGAAACCTTGTTGCAAGTGGTTATGTGGATCTAATATACAAGCTTGGGATTGAGGCTAACAGTATTGGTAGGTTGGACCTCTCAAACTCTACTTTGGCCCTAGCATGACAATAGGTCTGTTTTCCTTCTTCTTTCCTTCAGTTTCCCTTGGTTGATTACAATGTTGTCCCAAATATTTCACATAATCCTTCTGTCCATCAGGCTCCCCAAATTTTGATGTCTCAAAGTTGGGAAGAAGGTTAACACTTGAAAACACGCCCCAGTTTTTATATGAAACATCTTCATAGCCCATAAGTCCGGGGGAATTTTTCATATCATTTTCTACACTATTAACTTTCCAACCACTTTCTCTAGCTCTTCTAGCATGCTAGACTTCTTAGTAAGAAATTTTGGCGGTCCACTTTATTTAATGGTAGGCTCAAGAGTATAACAATGATCATCAAGAGTATTGAACATGGATTCACTAGTGGACTGGGGAAGCACAATCGTTGGATTGATAGCCAAAGTGATGTGGTAGACTTATACTGAGGAGCTAAAGAAAGAGTGGTGGAAGTATTGAGGTGCATTTGACGTGAAATGGATTCTGAGGCATGCTGTGGTGTATCAACAACAGTAGGAAACTGACTTTGCGATTTTGGTGGAAGACTCAAGGTATTTGCAGGGTCAAAAGTGGGGAACGGAGGTGGAGGCAGCCCACTGGCCCAAGCTCGGTACATTTCCATCATTTGTTGTCTCAGTCTCAAATTCTCTTCCTTTAAACTCTCAATTTCCTGACTCTTGGTTTCATCCATGGTGCCACTCTCTATATCCTTGTTGGACATAACTAAACCTTCCTTGGATTTGGTGTGATATGGAGGACTAGCCAGGAAGCCTCAAACCAACCACCTTAAACTAACTGAACAAGATGCAATAAATATGTGAGAGTTTAACCTTTTTCAAAACCTCTTTTTTTTTGTAAAAGATCACCGAACCCAAGAAGGGCGCCTACGTATCTCACCCCCGAGGGGGGAGAATCAGGTGTGCGTAATTCGTGAAGTCTTGCCAAAATGGCCAATTGAACTCTTTGTTTTCTTTCTTTTTTTTTTTTTTCTTGAAACTTTAGAAGAAAAGAAAATAACAATTTGTCAAAAGAATTGACGAAAATATTTTTGAATTTTTCAGCTTTAACATCCCTATACAATGTGAAATCTATGATTACCAAAGATTTTTTATTTTTTTTTGTATTTTCAGTTTTAAATTTCATATGAAAATGAAACCTGAACCTATTAAAGGAAAATCTTTTTGCAGTTTTCTTTTAAAGGTGTACATGAAACACTTACTCTAAATAAAGAGTGAAGAAAATCCTTTTGAATTTTTTTCAAATAAGATCCCCGAACCGACAATAAGCTGCCTACATATCTCACTCCCGAAAGAGGAGAATCAGGGGTGCGTAGTTCGTCCAGATTGGACAATTAAGGATTAATTAACAAACTAAATCCTAAATTGAGAGACACGACTAAAGACAGACGAATAAAATCTTTTTGGATTCTGAATTATAAACTAACACCAACAACTATGAAAGAAAAAAAATCTTTTTGATATTTTCGTTATATAAAAATGTACAAAGCTCCTATTGAAAGGAAAAAATATTTTTAGAGTTTTCGAATTGTGAATACTTACTAAAGAAATAAAAGGAAAATCTTTTTAACATTTTTTATTTTTTGGAAAATGAGTGCAAAAAGTAAAAAAAAAAAAAAAAAATTGAATTTTTGAATTGTGAAAAATAAAAGCCATAAAGAACCCTAAAAACTACCAAATTTTTTTTTTTCACTCTTTTTTTCTTCCTTTTTTCAACAATTTCCTTCCTACACACGTTGCTTTTAACTCATGCTTTTGCCCAAATCAGTCTGTCAAATGACCTTGTTACCCTCAAATATACAACATTTAGCACGTAGGGATGCTTTAGAGGTGAGTTTCCTACAAAGGACCAAGTGGCTCCCGCTAGGTCTTCAATATGATGCACATAAATATGACCTAAAGGCTGACCTACGTTGTGGTTCACTAACAAGGCTGTTTGGGAAAGCGTATGGTAGATAATGGCTGCTTTGCTTTCCACCTACTCCATAACACCGACGGCTCCCCCTCTTAAAATAAGGGTGACTCAACTAGAGGTTGTGTACAACACGTGTACTACGGACTTGTTGCAGAAAGAATGACTCGGGTTATGCACATGATGCCAGATATAAAGCGGTAACACATAAAGTAAAACTGTAAACAAAGAGCATGTAGGCACTTAACACTGATAAAATGAATACGAACAATAACACAAACAATGTCTATACACCCATAATGTCAAACAAAGCCGATATAACTCCAAAATTAGCTTGAATTCTGAAAAGTCCCCAGCAGAGTCGCCAGAGCTGTCACACCCCTTTTTTCAACTCCATAAAGATTGTATTTTTATGTTTGAAAGTTCGAAAGTGTTTTTATTATTCAAGTGACAAAAGATTGAAATTTTATTTTTGAAAATGGATTATTTATATTTTTTATTCAGAGTCGCCACTTGACATAATTCGGTGTGTCAAGTCACCTTTGAAAGATCCTTTTCAAAACAGTTTGACTCTAAAAGCTGATCTATGAACAGAGATTCCGATTAAGAAATTTTGTTGATCAAGGGAAAGGTGTTAGGCACCCCTCGGTCCCGTGGTTTGACCACGATCGCTTGGTGGAGCGTATCGGCTAATTTGACATTATGAATATATAAACCACACAAAACAATCAATCAAACAAACAAACAAAACAAATCCAAAATTATATTGTCCAGTCCGATTATTACAATCCCGAAATAGAAAAGTGCGAAAATATAAACCTACTCTATTCTATGCTAATTCTAAACTGCACTCCATTGCTTTCTCCACCCGACGTTTCGGGCCTTGATCGTGCGTCGTTTTCAATTACATGGTATTTCGGAGCATTCCCCGGATAAATCAATACAAATCCTCTGGGGCATTCCCCGACCAAATAAATACAATAGATCCCAATGCATAAATCAAAATTATTCCACAAACATTTCATCATTCGACAATCACAAATTCTAAACTTTGCCTACCCAACTTACGTTTTCCTATTACTTCCGACTTATCATGCTACTACCACGTTTAACAATGTCAACATCGATCAAGATGACAAATTAAATAAACTAAGTGAAATTACGAATTAAACAGCTTCGATACCACCCCAGATTACGATTTAACCCCAAATTGAGTCCAAGTTCTTTGATTATTCCAATTCAAAACAATCAATCGATCGACGTCAACAATCAACCACTATGATCCAAAATATATCAAAATCAACAAAACAAAATAAAGCCCACACACCATGAATTTATCACACCAAGTATTACACGATTAAAAATTAATTGAGAATAAAATGAAGAATGGACCTTTTATTCAATCAAACAGAGGAGCCTCGCGAATTCGGAACCTCGACTTAAACCGACCTTGACAAAACCCCATTTGGCGTCGAATTTTGACCCCGAAACAGATTTGAAAATCAAGCGGAACCTCAAAATCGCAAACCTCAATTAACAAATCAAACGAACAATGGAAAACTCAAACGGAGGGGTGAACTGGCGCTACTGGTCGCCGATTTTGGTGATATTACCCAATAGATTCCAATAATTTCGGCCATAACAGTGAAGGATGGGACTGGAGAGATGTTTTTTTGGTCAGTCACATTTTCGATCAGACCACCAATCGATTTCAGCTTGCCGTCGCCTTTCTCCCTCTCTCTCCAATCTCACAATCTCACTCTTGCTCGAATTTCTCATTCTTTATCTCCCTCCTCTCTCGATTTCTCCCTCACATTGGTGTTACTGTATGTGGTGTGTTTGTGAACGAAGAAGAAAAGAAAAAAATGGTGTATGCCTCTGTTTCCGTGGTTGATTCTGTATGTGGTGTATACGAGGTGCTATGGTCTTCTGTGAGGGGTGATTATTGTGAATGGAATTGTGTGGGTGTGTACCGTGTGTATGTGCTTCAATGGAAAAAGAAAATAGAGAAATTGAGCTATGGGTGTATCCTCTAGTGAATCGAAATTGGGAGTCTATCATGTGGAGTGTGAATGTGAATATGGTGATGGAGTATGTGCTCTTTTTTCATAAGGATTTTTTGGTATCCCCGTCCCTTTTTCTAACCCCTTTACTTTGTGGAAAAGAAACGTGTAAAGGGGTAGTTAGGTAGGGTGGGGTAGTAGGGTAGGATAGGGTAGTGAGGTGGATGAGTTTGTTAGGATAGGGAATGGACTTATTCAATTTTGTTATTGTTTGTATTTTTATGGGGTATAAATACATGGGTGAGGGTGTAGGATAACGTGAGATAAAAAAAATGGATAAATTTAACTTCGGAAGGGACAAAATTAGGTGTCTACAATCATTTGAAAAACAATTATTAAGAATATTGATCAAAAAAGTTATTAATAATTTTGCATCTCAAACAAATAAAATTTAAATTAAAACCTCTCGTTAAAATTTGACTTTAGGCCTCCAATAATGTTGAGTCGTCCCAACCAATCTTGTGTCATTGTCACAAGCCCTCTAGAGAAAATTTTCAATCAATCTAATGGTCTTTAAAAGATGAATTATTACTTGAATGACATTAATTAACTGAGAAAACCATGTGCTATTCTGGCAAACAATGAGTAAATTAGTACATACTCTCCGTCCAAAATTTCTTAATTTAATTTTTTATTTTACTTATCTTTTTTCATTAATTAAGAAATGACAATTTTTTTTTTATGTTTTACCCTTTGAATGAATTATTTTTTCTTCAAATTAAAATATAAACATTATTTAATAGGAGTACTATGATAAACTAGGCATATTATTAATTATTTTTAATGTATTATTTCAATTTGGGACGGATAATTTGGGATGGAGGAAATATATGATTAGACACCAATAAGAGAAATTATTCCCTTTGATGACTCATTTAATTTGATGATTAGTCTCTGACTGAACATGTACCATAATGCTCCAAATGACAATTAGTGAACAATTAATGCCAAACAGTGTTCTCAAGGAAATTAAATGAACTCATCTACCTTTATGAGTTCTCAATTATGGCTCTTTAGAGTTATTAGATTCTAAATTTATACTTTATATATACTTCTGTTGTTCCATTTTACTCGTCTCAAATTTCTTAATTTGATTTCTCATTTTACTTGTCATTTTTCATTAATCAAGACAAGATAATTTTTTTTCTTTTTTACCCTTAGTTTTAATTATTTTTTCTCTAAATTAAAATGTAAATATTATTTAATAGGGGTGTTATGGTAAAGTAATCATGTTATTAATTATTTTTTTTAGTCAATATAAAATGTCAAATTAAAGGGGGCATTGAAGTAACTGGTAAAGTTACTGCCATGTGACCAGGAGGTCACGGGTTCAAGCCTTGGAAACAGCCTCTGGCAGAAATGCAAGGTAAGGTTGCGTACAATACATCCTTGTGGTGGAGTCCTTCCCCGGACACCGCGCATAGCGGTAGCTTTAGTGCACCGGACTGCTCTTTTAATATAAAATGTCAAATTACGATGAGTAAAATGGGACGGAGGGAGTATTAAGTGATTTTTTTTAAAAAAAAATAATATAGAATTTGGTTCAAAATTATTAAGTTTTGCGAAGCTGTGCAGAATTCAAAAATATTTGATAAAAAAATAGACTTTGGGCCTAACGCAACCTCAAAAGCTAGCTCATGAGGGGAGGATTATCCAAGGCCATATAAGGAGACCAAAGACCCTTTAACCCTCCGATGTGGGACTCCAACACCTCCCCCCTACATACATACGCCCAGGGATGGACATTTGAAGCGTGGACAATATAAGACGGGGGACCCAACATCGAAAACAATGAGTTGGGTGAACCTTGCTCTGATACCCTGATAAAGAAATGAACCTTGAGCCTAACTCAACCCCAAAAGCTAGCTCATGAGGGGAGGATTATCCAAGACCATCAGGGGCGGACCCACTTGTTATTTTGGGGTGCTCCTGCACCCACTAAGCTCAACGTAAAATAGGTATTACTATATAAGAAACACTGAAAAAATGGTATAAAAAATAAAAAAACACTCACAGAACTAAAACTTGTCTGGGTGCTCTGCTTTAGGTGGATCTTTCATGTCCAGGTGCTTGAAATTGATTCCCCTTATCTACGCTACATTTTTGTAAAAAAATTTTTGCAACTTTTCAGTTACATTTAATGCACACACACGCACAAGACCCAAGTACTCTTGTACACTAGCTCACACGCATATGAGTTTGACTTTTTTTTTTTACTTCTTAATTTATTAAACTAAAAGTACTTTTTGTATTTTTTTTTAATTATTCAAACAAAAAATTTGAAAACCGTTTGGCCTTCTTCACCGAAAATCTTACTCTTTCAAAACTCAAACACCAAATTTTAATGTTGCATTTAAATAGTTATATATTTATATTATGTCATCATTAGCAAATTATGTTAAAAAAAAATTAAACTTAAAGGCGGAGCCAAAATTTGAAGTCAGTGGGTTCTGAATTTAAAGAAATATAAAGAATCAAAGAATTATAAAAAATCCAAAAAATTAATATGGTGTAATGGGGTTCGAACACACGTCCGCTAATGTTGGTTCATCTACCACTAGGCCAAGCAATCATGTTTGTTAATGGATTCACACTATGTAATCATATACACATATTCAAATTTTTTGTGTAAATATAGAGTTTACGTAAAAGCTACTGGATTCGCCCGAACCCTCGTAGGGTACTGTAGCTTTACCCCTGATTAAAGCACCCACAACCTTAAAATTCTGGGTCCGCCACTGAAGACCATATAAGGAGATCAAGGACTCTTTAACCCATCGATGTGGGACTTCAATTATATTTAATAATATGGAGAAAGAGTATCTCAAAATTAGTGTAGAATCATCATAGTGATAAGACTCGAATTTCGCACGAATCTGAATCTAGTCGGATTTCAATGAAGGTATCAAATACCGAATGAAAAATAATTTAGAAAAAAGATTGAAATTAACGTACGTGTGATATGGAATTTTCATCAGGGCAGAATCATGATAATTTTTAGTGTGGAAAGTTGATAATGTCTTTTATATTTTGGGTCGACAGAGATGCAACACGAGGACTTCTCGAGGAGTTACCCATTTTAGTATTACTCTCGTCCAAACATGCCCCATTGATAATGTCATTGACGATTTAACTACGTATCATTGATTACTGAAATCAAAAAGTTTCTTATTCAATTCAGCATTACTATCTTGTATTTATATGTGTGAGGTATCTGAGTTAATTAATAAGAGATAATTTGGTAAATATGAACTTTTACGGCAACAACAAAAAATTTAGTTTATTCTCACATAGTGGAGTCTGGGAGGATAAAATGTGCGTAATTCATATTACTAATTCTGAAGAAGCAGAGAGCTTATTTTCGATAGCTAGACCCTCGGATCAGGATAAAATGACGATAAATAAAGTCGTAATAAAACATAAAACAAGATGAAATAACAGAAATAAGACAACTACAAATTTGTAAATACTATACACTACCAAACCAAAAACACACCTCACCCAAACCCTCCTAACTAGAAGCTCCAACCTATGTACAAAGTCCTACGACTACTAGCTAGGCTATACCAAAGCTCTCTTATCTACTGGCTATAACTCACCCATCCGCACTAACTCTCTATCTTAATTTGCGTCATCCATATCTTCCTATCTAGGGTCATGTCCTCAGTAAGCTATAATTGTTCCATGTCACGTCTAATCACCTCCCTCCAATATTTTTTCAGCCTACCTCTACCCACCTGAAACCATCCAAAGTCAACCTCTCACACATACAAACTGGGACATCAGTGTCACTCTTCATCACATACTCAAACCATTTCAACCTCACTTCATGCATCTTGTCCTCCACCGAAGTCATTCTCATCTTCTCCTGAATAGTCTCATTTCTAACCCTATCATTTCTAGTAAGTCCACATATCTAATGCAACATCCTCATTTCTGTCACCTTCAACTTTTGGATGTGAAAGTTAGAACATGATATATTTATTTTGAAACAAATAATTTCAATTATTATATTGTGTTTAATCCCTATCTTATTTGTACGTAGGAAAAACTTTTAACGTGGCCTTTTATTGATCATACACACATTTAGCACGTAATTAGTTATAACCATGCAATAAGCACTATATAATGTGTAAACTAGATGTTTAGACGTAAATGAATTAATCCATAATTATAGTACTCCATGTTAAGCCAACTAGATAAATTTAACAGTGATTAATTAAATTAAATATTGAGTGGGTAGTTGACAAAATCCTTGAAAATGATTTGAGTTGCTTTGAAATGTTTGTTGAAGTGACAACATGAGATTAAAGATAAGGTGACAAAGATCTAAATATGGGCTTCCACTACGCCTCTAGATAATAAGCAGTCATTTGTCAATGAAAATTCTTTTTTTTTTTTAGAGTTAGAGTTCAAGATAAAATTGGAGTTGGAGTTGTCGTTGATCATATTTTTTTAGAATTTTGAATTTTTTTTTAAAATATGATTTTATGCCCGCAACTTTTAAAAATTATCAAAATCACTCAATTACTAATTTATCTACTAACATACAACCAAATGTAGAAAAAATAATTTATATGTCTTCAATTGATAAAATAATTAACAACAAACTAATTATTATGATTGTTATTATTCAAAAATTTGAATAAAAGTATCACAAGCACGGGCTAAATAAGTTTATCTAACCATAATCGACTGAATAGAAAAAAAATATATTTTGATAAATATGATTGATAGATATAAATATATTTTATATATTCTTAAATTTGTTGATGAAAATTCTTAATTATTTTCACTTGAATTAATTATTTTATTGAATTTGGTCTTTTTAAAAAAATTTACGGATTAATTATTTTTGAATAGATTAGTGCTAATTTTTTGCTTTTTCTTTATTGATAATATTGATTTTCCTTGAATATTATTGTATCGTAAATATGGATCGTTACATTATGTTTGATATGCGACTTTATTGACTACTTTTTAATAATTTAAAATCATAATAGTCATTATAGGACATATACAAAAAATTTGAATGACAAGAAAAAATACTAAATTTCTCACTTTTAAATAACATAATGTACTAGGACTTATATTTCTCTAATATAATTCATTCAAAACAAAGTTGATATATTTTCGCCATAAATTGTCATTTATTATTTTTTACTTCACGTTAGTAAATTTTGGTTAAAAGTAGAAAAAAAGACTAAAATATATGTAACAATTAAAAATGATGTTGTACCATAGAAAATAAATAATAATTTTTTTTCTTGGTGGTTGATTGTAGTTAATAAGAGGAGTTTGTGTAAAAATTTAAAGATTAGAGTTATATGTAGTAATAATAATGGAAGTTGAAATTGGAAGTGGAAAAAAGGAAAAACAACAAAAAGTTGTTTTCACTTTTTGAAATTTAATTCCAAAATTATTTTTTGAATTTTCATGGTCAAACACCATAATTTTCAACTCTGGAAAAAACTTTCGGACAAAAAATTCATGGCCAAACAGGCCCTAAAAATAAAAATAAAATTTAAAGTCTTGAGTACAATATATCAGAAAAGAATTCAATATTTAAATTTTATGGGTTCAATCATAAAATTTATCAGCGTTGAATTTCTAATTTTTAAACCTATATGAGTTTATTTCTATCATTTCTTAAAATTTTAGTAACCTTTTATATATAAATTTATATTGTGCATCGAAACTTATAGGTTCAACTGAATCTGTACCTACATGCTTTACCAGATACGTCTGTGACATAACTTCATTATAAATATTGTTTTAGTAATATAATTTTGAGAAAATAGCCAAATACCCCTCCCCCTCCATCCGTCTTTACACAAAATTTCAACTAAACATTCGAATTTTACGGGAATCCTATTATCCTCCTGAACTGTTTAAACCTTAAATTACTATCTCCTTAAGAACTCACGCCCAGATGTATATTAAAAAGTGATCAACACGCATCTATCATGTAATACCACGTAATTTTCACGTAATATTATATTTTTACATAAGAAATTAATTATTATTTTTTAATCTCTGTCTTATCTCTTTCCTTTCCATTTTTCGTTCTCTTTTCTTTATTCATTTTTCTATGTAACTTTCTCAATTTAATTCTAGAGATGTTGATATTTATGCGGAGTTATTTGGGTTTTCTTCATCGGGGGCGGCGGCAGCGGCAGCAACAAGGGAGAGTAGTAATGGGAGGGGAGGAAAGGTACGGATAATTTATTTAGGAGTACGACAAATGGTAGAGTGGAGTTTTTTGCTGTGAAAAATCTGATGACTTAAGAACGATTGAGAAAGATGGTGCCGATGAAGAATGCATTGTTGTATAGTTGGGATGATTTGTATAAATTAAAGGAGCGAAAAAAAAAAGATGAAAATTTCTAGGACTGTTGAAATTTATCTAATCTCCATATTTACCCCTCTTTTTAATTTTATTTTAGATTTGTTGATCCTTTTAGTTTCTTCTAATGACAATTGCTACAGTTTTTTTTTATCTTTGTGTTGAATTTTAAATTTTCTTTTTAAAGTTGAATAAATGAATTTGTGTTTGGGTTTTGTGCTTAGGCACATCAATGAAATTGAAACATAGAAATAGACTCATTGGAGATGAAGAAGATGATAGATTAGTCTTGGATGTCATTGATGAGTTATTGAAATTTTTATTTTGTGAGAGAGGAGAAAAAGAAAGAAATTGAATAAAGAAAAAATAATAATTAAAATTATATTTATTTATATAAAGAAATATTAAAAATAAATTTTAATATATAATTTTCATGCTTACTCTCTCAAAAGAGTGAAATGCTCACTTTGTCACCTCAACACTTTGAGAGCAAATAATTATATTTCTAAAATATTCAGAAGGGTGATAAGATTCCAGAAAATTTGAACGTGTAGTTAAAATTTTGAATAAAGATTGAAAAAATTTAAGGCTATTTTCTCTAGAATTTTTAAAACCAAAGATCAAAGATCAGTATATAAGTAATAGAGGAGATTTGCATATTAAACTAAAATATCACAAAAATTATTTTCCTCTATTTAAATTATTAGTTAAATTACTAGAGGACAATTAGAGATCACTTTCTCCATGCGAAAGTCATTATCAATTATTAGGAGATTTTGTCTTAACTCTCCCCATAAACTGATGAAGTCCATAATCCATAAAAAGAAAGACAAATTGTCGGCAGAATTTTCTAAAATTTGGTTCTTCATTAATTAATACAAATTTCAAACACAAAACAAAGAAAAGAGAATATGAATTGAAAGCTCAGTGATAGTGATATATTTATAAACGAAACTCTTAATGTTTATCAAAATATCAATTGAATAATATTTATTATAAAGATTTACAATTTTAGACTCTCTCTCGCGATTTACAATACATAAACTCTATCTTAAATTTGTCAATAAATTTTATTTAGCCATTTAAATTATGATTTATTTTAATTAAACACATGATAAGGTGTTTCTACTAGACACAAAATATGCATTAATTTATCACATATTAAATTTAATTCATGTACTCAGGGGCAAATCTATATGTATTTTTTTTATACTTCGACACTCTTCGATGCAAACTAAGTATAATCATATAAAAAAAAATGTAAAAATTGGTATAATTAAGCTTGAAAAAAACTTAGAAAATTAAGAAGATAGTTGGATGTTTTAATTTTTATGCAGAATCTTAAAATTTTAAATGTCAATTCAAACTTCACAAACACTTACATCTTAAATTCTGAATCTGCCACTGCACTGTACGCACTATATATGGTGGGAGAATAGTATCAAAAGACTATAAAATGGAGAAATGAATGAAGAAGTGTGTTAGCAATATACTCATATGCTTCCAAAAAATGGCAGCATTAAGTTAAAAAGTTTCTAAAAAAAGAACAGTGGGAAAAAGACATTGTATTAAAAAAAAAAACTTATGATGGATATTGTGGCACGTAGTGTCTACAGGGGACACAATTTATTAGTTGAGAGTTTTTTTTTTTTTTTTTGGTTAAATTAGTTGAGAGTTGAGACAGAGAAATCATCGAATAAATTGTTTCCTTTTATTTGACTCACAATTTTATGCCTCTTCCATTTTAAAGTTATTTAAAATTTAGCAAAATGATCTTCTGAATTCTTGTATTAGATTGATTTTGTAAGTTAGCCATTTCTATTTATATATTTATCATTTGAACTCCTGAATTTATTAAAAAGCAATATTTTAAATATATTTTGAGAGAGTGTAACACACTCTCCCACGTCAGCTGCCACATAAGCTGTCATATGTGTCACGTCATTTTCAAGTATTTCATAAAATTTTAAGTCATTTTTAAAATGCTACATGACAAATTAAACATTAAAATTTATTTAATTAAATAAAAAAAATTATAAATTGTAGAAAAATTTAAATAATCATGTTTTTATTTTTGCTCACAAATTAAATATAAAATTCATTCCAAATAATTAAAATTCTTCTCCAACTAATTAAATTTCTTAACTATAAATTCATATATACAAACATAAATGAATTTTTTATTTTAAAATTTGAATATCTTTAACAAACATAATAAAATAAATTATTTCTATAAATTGTAGAAATTCTAATACACAAACACAATACATTTTTTATTTAAATTAATTTAAATTTTTAACTATAAATTCTAATACACAAACACATTAAATTTAATTAAACATCAAATTTATTCCAAATAATTAAAATTTCTCTCCAATTAATTTAAAGTTTTAACTATAAATTCACATATACAAACATAATGAATTTTTAATTTTTATTTAAATATCTTTAACAATTTGTAAAAGTTACAAAATTAATTCTAAATAAAATAAAAAATTT
This sequence comes from Capsicum annuum, assembly GCF_002878395.1. Lineage (NCBI taxonomy): Eukaryota > Viridiplantae > Streptophyta > Magnoliopsida > Solanales > Solanaceae > Capsicum > Capsicum annuum. The sequence goes on from NC_061111.1 coordinate 15,086,710, forward strand.
TAATTGAGAACAACAACATCTGCCACAGCAATGAAAAACCAACAACAATATCAATGGTGATGGTGATGAACAACAACAACAATATCAACACAGCAAAAAGACTTGACCAAAAAAGGAAAAAAAATAATAATATCTGTCACAGCAATGAACAACTGATACAAGAATTACAAGGACAACACGAAACACACTTCAAAATCAGTCCACAAGATCAAAGATTCGAGGACCCTTTTGAAGACCACACTCGGATTCAACAAACAACAACAAGAACACAATGTATTGATGTGTTTATCACCTAAAAACAGCTAACAACAAACTATGTTAACAACAACAAGATGAAGAACAACAACAATGGACCAAGAACAACAAGTCACGGATTTGAATTACAAGAACACAAACAAACGATTACAACATAAACAAAATGGATAGATAGTTAGACCTTGGTTGGTAATCTTAAGAATCCAAGAATATGGTAATCTTGGACCCTTAACGCTACACACAACTGTTAACCTAACTCCTACGTTGATACAAGAGGAGCTTTACCTCCTCTAAACACCAACGTCTCAAGCCAACATTGCAACACAAGTGATATCCACACTTGTTGCCCTCATTTTGGTGTGGTGGCTATTCCAAGCCCTACAACTAAAGGTGTTTCATGTTTCAAGTCTTACATCAATGAACAACTAATGAGAAAAAGACCTAAAATATTTTATTTATATTCTATTACAAGACAAGGTAAAATGACAACAATGCCCGTAAAGGGTGGGGTAGCCATGGAGTGCATTTGGACCCAATGAAGTGACCAAAATACCCTTAATGAAGATGACCAAATCATGACCCATTAAGTGTTGTCCAAAACCATGAGTCCTCAAGTCTTCGATGCTGAAAGCAATCTTCCACACACGGCCTTGCTTGTGCTTAAAACGTGTCTTCCTTGCATATTCTTGTGCCCTCAGGGTGACCAAGTCTTGAGCCTTTAAATGATGACCTCCAATCATGTCTTCAAAAATTAAGGTGGCCATTTGACTTGTATCATCCTTCCCTTCTTGAAAAGGATTCGACCTCAAATCCAAACCTTGCAAGAACAAAGAGAAGACAAACAAGCACCACATCCTCATGACATGAGGGTTAGAGTTAGTACAATAAACAACATCAATATGCCAAGGAGGTACACACTTGAGATATAACCACACGTCTTTTTTTGTAATCACGAAGGACTTAGAAAAAAAATTACAAAGGAGTTGGCGAAAGGAATCACCGTCAAGGGGTGGTGTCCTAATTGAAAGTAAAGTCCACCTAACACATATAACAATATCCCTCAAACAAGTTGACCGACCAACAACTATCCATACGTAACCAAGGGCTTAGGTCTCGGCCACTCTCACTTTCCCCTAGGGTGTCATCCTCAAAATTAGGCAAGCCTTCTTTATCACTATTGAAAATATCATGAACTAAAAGAGGGTTGAGAAAGGTGTTCCATAAGTCAACTTCAAATAAAGGGTTCCTATGCATGCACTTACTACTAGTTTCAAAATTTCCACTAGGAATATGCCTAACATAAGAAACATATAAAGACGAAGTAGATGGCATTTCTAAGCACATATCACCTTCTTTTTCACAAGAGTTGTCCTCACATACGTGCAAACCATCACGGGAAGCCAAAGGACCACAATCAAAATCATCTTCACAAAGACAATCACAACTCGGGTTTTCTAAATATTCAAGCAAATCAAGATCATCTACGCCCGGTTGATCATTTTGCTCACCCTCACTAGTTGTTGGTAATTCACATACCAACGTAGACTCACCTTGTTTTTCACAAGGGTCAACTAATGTGTGAATACTCTCATCACTTGGTAATGAAACCTTAGTCAAGTTGTAAGTGCTAGCACCAGGTGGACACAAATCATTCTCACGAGGAGAATCAATTTCGTCATCTAAAAGATCAACTAGTACTTGTGTACCTACAACAAGAGTTTGGTCCTCATGTGACCTAACAATATCAAGAGTATCACAAAATGAAGACTCATGCACTCCTACACTAGGTAAAACCGCAACTACGTTTATATGAGTGTAGGGGATAACATTTTTACCTCGTAGCTCACATGATCTACGACCTTCATCTTGATGTGTGTCTGGGTAGCCCACTTGCTCCCTTGGAACTCCCATATGATCCAACCTTTCATTTATCACTTCCCATTGACGGGTAATGGCTTCAAGTTTAGCCAAAATAGCACTTGCAGCCGCGAGTTCTATCGTAATTGCACCTAAAAAAAAACAAGTCTACAAGATAAAATACAAGTTAGTTCGAAACAACTTCACCACACTCTCACATACTTGATCGTTTCACACTTGGATTCACAAGTGTTGCAAGTCGGTTTGTAGTTCGTGATGAGTCGAGAGGTGAGTCTACTCCTTGGTTGGAATGGATTCTTTGTTTGAAGACTCAAGAAAATAATGTACGAACTTGAACCAAGAAAGTCTACGATTTACAAACAAGAAAAACACAATATAATGCGAACACGAACAAATAGGCACAAAAACTACCTAACAAGCTAGTAGGAGATTACTAGGTCGTCAATTAGTGTTCAAACCAACAAACGAAACTAAGAAACAATAAAATGAAATTAAGAAATCTAAAAGTTGAACTCAAAATTGTCACGCATCAAAAACTATTGGGGCGTACTGGCACCCGTAACCGAGGAGGCCCGGGAGAACCAGCTCATAACCTTATACTTCCCATGCATACCTCTATGACAACTCGAAATTCGGAAAATATCATGTCGCATATAAAAGTAAATAATCACCTGTATAAGCTCGAGCACACATATATATGCATATACAATACTTGGCCGTTGGAGCCATCACGTCTATTAACAAAACACCAACTTGACTGTACATTAGGTTTACAAAGCCTCTAGAAAATACACAGAGTTTAACTAAGGTCGAGACACACCCCGCCATATAACTAACTTCTATACAATACCAAAAGTGACGGGATATGACATGGAAAGCCTCGAAGCAAACTGGAGCTCACCAAAAGCAGCTGGATATCTTGGCTCCTACTTGTGCGGTGTATGAGCTGAGGAACCTGTGCCTGCAGCATGAAATACAGGTCCCCCGTGGGGGACGTCAGTACGAAATATGTACTGAGTATGTAAAGCTGTAGATAATCACATATGATATATGAGCTCAATAGAAATCAGAAACAAGTAAATAAATCGTAATAAGAGTGGACCACACTTATTAGAACTTGTAACAACCTGTACATTGTATTTATTCAATCACTTTACCTTCGTTCTTATCATCTTTATAATCATTACTGTACTGTACTGTGACCATTAGGCTGCCTTCAGTACATATCAACTGGGATCGACCCATGATAGGCTTATGCCCCTGGGATACCACCCATAAACACATAAATAGGGATTGACCCATGATAGGTTTATGCCCCTGGGATACCACCCGATAAGATAGAACTTCCATCACTTAGTTCAATTAATCTTTGAGATTGTTATTTCGGTCGCCACCGTATTTTGGATACTTTGAAACAATGATACATCAATAAGAGACATATAAATAGATCATCAATGTAATAACAATAAAATAAGAACTCATTGGCACATCAATGAAGTGTTTCGGAGTCATCAATGCCATAACAATGAAATAGGAACTTATTGGTATATCAATAAAACGTTTTGGAGTCATTAATAGCACATGGATCTTGTTTAAGTAACCGGATACCTTCTGACATTCATTAGTGCAATAAACATGTAAGATTT
>NC_061111.1:15093488-15099589 GCF_002878395.1 Capsicum annuum
AATAGTATATCACCATATCCACCTTCCATAACTCAATTACCATCTCCACCTTCCATAACTCAATTACCATATTCACCTTCCACAATTCAATACAACCAAACTATACAAAATAGTCCATAACTCTATTTCCATCACCTTTCAATAACAATCAATACATATAATCCTCTATCACACACATATATATGGAAAAGAACAAAGGCAAACAATATTCATACCTTAGAATTCACCTCTTGATTATGCAATCCTGTTTGTACAAATAATAGGTGACGTTCGAAGCTCTCGAGATGACAAACGCAGTTATCGGATTACTTTGGAATTTCTACAGTTGAATCAAAAGTAATTTAAAGGTCAAATTTGGCTAGGGTTTGTTCTTCCTCAATGATTGATGATGAAAATGACTTTTTAAACTGATATACATGTATATATACACATATTCCCGTCCATAATATAATAGGAAATGACCAAAATGCCTATAAAATTTAAATAATGTCAAATCTGTCCTTTGGTGGACTGTTTTGATAAGCTAAAGTAGATCGACCATAACTCTTTGCTCCGATATTGTATTTGGGTTAAATTGGTATCGTTGGAAGGATAATTCAAAGCGCTTTCATTTCATATAAAGTAGGCCACCCAGTTCGTCCTGTACAAGGAGTTATGGTCGTTTGAAGTTGATCCTAAAATTCTGTTTTGATAGGCTGAAGTAAAACGAGTATAAATCCTTACTCAGACGTTTGATTTGGATGAAACCAATTGCATTGGAAAGAAGACTCAAATATCTTTCTTTTCATAGGTCGCAGCTCTCCCAGTTCATTATAGGGATTTATGATCATATGAAGTTGACCCAAAAATTCGGCAGGCCTCAGTAGTTTGTGTGCAGGAAATTTTCCTGCACATTTACTATTCCCAAATATCCTGGCCACCGTTTTATAGTTTTGAACGTGCTCGATTATATCCGAATCCTATTCGTTTTTGGAAATCTTTATATCGTTGGAAAGTTTATTCAACAACCTTCGCATGAAACCATCGACGGATAAATTCCGATATAAATAAAATAAAAAAATTAATTTCATATAAATAAGACCAATACACGTACTTGAATACACCAATACACGTACTTGAATATGGGGTGTTACAAAAATATTGCATGAACAGTAATTTAGTGATGTGGCATCCACTATTGACCTCAATTTTGTCAAAATTTTACCCTCCAATTTCAAGTCTTGACCAATCTACAATTTGGAAATGGTGGATTTGGTTAATAGAGGGAAATTTAGTCTTGGTGCTTCATTTTCAAGTTCAAAATAAGACGTGACCTTCTTGGTACTTTCTCCTTGAAACAAGGTCCTTAAATCAAGGAAAGTAGGTGAAAAATGGTTGTCAAATCTTCTTTCACCAACAAGTACTACAACTTGGTCTTTCACCTTTTGTGAATCTAATGTTCACTTTTTGTTTTAACAAAGGATGAAAAGGGTGAAGAACAACAAGAACACAATAACAACACCAAGAACAACAACAATATTCTCCAAGAACAACAATAAATTCCAACGCCCAAATCCACAACAACAAGGCCTTCAACACACTCATGGCTTAGAATGACAACAACATCAAATCAGCCACACTTTGTTCACATTAACAACATCAACAAGTTCAAGTTCAAGCTTAGATTTGGACACTTTTTAGTGTTGGTGAGAAAGAAATCAACAATAGAACCACTCTAAACAACAAAAGACTACAAGATTTAGTCACAAAGAAACATGTATCGGCCAAGACAACAACAAGAACAATAACTTTTTCGGGCAAGAACAACAAGAACGGGCAGATTACTCCTTTTCTGGAATTTTTTTTTTCCAGTTTTTCGACCCTTTTTTTTTTAGTTTTTTCAACTCTCAAGCCCAAGATTGATCTTGTTAGAACAAAATCAAAGATGACTTTGATACCAAATGATACAAGAATTATAAGGACAACACGAAACACACTTCAAAATCAGTCCACAAGATCAAAGATCCGAGGACCCTTATGAAGACCACACTTGGATTCAACAAACAACAACAAGAACACAATGTATTGATGTGTTTATCACCAAAAAATAGCTAACAACAAACTATGCTAACAACAACAAGATGAAGAACAACAACAATGGACCAAGAACAACAAGTAATGGATTTGAATTACAAGAACACAAACAAACAATTACAACATAAATAAAATAGATAGATAGTTAGACCTTAGTTGGTATAAATCTTAAGAATCCAAGAATATGGTCATCTTGGACCCTTAACACTATACACAACGGTTAACCTAACTCCTACATTGACGCAAGAGGAACTTTACCTCCTCTAAACACCAACGTCTCAAGCCAACATTGCAACATAAGTGATATCCACACTTGTTGCCCTCATTTCCGTGTGGTGGCTATTCCAAGCCCTACAACTAAAGGTGTTTCATGTTTCAAGTCTTACATCAATGAACAACTAATGAGAAAAAGACCTAAAATGTTCTATTTATATTCTATTATAAGACAAGGCAAAATGACAACAATGCCCTTAAAGGGTGAGGTGGCCATGGAGTGTGCATTTGGACCCAATAAAGTGACCAAAATGCCCTTAATGAAGATGACCAAATCATGACCCATTAAGTGTTGTCCAAAACCGTGAGTCCTCAAGTCTTCGATGCTCCAAGCAATCTTCCACACACGGCCTTGCTTGTGCTCAAAACGGGTCTTCCTTGCATATTCTTGTGCCCTCGGGGTGATCAAGTCTTGAGCCTTTAAATGATGATTTCTAACCATGTCTTCAAAAATTAAGGTGGCTATTTGACTTGTATCAACAACCAACAACAATAGCAACGGAGATGGTGATGAACAACAACAACAATATCATCACAACAAAGAGACTTGACAAAAAAAAGGCAAAAAAAAAATAAACAAAGACCCTCTTTAAAAATTGCCTAGAAATCTGCCATATATGATGGTGAAGAAAAAGAAGACGAAGAGAGAGATATTTACATGTGATGGCTATGATAGCCATGGATGTGGGGGTCGGGGGACGAAGAGAGATGAAAAGAGTTATAGAGGTAGGGGACGTTAATGGTGATGCCATGGCAGCCATGGCTGGACGGGGGACGGGGGTGGAGGGTGGGGTGAGGGCGGCTGAATGAGGAAGGGGGCTGGACGGAGGTGAGGGGGGTGGTTGGACGGGGGAGGGGGGCTGAGGGGTGGGGTGGGGGCTGGATGGAGAGGGGGGTTTGGGGAAAGAAGAGTTTTTTATTTTTATTTTTAAAATTTATTATTTTAAATTTTAAAAAATATTTTTTAATTAAAAATAATGGAGGAAGAAAAAGGCTATTTTTTATTTTTTTTAATTTTAATATTATTTTAATATAAAATTATCCAAAAATTGACCCTCACTCGCACCCCAGGCGAGTGACTACACTCTCTTTGTCTTAGTCAGTCATTTAATGCCACATAGACAAAGTCAACGGTCAAAGAAATATTATTTTTTATTGAGTTCAGGGGTCCAGATGACAAACATAAAAGTAGAAATGTCCAACTTACAAAACCGACCAAGTACAGGGGTCCAGAAGATCATTTTGCCTTAAAACTTTCTTTTAGTATTGTAAAAAATAATTTGTTTAAATTTTAGAAATAATTTGATCCAAAATATGACAACAAGGATAAATTTTATTCTAAAATAAGATGAAGAATATATTTAACTAATTTTTTAAAGTAGAACGATAAATTTGACACTTTTTTCTTCTTTATTTACATGAATACATGTTCATGCATTAAGGGGTTGTTTGGTAGAGTGTATTGTAAAATATAATACGTGTATTAGTTAATGTGTATTACTAGTACCTTGTTTGGTATTTTTTTTACCTATGTATAACTAATGCAAGCATTAATTATACACTCTATTGTGTATTGAAGTGTGTATTAGTAATACACTCCATTTCCTATGTATTAGTAATACAAAAACTTTAAACACATGCATTAACTTATTAAATGACCTTAATATCCCTTAATTTTCCTCCCAAAATATTTCACCATTCCTTTTTCCGCTATTTTAATTTGCAATAGTGAATTTTTTAAAAATATTTCACAATTTCTTTTTCCACCATTTTAATTTACAACAATGAATAGTTGATTTAAATAATATAACATATTTTTTGTTTTGCTTCAAGGGTCTTCAAAAAGATTAAAAAAAATTGAGACGATTTCTTAATTTTATGTCTTGTATTTTATTTTTGTTTCGACTATATTAATCCGTCGGCATAACATTTTTGCGTAAAGACGAAGGTCTTGAAATTAATCCTAAACCTCTATATACTAGTTCAACAATACTAATTATGTTTGAGATGGCAAAATAATTTTGTTGCAAAAAAGTGTACAAAATCAAATAAGGGTATTTTTGTAAACAAACATTTCTTTTAATTTATAGAAATTATGTAAGATGTATTATTTCTTATAAATCAAACCAAACAATGTATAAGAAATAATACATACATAACTAATACAAGCATAACTAATACAAGTATTACTAATGCAAGTATTACTAATACACTATAGGATCGTTTGGTAGAGTGTATAAGATTAATGCAAAATATAGTGTATTAATAATGTTTGTATTAATAATGCTTGTATTAGTTATGCATGTATTATTTCTTATACATTGTTTGGTTTGATGTATAAGAAATAATACATCTTACATAATTTCTATAAAAGAAATGTTTGTTTACAAAAATACCCTTCTTTGATTTTGTACACTTTTTTGCAACAAAATTTTTTTGTCATCTCAAATATAATTAATATTGTTGAACTAGTATATAGAGGTTTCGGATTAATTGCAAGACCTTCGTTTTTGCGCATTAAATATAACAGATTAACATAGTCGAAACAAAAAAAAATATAAGACGTAAAATTAAGAAATAGTCTCAATTTTTTTTTAATCTTTTTAAAGACCCTCGAAGCAAAACAAAAATATGTTACAATTATTTAAATCAATTATTCATTGTTGTAGATTAAAATTGTGGAAAAAAAATTATGAAATGTTTTGAAAAGATTCACTATTATAAATTAAAATAGCAGGAAAATGAATGGTGAAATATTTTGAGAGGAAAATTAAGGGGTATTAAGGTCATTTAATAAGTTAATGTATGTATTAAAGACTTTGCATTACTAATACATAGAAAATGGATGGTATTAGTAATACATACCTTAATACACAATAGAGTGTATAATTAATGTTTATATTAATTATACATTGACTAAAAATTATACCAAACAAGATATTCTTAATACATATTAATTAATATATATATATTATTTTTATCAATACACTCTACCAAATGAACTCTATATTCTATGTTGTTCTTATTCATTCTATCAAACCATCCCGAAGTGGTATAAGAACTTGCTTGAGGTTTTTAGTTTCTGCATGTTCTATTCATTTAATCTGTCTCTTTTTCTACTTTTTTTTTTGGTCTTTTCTGTAGATCAAGTTTGAAATTTGGATGTTTTGGGGATAGTGATGTTTACACATTACCTCATTTTCGTCTCACTATCTATGACACTTTTCACTTTTCTAAAAATTAATTTGACTAATATTTTAAAAGTTAAATATTCTATAAGTTGAATTCTTCTTATATGTCAGTATAGTGAAAAAATATATTTTAATATTTATTAATGGTCAAATAACTTAAATCTCGAAAAGCAAAAAAATATAATAGGCAAAATACATCGCCAGGTCCGTCTACTTGGCGTCATCTTTCACTTAGATACCTCAATAGACATTGTTTACTTTTGACATCTAAAGCTGCCTTCAAGTGTGTCACTTTGGTAAGTTTTGCTGAACCAGCAAAATAATATTAGTGCGTGTGCTACACTCTTCAATGAGGTGGAAAGTAACGAATAAAATGCGAACATGTGTCATTTTATTCAAATAATTTATAAATAATTAATTTAAATAATAAAAGAAATACTCAAATAATTTATAAATAATTAATTTAAATAAAAAAATACCCTCCCCTAACTTACCCACCCCACCAGCCTTCTTTTTCAAACACACCACCCACTCGTCACTCCCACCCCACCAGTCTTCTTCAAA
>NC_061111.1:15099689-15240222 GCF_002878395.1 Capsicum annuum
CCCCCCCCCCCCCCCCCCCCCCCACCATCACCACCAAATGATTTTCACCATGAACAACGATCGATCATGCTTCACGAATTTAACTTTGTTTTTAAATTCTTTTCATCGATTTTACTTCGATTTTCAATTTTTTTCTTCACTGATTTTGCTTGGTTTTTAGGTTTTCTTCGTGAATTTAACTTCATTTTTCAGATTTGCTTCATCGATTTTGCTTCGATTTTTTATTTTTTTTATTGATTTTGTTTGATTTCAATTTTTTCTTCACGGATTTAACTTTATTTTTTTATTTTTCTTCATCAATTTTGTTCGATTTTCAGCTTTTCTTCATTGATGTTGCTTGATTTTCAGTTTTTCATCATCAATTTTACCCTTAATGATTAAAAAAAATGGAGTTTATTATCTAATCTTCACAAATCCCTAAATGTGTATATAAATTTCTCTCAATGATTTTTACCGTTAAATAAATTTAAGATTGACAAAAATGGTGAATAAAAATGTGAAAGAAGTATAAATTAATGGAGTGAGTTAATATAATATTTTTGGCAAAACGAACTCGTAAATGTGCATCTAATTTTTAAATTTTTCTCAATAATTTTCACCATTAAATAAACTTAAGATTGACAAAAATAATGGATAAAAATGAAGAAAAAGGTATAAATTAATAAAGGTGAGTTAATATATTATTGGTGGGCCAACTTGGGCGCCACATCAGCCAAAAAAGAACTTTAACGCGCCTTTACAGAGGTGTAATACACGCACCTTGCCCACTCAGCAAAAGGTGTCAAAATGACACACTTGTTCGCTACTTGAGGTGTCAAAAGTGAACACCATCCATTTAAGGTGCCAAAGTGAAAGATGACGTCAAGTTGATGGATCTGACGATGTATTCTGCCAATATAATAAATATCGAGATAGGAAAAGTAATTCTTATCATTTTTGAATTATTTATTTCTTTTCTTGTTAACTTGTGGAAGATATCTCTCACGTATCGTTTGGGAACCATTTTCAATTATGCTTACAAAGGCAGTGTTTTTTTTCTTTTAAAATATTTATTTTGATCGAGTTGAGGTGTATAAAATTTTATAAATTACAATATTGAGAATTGAGATGATAAATCGAAACAAACACAAAGAAATTTTCACTTTATTCACCTTTATTTGTTCAGATAGTAGCATTCTAATCCCCCAAACTACGAATTAAACTTTGTAATTTTATCATGCTATCGTTAGTATTTATTATAAAGAGGATAATTACATTAAACACCCCTATAATATGGTTTAGTTTCGGATATGATTTCTATCAGTATTTAAAAATCAAACACTTATACCTCTTAATTCTTAGTACTATATATAGAAACATTAAGGGATCACTGTTCGTAACTAAGTGATGTTAAATCAATGTTCTTTTGCATGTGCATCACTTTCCAGTTACCACAAAATCCAAAAGTACAACGAAAACCATCAATAATTAAAATGGATCCATGTTTTAATCAAATAATTAATCAACATTATTAAACATGTAACTTATGTTTTGCTTACCATGTTTCTCAATCAAATGTTGGCCAAAATCAAAAAGGTCATCATGATGAACACTTTCTAATATTCAAGGTGGTAGACATTATCACTTAGACAACTTTCCCTACCTAACTTTGATTTGGATATATATATATATCATTTGGCCCTCTTTTTGTTGTTTGCGTTAGTATTTTTTTGGCTTGTGGAATCATTTTCAGGAAAAATGTCATTTTTAAGAAAGGTTTTCACAATTTTTTGGATAAAAACATATTTGCTTTTGATCGATGCGTATATCAAATTTATATTTATCATCATACTTATACAATAAAATATGGAGAAAATGTGTGTTAGATTAGCGTTAGTATGACATTAGTTTGATATAAATATCATATAAATGTTATCAACTTTTTCCATGCAACTATTTTTGTCTAGAGTAATTCGAATCCAAATCCTTATGAATATACAAGATTCAATATATGTATAAAAGAAATATATAATATTACTATGAAAGTCTGAGCTAATTATAACTCTATTATAGGCCGGTCTGTCACTATCACTTTGGTATAGGATTTAATAACACTAAAAGACCATCACTTTTACGTACTATATATATGTAGTCTATATGTAGATTTCTTAATTTTCCCTTTTGAATTAGGTTGAATCTATTAATAGCATAAGCATGTATCATCTTTTCTTTTTTCCTGTGTGCTTTAAATTCACGTAATCATATTTTTTGTTTACACCATATTACACCATGTATAATTTATATATTGCATCGTGCATATGCAGTGGCGGAGCCAGGAGGTTCATAAGGGAACATATGAATTAACTGAAAGGGGTTCAACGTCTAATATATATACATAAAAAATAATTTTAACCATACAAATATAACATAATTTTTTGCCGAAGGGGTTCGGCGAACCCGTCGGTAGATCCGCCACTGTGCATATGTCACTATCAAGGTGACACATATAGAACACATTTTCATTTATTTAAAAGAAAAAAAAAACTCCAAATTTATCCTCGAATTTTGTGATATGATTCAAATTGATCCTTTGTAAGTTGAGGTGAAGTATATTCCTGGCTAAATATGACCTTATTTCCTAATGAGATAAATAGAGATATTTTAAAAGGAAAAAAAGAACAATTTACCATTAAAATATGTAGGGGAAAGGACTAAATTATCCTTGAACTATTATTTAAAATAAGTCAAGTTTATTTTAGGTTATGTTTTTGGCTCAAAAAATGTCCATGTTGTTATGTTTTTTGATCCAAATAAGTCTCTCCAAGCAGCGGAATGGACAAACACTCTGTTGGGAGCTCTCCCCCTAAATGAGGTCCGACGCGGGATGAATTCGAATATAGTCAGATTCCTAAAAAGCGGGTATCGGACACCGGGTGGTTTAAACCAAAAATGAATAGCTCAAAATACGCAGTTGCTCCAAAATAAGGAAAAAAAAAAAGGATAGTTTTACCCTTAAAAGATTCACATGTTTGAAAGCTGCCCTATTTTGAATTGTTGATTAAGGGCAAATTAGGTTTATTTTCTTGGAGCAACTGTTAGTAAAAAGGATATTTTTGAGCTATTTGGTTAGTTGAAGGTCATTTTCAGCCTAAAGGGTACCAACAAGCTCATTTTGCGCCCAAAACGTAACAAGGTAAAAGTTGGGTAAAAACTTACATGCATCCGATTATACACCAAACTAATATTCTTTATTATGGTTATATAATTAAATTAAGTAAAATATATATTGATTAATCATGGATAAGTAACATAAACTTTAAATTCAAACACATGACATGCATGTATTGGCTTGCTGTATACACCAGGTGCGTATAAGTTTTACCAGTAAAATTGTCATATTTCAAATAGTTCATGTGCCCTATCGCGGTTGAAGTGTATGTCAGATTTGAATCATGACCATAAATTCTTTAAAAATAAGGAAAAAAAAAATATCCTTGTGGAAATACAAAAACGAGTTTCATAAGTAACACATCAAGCTTATTGTCTTCCCTTATCCCCACCTTTGACCCCCTAAACCCCACGTAGTTTTTTTAAAAAAAATTAATTACATATATATATATATATATATATATATATATATATCTGTTTTTGAAACAATATGCTTACTTACAAAACACTAAAAAAAAAAAAAAAAAAAAACTACTTATCCCCCCATCCCCAAAACATCGTCATGTCTAATCTTTTTATAATATGATCACGTAAACCTTGTACGTAACATCGACCTGGCAAGTGCTACTTTGCGTACAATTGGATGCTATCTCATTCATGACAAGTAGCCATCAATATTTAATTTTTTTGCATTCCATTTTGAAAGAAAGGATGATGTCTTTCTTTCCTTTCTGCTTCTTGTTAATGTTAGTATATACTTTTGATTTGAATTTTTGTCTACATTTGTGAAATTGGAAAAAAAAAAAATAAATTAGCTGAAATGATCAGGAGAAGATTTCACGTGAGAAAAAAGTTGTCAATCAATACTCAATAGTCACAGAGAGCTCGTGAATGTACATTTTCTTCAATAAGTTTTCTGTCATCCTTATCCAGTTTTACATGGATATATATGATCACCAGTTGTTCATGAATTTTAATAGGAACAATAAGATAAATCATATCTGTAATTCTGTATAGCAAGTAACTAACTGTACTTTGATCATTGATGGTGTAAAAATTTGTACGATAATCTTAGGGATTTTAATTAGGGCAGTTTAGTGCACCTAAGGTTCCAACCATTTCGCTATGGGGTCGAATCATACGAATATATTGTACGTAATTTTAACTTGTATTTTTACAAAAGGACGTTGTTTTCTAGGCTTAAATCTGTTACTTCCTCGTCACATGCATGACAACAAGAATATAATGTTTGCATATCAACAAGTTTAAAATTTAAAACCTTAAAAAACGTAGAACACGGAGTAAAGCTATCATAGAAAGGGAGAGTAATTCGTGGGTGTTTGGCCATGAAAACCAAATATAAATTGAAGTTGAAGTTGAAGTTGTATTTGAACATGAATAATACCTAGAGTCGAGCTAACTGCATAGGCATAGGAAAACTTTCCTAAGAAGCCTAATAGCAATTAACCACATTGGAAACAATGAATCACACTCTGAAAGGAGGTTCCCTCTCAATAGATGTCAGGAGGGAGGAAGACGTGATTGCTTTGTCATCCTCCGATCGTCCCCTTTCCACCTCTAAGTAGTGGTATTGGTGTGTCTCGTTGCAATCATCCTGATCAATTCCTTTCCTGAACGCATAGGTAAGGGGTGACAGGAGATGACCCCTAAACCAGCCCCTCATTTGAGAGAGATAAATTAGAGTTGTTTTTGAATTTTTAATTCCGAAATTCAAGTTCAAGTTGAATTTCAAAATTTTATGACCAAAAAAGTCTTCCGGAATTCAACTCCGAAAAAAATCAAATAATATTCATGATCAAAACGCCTACAAATAAAACAAGATTATTAGATAATAAGTAAAGAAAAAACCGGAAAAAAAAAAAAAAAAAGACACCGACAAGAGCATATCAAATTGATCACTCCATAAAATGAAACTTTTCGTCATCATATAACAATGATTTTAACAATACAATATAATACAATTTAGATAACAATCAAACCAAACATTACTATACTATTCAAGCAACTTTTTCCAACATATTCTAAAATTTCTTCATAAATTCCACCTAGAAATTAATTTTCAGAATGTTGTGGACATGTTTCCGATTTTAAATTCCCATCATCATAAGTTCTTTAAAGGGGAAAAAAGAAGGGTGAGAATATATATGAAGGATAAGATCCATTCATCTTTTAGAAAGGAATTCAACCAAACTTTTTTGTTATACTTTACCATTCTTCCATGAGAAATATTAATTTTTATTTAATTTTCATATATAAGTCGTTATAGAAGATTTATAAAAGGAAATTATGTTCTCAATAAATGATAAAAAGCCACAAGAATAAATGCAAAAGTTTGATTCGATGGTAAAATGGTATAAGTTGACTGCGTTGCATTATCGAGAAAAATGGTACCACCAAGAGTCCTAACGCGATGGATATGATTCTTTCATCGTTAATTAAAGATTTTGAATTTCGAGTATTAAATATATAAAAATTATGTACTTTTTTTGAGAGGGATTCGACAAAAGATATTGTTAGTAAAATTTTGATGGACAATGGGACATTGTCTATGTTAAAAAACAAGTTATTTTATTTATAGATTTTGTTATAAATAATTGATAAGTTCTATTTTAATTAAGATTCGAATTAGTCTGCATTCTGATTATATCAGGTAGGAAAGATGGAGAGGAAAGGTAGCAAAAAAGGTTATTGGATTTTGAGGTAGTTATTTCTTTGGCATTACTAAAAGAGTGAGGTACAATTATTCTTATATACAAAGTGAATGATTTTTAGATAGAAAAGAAGGTTGATTAGCAAATAATGATCTCACTTTTCTTTAAAAGTAAGTAAATGAAAAATAACTAAAAGTAGGCATTGAAGAAATTCTTTGTAAAAATACCATGATATATATCACCCCACCAAGTTTTCAATTATTTGGAATAAGCTGGTATACGTTGAAAATCGAGATCTTCAAGTGACAAAAATATTTTTGTTTTTCTAACTGTAGTATTCTTGTCAATTTACATGCACCTAATATCAATGTATATTAGTATAATAGTTTTAGTGTAAGTAATTTATAAATTTCTTTTGTTAATAAAACTAATATATTCAGAAATTGTATAAAAGTAAAATATGTCAAAAACTTTAGTAATATAATACTACTAGCTAGATATTGACAAATTTAAAGTCATTGTAATTTTTTTTTTTTTTAAAAAAAACATTTATGTTCGCGGGTAGAGATGGTTTTGTAGCGGTTGTGGTGTTGATGATTGGTATTAGTGGGGTAGTAAATGGTCCTGGTGCTGGTTGTAATGGTAGAGGTGGTTGGTGTTGTAATGACTAACGCGATAATAGCTATAATCGTGATGATAAAATCAAGTGATGTCAGTAGTTGAGAGTGTTGCTAATGGCGGCCGAAGGATATGTCGCGATTGACGATGTGTAGGTGGTGGTGTTAGTTGTATAGTAGAGGTGGTTGGTAGATGAGTTTGACTACAATGATTGATTGTGATGACAGATATGACCGTAGTAGCAACGACAGTGACACTGCATATAACTATACAACTTACAACGATGAAGTTTAATATATAGTTGGAGCAGCAGCGACTTACAATAGTGATTGACAGTAATAGTTATAATGACTAAGGCGATTATAATTGCAATTGATTGTAATAAATGAGTGATTATAAAAATTGTTATTCCTTCTACGGGTACAAGAATCTGTATACTAGAAACAACCACTTCAACTAGTTCAAGTTTAAGAACAAGAACACAATGAAGTACAGAAAATATCCTCGACTCAAGATCAAAGTGATCTTTATAAGAGGTGTATTTTATCTTCAGAAATAAAGATGAAACAGAAATTGCCAAGTCCCCCGAATTCACGGACTTTCCTTAAGGAAATAATTTCCGTCAGTATACCCGAGGTTGCGGAATTTTCCTCCCAGGATAAAATGACCAAACAAACCAACTGTAGCGGTACCTCAAACAACTGGAATATCTTCGAACTCACTGAACGTTTTGAATTATCCACAAAATATTTTTAAGGCAAGAAAAGTGTTTTTATTCTGTAATTTTTGTATCTAAACCTGTGAATAAAAACAGGTTTATATAGCCACAACATGCCTCTTCCGAAAAGAGGCAATAGTTCACTTTAAAGGTTGCACCTCTTTCTGAAAATTCATATATGTTCATCAAAGAGTGCATCTTTTCCTGAACAGTCATCTCATTTCGTGAAACAGTGTGTTACTTCGTTGAAGGATTGCATCCTTCTGAAGCATGCATCAGTTCATGAAGCAGTGCATCAGTTCACTTGAAACAGTGCAACTGAAGCATCAATTCTGTTCGAAACATTGCAACTGTTACTGCATGCATATTATATAAATGGAGTATCAGAAAAATTTTCCTGCATTTTTTTTCTTTGGTATGTTCGGATCTCAAATAAATTTTGTCCAAAAAGATAGATCTCATCAATCATTTGACGGATCCGAATTTGAGCCGAGCGAGCGACGACAACGACGGCGCGAGACATCTCTTATTTCTTGCCTCACTCACCATGTGAAGTAAGTGTTCTTAATTATAAACACTTTCAAGTTCTCTTCTTCCACCAATGTGAGAGAAAGAGTAAACTTTCTAATGTGGGAGTACACTTTCCATTTTAGTGTCGCCTTCCCTCCACTATTTTACTTTCCATTTTTCATTTACACTTCTTTCATATTCTATGAACCCAACAAAAATTACTCACACAAAAGTAATTCTTAACGATATTAAGATTTTATTCTAGATTTAAAATATACCTATTCATATCAAATAAGCAGCTGATGCATAGTTTTTTTTTAAGTTTCCCACTGGTGTTTGGTATCTGCATTGGAGTCTCGCTTAATTCGAATCGCACATTACAGGACTCATTTTAGAAATAGCACTCCCAATAAAATTTTCTCCATATGCAAAGTTCGAATTCGAGATTTTTAGTTAAGAATGAAGTAATCTGAATAGGGAGTTTAAGTCTTCTTCCCCTCTCTCTCACTTCCACTTGTCTCCAAACTCCCCACCCAACCCATCTGGCCCCCTCCCTTTTCTCTTGTTTCTTTCTCCCCAGCTAAATTCACTAATCAAGAAACGACCCCTTATAAGAAAGACCAAAAAAAAAAAAAAAAAAAAAGGAGAACAAATGAGCTGAAGTCTTCTTCATTTCCCCAAAAACACAGGGTATATAATATAATATAATGTAATAGAGTACTTGTTTATAATTAAATTTGCTGCTTATGTTTACATGCATTGTATAAAGTATGAGTCTTTACATTTTCATGCATTAAGGAGAACAAAGTTAAAGAACCTTCTTGTGCTTTTTCTCCATTTAATTTGTCTCTCTTCATTTTCTTGGTCAAGTTTGAATTGTGATGCATTTGTATATTCACAGTGGGGTTTTTTTGGTCTTCTTTATTATAATATGTTGAAGATCTCTCACATGGAAGGGGAGCTAGAGTAACCGCTAAAGTTGTTATCACGTGAGTAGGAGGTCACGAGCTCAACCTCTTGCAGTAATGCAAGTTAAGGTTGAGTTCAGTAGACCCATCCCTTCTCATACCCCTCGTATAGTGTGAGCTTTTGTTTACTTTTTTGTTTTCCCCTAAAAAAGATCTATTACATGGGTTTTTTCTGTTTTATGTTGGTTCTTATTTAAAGCTGAAAATAGTCTTTGTCTCTTTCCTTTTTTGTTAGATGATGTTGAAGATTCAAGCTTGAAAAAGTGTGTCAGAAGGAGTGGGGGGTGGGTGGGGTTGATTTTTTTTGTTTATTTTGAGACATGTACTATTATTATGAGTGATATTTACTGTAAGGTTTAAGAGGGATTTTGCTAAAGGTTGAATTTTTAATGTAAATCTGAGGGGAATTCCTTTTTGGATGTGCAGATTCAATTGGTAATGACTGATTAAGTGACTGTTTTTGGAGGCACTAATTTGGCTGACCTAAAAAGGATGCCTTTTTAGAAATGATTTGCATTGAGGATGAATTATTGGGTTGGAAAGATTTCCCAAAGGGGCTTAAAGTCCTCCTCCTTGATGAAGATAGCAACTCTGCTGCTGAGATGAAATCAAGGCTTGAGAAAATGGACTATATAGGTAAGTAGTTGTAACCCAGTCTAAAAATACTTACTCGCACCCGGTGTTTATGTTTTTTTTTTTTCTTTTGGTTTTGCTCATTCCTTTTGGTGTTGCCTGTAAAGTTGCTGCAATGTGACTAGGAGGTCAGAAACAGCCTCTTGCTGAAATGCAAGGTAAGACTGCGTACAATAAACTCATGTAGTTCGACACTTTCCTATGCATATCGGGAGTTTTGGTGCACGGGGCTGCCCTCATCCCTTTTGGTACAAAATTTTTTGGTTTAGTCACTTTCTGTTTTGCAAGTTAGTTGTGCATTTCTTGGTCTGTTTCTTTGTTGATTTCTCCTTATATAGAAGTTCCTTTACATTTATTACTTAGGGAAAATAGAGTATTCTGATTCATCTTTTCTATTTTAAGACAAAACATTTAAGTGGTTCAGGATTCATACTTCTACCTTTTCCTGGAATGCTGCAGAGGTCCTCTAACAAGATAGAATTTGAACTTCCCTTTATGGTTCTTGCAAGTTTATACTCCCTCGGTTTCAATTTGTTTGTCTGGCCTTGACTCAGGGGCGGACCTACATGGTCCATGCCGGGTGCTTGAGCAACCAATGACCCCTCAAGTGATGTGGATTCGATTCCTGGTAGCAACACTTTTTTTTCGTAAAGGAATTGAGCACCCACAACCTTCAAATCCTGGATCCGCGCTGCTTTGACTTGACACGAAGTTTAAGAAAGTAAATGAGTCTGAATCTTGTGGTCTTAAACTAAAGATAAGCTAAAACAAATAAATTGAAACTGAGGGAATATCTATTTATGATGTTTCAAAATTTGGGTTAATTAGTTGCTTCACATTAGCAGATATTGAATGATTCACTGTTGAATGCTCTGAATTACCGTAGTTATCAAATTTGTTTTTCATTCTTTCTTTAACCTTTGAAGTAATGTGACTAGCGGAATATAGTTTCTTTGAAGCAACAACTTATTTTATGATTAGGATGACATTTTGCTCAGTCCTTAGCTTGTTTTTTTTCCACAAAATTGTTCTTGAATTTGTTTCATTTCGCGGATCTTCCTGAAAGGTCATTATTATATTCATATGCTATAAACCCACCATGTAATTGCAGTCTACACGTTCTGCAATGAGAGTGAAGCTTTGTCTGCAATCTCTAGCAAATCCGAGGGCTTTCATGTTGCCATTGTGGAGGTAGTAGTTACATTTTTACTTGAAACTTTCCATATTCACCTTTATGGTAAGACTATTGATCAACAAAATATATTGATCAACAAAATATGAAGACAGGCCAGAATGTTATTCTAACTGTTGATGAATTTGTCTATCAATTGACACAGGTAAGTGCAGGCGATAATGATGGGGTCCTCCAATTTCTTGAAAGTGCCAAAAATCTACCAACTATAAGTGAGTGCTATATATACGAAAAAATAAGTGGCGTATTGCAAGTTGACTTAGTTTCAGCAGATATGATAGTATTGGCAGAGTTAGAAGTGCTAGAATCTTAAGTCTTCCAACTATCACGTAGACCACTGAACTTGGAATATTTTGCTTGTCTTCAAATGTTTAAACGCTATAACATATCTAAGGGAGCTTTGTTTACTTCGTGCAGTGACATCAAATATTCATTCTCTCAGCACAATGATGAAGTGTATTGCGGTGAACTCTTGGGGCTCAAATTTTCATTTGATGCTAACTGTTTCTGGTAATTATGTGTGAAAGATGTTCAATGCTTTGATATTTTGCAGCTTGGTGCAGTTGAGTTCCTTCAGAAACCATTATCAGATGACAAACTCAAAAATATATGGCAGCATGTAGTTCACAAGGTTTGTAATCCAAACTTCACACAATCAGCTTAGTTCTTTCAAATCAGTATGCTTATTATATGAAAAGGAAATCCTGATCTTATTGGTTGCAACAGGCATTCAATACTAGAAAGGATGTGTCCGGACCACTTGAGCCGGTAAAAGAATCTCTTCTTTCGATGCTACAGCTACAACCAGAAAAGGGTGAACCAGATGACAAAAGTTCAAATGGAACAGAACCTCTCATTGCAGTTGCGGACAACAATACCGAACAGTCATCGGGCTGTGATAAATACCCTGCTCCCTCAACCCCTCAATTGAAACAAGGAGTGCGGTCAGTGGATGATAGTGACTGCCATGATCATACTATCTTCTCAACTGACCAAGACAATGGGGAGCATGATGGTGACACTAAATCCGTCGAAACTACTTATAACAATTCACTTGCTGAGAATACTGTCCAAATAAGTCCTCCTGGGCAACAACAAGATATAATTTTGAAAGAGGAGAATGGTTCATCTCCTCATCAAACTATGGAGGCTGATATTGCTACCTTTTCACAAATTAATGACTGCGCTGACAATAGTGATGGCTCATCTCCTCATCAAAAGACGGAGGCTGATATTGCTACTACCTCTTCACAAAGTAAAGACTGCCCTGACAATAGCATTAGTCATTCTGCTGAACCTAGTAAAGCTTCTGGTCCCCATAGCTCAAGTGGGACTAAATCCAATAAGAAAAAGGTGAAGGTAAGATGGAAGAAATGATACTTTGGTTCTCATAGAACAATAATGAAGTAACTACGCACTCAACGTTCTGTAATATTATTGTCCAAGAATGCCATTATGTTTTGTCTACTGGTTCCGAAGGTATAAGAATGTTGCATAACTTTCGCATGCATTCTTAAAACATGTTTCATGATTGCTTCTCTTGCTCATCAGTCATACGGTCTTTTGTTATTTATCTCTTCTTTCTATAAAAGGGGATGAGATGAAGATATTACATGTGGCATGCGTGTATCTTTCTCCTCTTGCATTAACGAATTTAGCCTTATGAACTGTTAAGTTCTTAGAGAACTTCATGGCTATCATAGAACATCCTTTTCAAGTTCCATTTCGTCTATGATTTATCAATTACAGTGGATCTTTCAAGATTCTGCTTAAAGCACCTTTAAGATGAATGCGAGGCTCATTTTGTTATCTCGAAGTTTGAACTTCTCAAACGGTGTATGAATCTATAATATGGTAATCAGTATAGGAATTTAGCTAGAGTTGTGTTGGGGATTTCAGCCTTAAATGTAGTTGACTGAGCAGCGGTGAAACAATTCTGCATTCTTCGAAGTTTGAATTGCGTGTTTCAGGGGGATAAGTTTGGTATTTCCTTTGGATTCAGGTAGATTGGACACCTGAACTACACAAAAAGTTTGTTCAAGCAGTAGAGCAACTCGGTATAGATCAAGCCATTCCTTCTCGAATACTAGACGTGATGAAAGTGGAGGGCTTAACGAGACATAACATAGCTAGCCATCTCCAGGTTTGTGAGTTCTGCTCTTTCATATCTTAATGAATATGTTTGCTATGTTTGGCAGCGTCGGAAGCAATTTGGCTGAAAGATGTCTTAATATAAATGTTCTAACATTGGGGAAAACGCGATAGTACTAAATCTTGACCATTTTCAGCCTGTTGGCACCTCAAGTTAGATAAATATTCATTTGATATTTCCATATCCTTGGAGGGGATGTAGTATAGCAGTTGTGCTACAAAAAAGTTGGATGTTGATAATATTTTTCCGTTTAACAATAGTATCACCTTTCAATTTCCAAGCAGAAATACAGAATGCATCGGAGGCAAATTTTGCCAAGGGAAGTGGAAAGGAGATGGCCCCATCCGCAACCTAGAGATTCAGTACAAAGGAATTACTATCCTCATAAACCTGTCATGACATTCCCACCATATCATTCTAATCATGTCGCCCCAGCTGGTCAATGTTATCCTGCTTGGGTACCACCGGCTAGTTATCCGAATGGTTTACAAGTGTGGGGTTCACCTTACTATCCGGGATGGCAGCCTGCAGAGACTTGGCACTGGAAGCCTCATCCAGGGGTAAACCTTTTTTTCCCTTGGACCACATTGCATGCCTATGTCAACATATTTCACAGGATATTTTAGGTCTAGGAAATACCACACCTAAAAACTTATGTTTTGTAATAATGCAGCTGCTTGCTGATACATGGGGCTCCCCTGTCATGCCACCATCGTTTGGATCGTATCCACCATATCCCCAGGTGAGTTCATTGGCAATATATCACCCCCGTTAGATATTTTTATGTTCAGTATGACAACGTTCTTGAGATATTTCATGTGAATGCACTCTTGGGTTGAGTTCTTAATGGCACATCGGTTGGATGATGCAGAATGCTGGAATGTACCAGTCTCACGGAATGCATAACAGATATAGCATGCTAGAGAAGTCATTCGATGTTCACCCGGTAAGATTGTAGATCCTATTTCAGACCGACAAACTTCTTTATACATAAATGCACTAGGAGATTATTCATATTCCAGTTTCGTTTTCCCTTTTGGAGCTACAAAGGAAAAACACAACGTAAATGTTTTATGGCTTATGTTGTATTAAGTGAAGGAAAATGTTTTTCAATTTTTCGATGTTCCACTGGTCAAAAGTTTTGAAAAATATTTTCTCTAGAAAAATAAGTTGCTTGAAAAATGAGAAAAATGACATTTCTAGTGGAAGTAAGGAAAACAAGTTCCACCTGTGGCATTCCACATTGATTGTGTTCTCATTCCTCCCAATACTCCAACACACTTCATCTTCACCCCTACCCTCGTAGCTCCATGCCCACCGTCCATAATATTCTCTAGATTATATACAAATACTTTAAGGACAATGTTTTTTTGTTTACGTGCCGAACACTAGAAAATAAGTAAGAACCGAACATAAGAAAGTACGTTTCTAAGTAAGAAACTCACTCATTTTCCTAGAAAATATTTTCCACGAAAACATTGTTCGTGGAAAACATTTTCCTTCATACCAAACACACCCTTAGCCCTAGAATTCATTCGATAATCGTGCCAAAACTACATATGTGTAATAAAGGGGAGGCACTGGGTTAAACTTGACCAATCATCTCCAAAATGGATCTAAATTACATGCAATACAACACCACTACTAACGTACTCAGTGCAATCTCATGAGTGGCTAAATTACATACAATCACCGGGTAAAAAGAGAATATATTATTTGACTAGTATGTATAATTAGTTGTCACATTGGTTTAAGAAGGGGTTATAGTGTCTTGGACAACCCTTACCATGCTAGCTTTTGAGGTTTGATTAGGCCTAAGGTCCATTTTATCATAACTAGATTATCGACCCCCACCCCCCGGTACACTATAGCTAGTATTGATCTCCTAGTAACTTGATAGTATAAAATTTTTTATTTGTTTAAGTTTTTGGTTGTTGGTTGTGTTGCAGGCAGAGGAGGTGATTGATAAAGTAGTAAAGGAGGCAATAACCAAACCATGGTTACCACTTCCTTTGGGCTTAAAACCTCCTTCCATGGAGGGTGTACTCGACGAGCTTTCTAGACAAGGAATCTCAACCGTCCCTCCACGAATCAATGGCTCTCGATGTTGGAGATGAGATGACACTCATTCTAATTTTTTTCTGGGTCCCACAAAAAATGAATAACTGATTGGCACATAGTGAGCCACGTGTCGAGCCTCGGTTCGAAGGCCGAAATTGGGTTGTTGTAAATAATGGACTCAAAATATGGTTTCCCCCTTTTTTTCTAGCCCAATTTTGGAGGTTTGGGCTGATGAGTATGTTTTGTTGATTGCTTTAGAAAATAATGAATAAACCATAATTGCTCAGGTACTTGGTTATACCAGAGGCGAATTCTTTTTATGGATTGTGAATTACAATTCTTTTTATTTACTGAGTTTTAAATAGATTATTTATACATATTAAGTCAAATTTTCAATGCAAATAAGGGTTGTAGGTTTGTAGCCTAAGCTACTGAGTTCTGTCAAATTCATAACCAGTGGTTTCTCCCTAATCTTCTCACTTACCTTTGAACCACCACTCATCAATCGCTTTATTGCTTCTTTAATCTTTTAGCTTCCTATTATAGGGCTCAATATCTCACAACCTTTCACGTTACATTTCTTAGACCCCACTTTGATTCCCAACCCACAAGCTTCTCGCTGTAGGATTGCTCCGCTAATGCTGGCCATGCATGTCAGCAGTGGGACCTCGAGTACTACCAAATTCCAACCACAATGAGTCATGAATCCTCCAACAGCCAGCCAAATGGTCCAAGATAGTTAGTCGCGACGCCCACCCCGTCAGTGAGCTTGTTCGCTGGGAATCTAACTGTGCCCCCAAAAGAAACGTAGAGGACTAACCTATACTAGTGCTCATTCAACCACTCTACAATAATTGCAAATGAACTACTTTCATCATTAATCAACAATTTTTTCTTCAGATTAATTTGCAAGGGAAATGGGATATAGGACCAATTTGTCAACTTTTGGTTTTCTTTTATCTACTGATAGTAGTCAGCATAGGCTGGTTCTAGCTCGGAATTTGTTATTTGATGGAGCAATTCATCATAACAATTCCTTTCACCCTTTAGCATATGGTCCTTTGTGATACCTACGTGAGATTTGTAAAGCTTATGATTCTGTAGAACGAAATTGTATGATGTAGCTAGTTCTCTTATATATATATTTTGATGATGGCTAGCTGATAATGGAGGACCAGGTCCCTTGCATACCTTGCCCTGGTACAACTGTCACATCTCTGAACAGTTTTGTCCACTAGTGCAACAAACTATGCAGGTCCACAACATACCTGAATTAGACACCCGGTTCAATCAAAATTCAACCCTTATTTCTACACTATTATAAGTTCAAAGAGATGCTTCTCCTTCAATAGTTTTTGCAAATCAGAAATTCTTGGTAGTGACGAAAATTCTAAAAGCTCATTTTCTAATTAAATTGTTACTGCTTTTAGTTAAAGGTTCTTGAGTCTTGCTTTGTAACTGATTTGCTCAACACATAAGAGTAATGCTTCTTTATTGTTGTAGAGTTAATCTTAGGTGGGGTTACCTAAATTGTGTCTATTAGAGTTAATCGATATTAAGAGTATAAGTGACATAGTTGTCAAGAGGTGGTTGTAGTAGAGTTATTACAACCTGAAGAACTTGGAGTTAAGTTCATTGGAGTCTGTAATCAATGAGTTTTGATTATAGTGAAGTTTGAGAGCTTGTAATTAGGGCAATCCGTGGTTTTTCCTCCCTTGAGCAAGGAGGTTTCCACGTAAATCTTTGTGTTCTTTTATTTTCTGCAATTCTTATGTGTTCACTGTTTTATTGCTTTACTCCTCGCCTCGGGGACCTGGTCCTTTAACGGTGGTGCACCCTCCACGTTTCAATAGCTAGATTGATTGAACAGATGTTGAGTTCCTGCGGGTCTAAATCAATGGTCCAAGGGAAATACATAGGAACTCTTTCTGTCTTAATTTATGTGACGCATGAATGCATTGTTATATACGAGGAGGGGGAGGGAGGGGGGGGGGTGTGTGGAATGGGAACTGAACATGCGTCAACTGCTGATGGTTGGAGCTAGAAAAGAGCCGCCAGCACTTCAACGCAAATGGTAATTACAAAAATTAAATAGCGTACAAGGCATCCATGCACTAATAAGGTTCACATATTTTAATTCAAATCTGAGAATCATATTATTATTTAGTACAGGAGTATTTTATAATTAATAATGTAAGTTTCATTTGGGATGAACTTGTCTATTACTATATGATCCATGTACCTCATCTTCTCTTTTTTATAATCCTAATTTTCATTTCTTGAATCAATATTGATGTGAGATTAAATTATACTATAACTAAAAGACAACAATAGAAAAGAAAAGAGAACAAAAGATGAAGCAACATCATAATGATAAGGTAATGATTGATTGAAATATGCAAAATGGGAATAGAAATTGATTTATATAATTGGCAGCAAAATGCAATGGAGTTAGGAATCATCGTAATGAGGCATACATTTTAAGCAATATGCATGTATTTTTCGGTCTATATACTAGGAATCTTGTTATAGGATTCCTAGTACCATATGTAATCTGGCTATTTGCTTAAATACTTTTACAATACATAATACTATGATTTCATAACCTTTATAAGTATCATATTAGGGTCAAGTACATATCGAAATTTTAATTTCGCCGATCTCCTCTTTCATCTCTAGTCACGTCAAAAAACTCAGAAATAAGTGATAGAATTACGGTCGTCACAAATATTGTTGGTGCTGTCATTTCTGCCTCAAGATCAGCACCACAATCGTCCTCATATTCCCCCATGCCACATATCTGCCATCAGATACCTTTGAAGCTCACCTTCGCACATTATTTTCTTGTCTAAATGAAATTTCATCTTTAAAAAATAACCAAGATTATTTTAGTGTATATCTAAACATTATTTTGAGGAAAAAAAAGAAGAAGTAAAAGATCATGTACGAACGGCCCCAAATATGATTTGTCATTTTGGACATTTGGGTTGTTGAGTGTCCTCATTGATTGATAATAATGAATTGGGCCATTTTTACTTGTAAACATAGTTTCCAATAGCTCACAATTTTTTTACTTTTTTTTTTTTTTGATAAATTACACAAATCCCGACCATATTACCTAATATTTCTTACTTTTTCAAAATTTACATAAAATTTTATTTTTTAACTTTATTCTTATACATATCAAGAAAACACCACATCCTATTTTTACCCCACTATTAACTCATTCAAGATTTCCTTCCATAAAATATCTCCCTAATTATCAACAATTAAATCATTTTCCTTCCTGGTTTTTTCTCTTCCATTAATGCTTATATCATTCCTTCCTGATTTTTCCTCCTCCATTAATGCATGCAAATTTTTTTTCTCTCCTAAAATCTCTCTCATTTTTTTTTTTAATTATTGATACATATATAAATTTATTTAGTTATTCATAAATGTTTATTTTTTTAATGGTGATTCATATGAATGATAAATATGATATCATTCTATGGGTATTGCGGTGATTCATACGATAGATACATTTTGTATGATTTTAACGGGTGATACATATGATATTAATGGGGGATACATATTGTATTCTGGTGATTCATATGGTAGATATAATTATTGAGTGATTCATATGATATTAATGGGTGATATATATGATATTATGGTGATTCATATGGTAGATACAATTATTTATTTTAATTATTGGGTGATTCGTATATATGGTATTGTGGTGATTCGTATGGTAGATGCAACTATTTATTTCAATTATTGGATGGTTCATATGATATTAATGAGTGATATATATGGTATTATGGCGATTCATATGGTAGATACAATTATTTATTTCAATTATTGGATGATTCATATGTTATTAATGAAAGGTAATGGTGTAGTCAGTGTAGGAAACAAAAGTAATAATATTTTTTTAAAAAAAGACTAAAAGCAGAATTGAAACATAATTAAAATTAAATCTAAAAAAAACAGACTAGAATTAAAGACGAAAAGGGAGAAAAAAATAAAAAAAATATATCTTTCATTATTAAAGACGAAAAAGAGAAACATAATTAAAACATCTAAATAAAATCTAAAAAGAAAAAAGAAAAATATCAGATATCTTTCCTTAAATAAAAGAATACAATGAATAAAAGTGAATCTATTATTTCCCCAAAATAAATATCTTGTTAGTTTTAAATGTATCACTTTTTTATATGTATCATCATATAACATATGTTATTAATGAAAAGTAATGGTGTAGTCAGTGTAGGAAATAAAAGTGATAGCATCCAGGCTAGCCCACTTGCATTAAGATTGATGGGTTTCAATGTGAATCAAGAATATGTTTATGATGGGAGAAGAACCCAAGAACGAGTCCAAGAATTATGAAGAGGAATGAGCATAGTGTTACACATATTTCATGATTCGAGTCTAAGCCCAAAAGGAAGAAGATTGGGCCCATATGGATTGTGAGTAAATTTGGAAGCTTTCCCTTATTTTCGTAAGGAAGAATTTTTGGTATTATTTTTATATGCTTTCCTAGTCCTAGTAGGATTTTATTTTTTATTTTCATAATAGTAGATCTTAATCCCATGCTATTTGGGATAGTTTTTTTTTTCCTATATATAGGGATGAATTTTGTTATTTTCAATCAGACAACATTATTATTAATTGAGAGATTCTCTTATTTACACCTTTGTGTGTGGCTACTTGGGATTTATCTTGTAACCCTATAAGAACGATTCTTTACGAGGTAAGATTAATTCTTAATTTGATATCTTTGGTTTCTATTAAAGTTAATTAAAGAAGGTGATTAGTGTTATATTAATTGTTGTCTTTAGTTTCTTTGAAATAGGGGTCTAGATCACTTTTGATCTAAGTTCTTAAATTGACTCTATTAGTATTATAACTAGTCTTAATCCGTTAATTTTGAATATTAAGATCAATTAGGATTCTTAGCACTTAACCTCGAAATTGGGGACTTTATTCTCCAATTTTGCCTATCTTTAATTTCTTGCCTTTAATCTTAGTATTTTCGCTTCCGCATTATTTTCTTGTTCATTAACGTAACCCGATTCTTATCAAAAAGTAATAATATTTTTTTAAAAAAAGACTAAAAGTAGAATTGAAATATAATTAAAATTAAATCTAAAAGAGCACACTAAAATTAAAGATGAAAAGGGAGAAAAACACCCCAAAAAACATATCTTTCATAATTAAAGACGAAAAAGAGAAACATAATTAAAACACCTAAATTAAATCTAAAAAGGGAGAAAAAATAGATATATTTCCTTAAATAAAAGAATAAAATGAATAAAAGGGAATCTATTATTTCCTTAAATAAATATTTTGTTAGTTTCAAATGTATCACCTTTTTATATGTATTATCTTATAATATATGTATCACCATTTCAAAAAATCGGGATAAAATGTAATTAACAAAATGGTTAGAATTTTATGTAATATCACTTAAAGATTCAGGATTTATGTAAGTTACCCAATTTGATTTAACATAAATTTCATTTTTTTAAGCTAATTACTTTTTATTCCAATTTTATTTTAAAAAAATTACTAAAAATTTTTGATCTAATACAAACGAATACATCACATACATCATATTCCACATGAATACATCTCATTCTTCAGTGATTTATCCGAACTCTTAATTAAAATAAAAAAATTATGTAATTATTTAAAAATTTGAAATTTTAAGTAGTTATATTAAATTAAGTTGTGGTATGATGTTTTTTTTTAAAAGAAAAAAAAAGGTTTCAATGAATCCATAGTAGTAATGGTATGAATTTGTGAAGTATTTATGTTCTCACGAAGAGGAGATAATAAATACTACTTCGCCCATCTTAAATATTGGGCATACTTCTTTAATGTTAAGAGTGAAGTTAAAAAATAATTATTAATATTAGTCTTGAATTTCTAAAACGATAATTATTTTGGAGCTAATTTTTCAAGTTAGAATGAAGTATAAGGGATAAGTAATTTTGGGATAAAATGAAGTATCATTTTATCCCATGTTTGGTTGAAAGGATTAATCAATACCGTGATAACTTATCTTATCATTTACACTATAGTAATGAGATAACTTATATCATATGCATGGTGGGATAAGTTATCCTGAATAATTCCGAGATAACTAATTCTGAAATTAATTATCCCGGGATAACTATTTCCCAACCAAACAACCCGCAACAGAGGGGTTAGTAGATATGTCACAATCCAAATCCAAATAATAACACACAGAGGTCAAAGTCGAATAATTTTATGGCCAACTTTATCTGATTGGATCTTTCTTAAGCACTACTTAATAACTAAATGTTAATAAAATAGATGTAATGATAATAATCTGTTTTTGATTATATCTTAACATAACTCACGGATAAGTCACATGATTTAAATATTCCAATTCTAAACATTCTATGACTTTTTCTTCAATTCCCTTATGAGAATCGAATACTTGGTAAATAAAATTTTAATTACAGATTACCTGTTATAAATATGTATTTACATTATAGTGAATGTCTATTAATATCTATCAAGATCTACTTTGATATCTATTAGGATTTGAAGCATCCGTCTTTTACTCAGACTAGGAGTAAATTTCCCCTATAAATAGAAAGGTTTTGTTCATTGTATTAACAATATTATGATCTCTCATCTCTCAAGAAGAGAAATAAGAATTACTTTTTATTCTCTCTATTCTTCTTCTTTATTCTTTCTTGTTTTATAACACGTTATTTTTTTTTATTTTATAACACGTTATCAACATGAGACTCTACCGTCTCAAATTTGAAGGCTAAGGCTAAGGTAGCAAAAGAATTGGAGTTAATCTTCTGTCGATTCAGGTATGCAATATTTGTTCGTCTAATAGCAAATCTCACTTAATACTAATCTGCTTTGTGACTTGGAATCTAAATATTTATCTAGTCTTAAAACATTAGTTTTCATCCATTACCATTAGCAAAGAATATTAACGCCATCAAGTCAAATTTAAAATTAGTTTTCTACAACTATTAATGATTAAGAATTCCTATGTACACCAATTATGAAAAGATAATAGCAAACAATTGTTAAAGCATCTTAAAAGTGCATTACTTTCTCATTACACGTGCTCCTATATTCTATGTGAAAAATTATATTTTATGTCCTTGTGGTTTAATCTTACTAATCATCTTTGATTTTCTCTTGTTCAATTTTGATGAGTTTAAATATATATGACATCACAAGTTTATTATTAAATTAATATAACTCTATTGAATTTTTTGGATCTGAGGAAACCTAATTGGTTCAAAATTATTTATGCCTTAAATTTGTTCTTGAAATAATAGTGTTAAAAGTTATGATGATCGATTTAAGTCTCATGCACCATGACGATAAGATGTTGGGTTCAAGTCCCATTGATTTATGTCTAAGACGCCTTTTTATATGGATAAGATATTGAGTTTGAATCTCAATATACCATATTGATGATATTATAATGGCTAAGGCAAAATAATGGGTGTTTAATGAAAATCCATGAAATTCGACCCATTGAATATGCTCCATTCCATGAAGTGAATGTGATAGCAATATATGATAAGTCTGAAATATGATAACTTACTTCATTCTTGAGGTGTATGTAGTAGCAGTGCATTATATGTCTAAAAGAAGACAAGCGATTAAATGTACGAATATATGCGTGGAGGGACAATATGTTTATGATCATCAAAAGTGATGATATTTTCACACGCATATTATAATCATAAGATATGATAGAGAAAAATTCTCTACATCATATGTATACCTCCATTTGCTTCTGAAGTAGCAAAATCTTGAAAGAGGTTATAAGCTATTATAATTTGATAGGCTTAAGATACAATTATATTCCATTTCTGGGAAATGAGAAGCTTATTAATGCAAACGTGTACTTGGTTGTGATGGTATCACAACTCACCTCCGAATGAGGCAGAATAACTGAGTAGAGTTATTTCAAAATCTACTTCTAAAGTAGTAAATCTGAAATTTATTCATGTAATAGTAAATCTGAAATTTATTCATGTAACAGTAAATCTAAAATTTACTAAAGAAAAAAAAGTACATGTCATGGTAAACTTGGAGTTTACTAGAATAAAAGTTCATAAATTGATATGAACGATTGTGACATCTCGAAGATATGCATATTGAATATTAGACATGTATTGAAGAACTAGAAGATTCTTCGAGAATTGTTTATGTCATTTGTTCTCATGATAAGTTGGTTGGACCAACTAATGTTGGGATTGAATTCCTTAAATCTGAAAAATATAAAAGGTGAATATGGGCCCGTTCACCTATCTTGTGATATGTTGAAAAGATGCATCAATAAGATGATCACATGTACATTCATTTTCAAACTGCAGTTTGACATTCATAAAGTTGTTTGCTCAATAAAATTGAGTTAAGAACATAATTTTCAGATTGTTCAATCAAGAAAGTTATCTTGATGATGATGGTTTGACATTAAATGCATTCGATAAATAGCTAAACCATCGCTAATGAGAACAAAGCTTCATGTGTTGATTTGAAATATGATATGTTGCATACAATAACACTTATATGCATTAGACCAATAAATTATGATTATTTCTTCACCTTCAGTTGGTTCAAGGTCATAAACCAACTATTCTACCTAATAGTTTTGATGTGCGGTATACGATTAATAAATATACCATGATGCACAAAGATGGATTCCTCAAAGAAGATAGAGGATGTATGTTAGTTTTCCTAACATAAAGGGAAGATTATAAACAGCTATGAAATGTGTTAGAATTATCACCAGATCCTCATTCAAAAGATATTTCAAGTCAAATGCCGAAAGCATTTCATATTTAAGCTGCAAGTGCTCCTATTTTGTGTCCATGAAGGACAAAGTCTATGCATGCGTGAAGTGTGGTAGACCAATCGGTTCCAAATGAAATAATCCTTGAAAAGGATAAGGAGCAAATAATCACAATAGGAAGGCAATGTCCACGACATAACACTTTATGAAACCTTATGAGAGGTTCAGGTACCTGAAAATAATGAAGTGATGAGATCTCAAAATGTTATGTCACATTGTGAACCGATACAAAATGATATATCATCAATATCTTTGATACAATATTGGCGCAATATTGTGAAAGATTATGAGGATCTGAATTTTACGTTAATTTAAGCATGCTGACGTAGAAACATTTATCAAGTGACATGAAAGGATGCATCTTGGTAAGCGTAAAACTTATTTGATTTGCAGTTCAGACACTTGAAGCTAGGATGTCATACATGAAATGTTGAATATTGTCACTTGACAAAATTTATATGAAAACTTCTTTAAGGATTCAAAATATAAAAGTTTCTGGGAAACTTATTGATAATCCTTATATTGTATAAGCTTATGGCTTGAAAATTATTGAAACTCTTGGAGAGTTTTCAAAAGCAATAAGATTATTTGTTGAAATGAGAAATATACCAATTTGGACTGGTTATGAAGTACCATATCTTAGTACAATTGGTGCACTCATGTATCTTGTAAAATACTACAAGACCCAATATAGCCTTTCGCTCAATTTGTTAGCAAGGTATATTTCTACTCCTACTACGAGACATCAAAATAGGATAAGATACATGAATTTTAATGATTTTCTAAAGATTGCAGTCCCGATATTACTGGTCATGCTGATGTTGGGTACTCATCTAACCCGCATAAATCTCAGTCTCAAACATATAATGTGTTTATATGTGGGGATACTGTCATATTTTGGAGATATACAAAGCAGTCTATCTAGTCACTTTATCGAACCATGATGAGATAATAGCTATTCATGAAGCAAGTCAAGAATGAGTATGGTTGAGATCCATGATACATCTCATTCGAGAAAAATGTGGCGTGAAATATGACAATGTACCCGCAATTTTATACGAAAATAATGCAACATGCATAACACATCTTGATGGATTCATAAAAGAAGATAGAACGAAGCACACTTCATCAAAACTTTTCTACATAGCTCCAAAAGAATGGTGATATTAACGTGCAACAGATTCGTTCAAGTGACAATGTGGTTGTTTTATTCACCAAGTCTCCTTCAATTGCAACTTTCAAGAAGATGGTGTACAAGATCGGGATGCAAAGGTTCAAGGATGTTCTCATTAGGGGAAGTTAATACGCGTTGTACTCTTTTTTTCTTACGAAGTTTTGTCTCACCGGAGTTTCCTTGTAAGATTTTTAATGAGACAGCCTATATGCGTATTGTTAGAGATGTGTACTCTTTTTCCTTCACTAGATTTTTTTTCCACTGGATTTTTTCTAGTAAGGTTTTAACCAGTCATATTATCTATCTAGACATTTAAGTAGGAGTGTTATAAATGTATTTACATTATAGTGAATGTCTATCAAGATCTATCAAGATCTACTTTGATATCCATTAGGATTTGAAGCATCCGTCTTTTACTCAGACTAGGAGTAAATTTCCCCTATAAATAGAGGGATTTTGTTCATTGTATTGACAATCTTACGATCTCTCATCTCTCAAGAAGAGAAATAAGAATTACTTTCTATTCTCTCTACTCTTCTTCTTTATTCTTTCTTGTTTTATAACACGTTATTCTTTCTTATATTATAACACTATCCTTTTTAAGCCTGACTTGTGGAATAACCGTAGATATATATCATTATTAAAATGATCTGAATTAACTAATATTTTGTTTTCTACTAGACTTCCTAAAATATATGAGACTCTAAATATATGGTAGGAGAATTAATTAATATTTTTCTTTCTACTATTCAATTAGAAAAATACTCTTAAATACTTCTATAAATATTGAAATGTACGTTAAACTAGAGAACAAACCAGTTTGCCTATTCAGAGAATATGATTGATGTTCATCTAACGTGACTCGATTGCATGTCTAGATTGGTGGATGTTTGATTTTCTAACCCTCAACTTCTTCAGCGTTTTTGTTAGTATAATAAAATTCAACATGTGTGTGTGTATATATATATATATATCTTCGTTGTTTTCATTCAAAATCATTCTTTAGGTTCAAAACTTCCCCTCAAACAAAGAATTAGTTTGATCAAAATTGAAGATTTGTGATCAGAGGTGAAGCCGGGCCCTCTTTAAAGGGTTCGTCCGAACCCTCTTCAACGAAAAAATATACTATTTATACATGATTAAAATTATTTTTTATGTAATTATAGTAGGTGTTGAACCCCCTTCGACTTAGTTTTAATTTCCTTGAATATTGAACCCCCTTACTTGAAATCTTGGCTCCGCCTCTGCTTGTGATCATTATTTTTTTTTTATAGTTTACAGGTCGTAGATGAATGTCGGTTGGCTTTGAAGAATTTCTTGTGTAAAGGTTAGTTTTAATTGTATTGTGTTGATGTCTTTATTATCTTGTTGTTTTAGTTTAATTTACAGATGCTACATGAATGTGGGTTGTCTTTGAATTTTTTTTTAGGTAAATGTTAGGCGGCTTTGAGAAATTTTTGTGTTTAATTATATTGTTTTGATATTACTTTTATCATATTATTTTGTTGCAGTTTACAAGTGATAGATAAATGTTGATAGGATTTGAGGAATTTTTTTATATAAAGGTTAGGTTTAGTTGTATTATTTTGATATCTTTATTATCGTATTATTTTGTTATTGTTTACAAGTGGTAGATGAGTGTCGGACGACTTTGAGAAAAAAAATTTGTGTAAAGATTAGATTTAATTGTATTATTTTGATGTCTCTACCGTTATATTGTTTTGTTGCAATTTAAAGATAGTAGATGAATGTCGATTGACTTTTAAAAATATTTTTGGTAAAAATTAGGTTTAATAAATAAATTCTCTATCCTTACATGCTCAAAAGATATTAAATTTAATTATTATATTCATCTTTATTATTTAAATAAATATCCTATTTAATATAATGTTTGAACTCATTAAAATAAGTTACAGCCGTACACCTAAACTAGTAAAACTTAAAACCTCAAGCCAACTTAAAATTTAAACTTCAAAAATTGCTGCACTAGCAACAAGATTAATACTGAGTGGTTGAAGTCTTTGAAATCTCTATAATTATTTATGTATGTAACAGTGTCCTACATTTTTTGTTTTAAAAATTGTTAACTCACAACGTCACCCTCATAATTTATTTGTCAAAAAAAAAAAAAATCACAGTAACAGACTCAAAAATGTTTTTCTTTTGCAAAAAAATAAAGAAGTTCTTGAAATTCTTAACGTTTTATTAGTGGATATGGTTTCTTGAAATTGGTGGAATATGCCAAGTGATGAGAGCCAAGCACTAGTTAAAGAGAAGAAGAGAACATTGCTTAGGTCCACCAAAAAACAGATATTTAATTGATATATATATATATATATATATATATTATTTTATTTTCGTCATACGATATCTATATTGCACTCCCGATTAATTTAAATTGTGCAATATAAGGTTCATTTTGGCCGTTGAAAGTAATGCTCCTTAAATGATTTTCTTTATATTCAAAACCCGAACTTAAATTTTTTTTATTAAGAATAAGACAGTCTCACTATTATACCCTAACCCACATTGATAGATGTATTAATTGATATAGTGTACACTTTTAAGACAAACATATAGTATTGGCCTTGATTGACAAGGTTGTCATAGCATGGTCGGAGTTATTCAATGATTGAGAATTGAGAATGTTAATTTATTTTCAAACTTTGTATTTGACTTTAATTTCAAATTTCTCACCCCGCCAATAACATTATAATCATGACCCACCCCAATGGGGTCCTTTAGCTTGATCTTATTGTTTTATTAGGGCTTGAAACTCAAGGCAATAAGTTTTCTTATTTAGTCAGTGCTAATTTGAATTAATGGAATTAATAAATCGAAAAAGTATATTGGAGAAAGGTAATTAAACGGGACATGATTAGTGGTTAGGTTTATAAGTAAATATTCAAACTAACTGAATGGGTTTAACATCTACTATATATACATAAAAAAAAATAATTGTAACCATGTATAAATAATATAATTTTCACTGAAGGAGGTTCGAGCGAACCCCTTAGATCAAGGGTAGCTCCGCCCTGGACATGACGCAACTTCAGATTACCAAGGACATTACATTAGATATGAGAGTGTAGAGAACACATATTAGGATAGGAGGTTAATCAGGTAGGAGTATTATTTGATTTTAAAGAGTTTTGCCTTGGTGATATTTGTCGTTGTACTAGTGGTCGTATTGTGGTCCTTGCTTGTTATATTTATCATAGTTTGTGGTTTATTGTGTGTCTAACTATCCTATTATTTTGTAGTTCTTATTTCTTTCTTGTTGACTTTGCATTGTCCCTTTGTAATTAGTTGCTTTATATATTTTTCACTATTTTCTTTTGCTTTGTACTTGAATTTGTTGCACTTAAGATGAGAGTTTTTAAAAAATAACCTCTCTATTTTCTTGAGATAGTGGCAACATCCGTGTGTTAAGACCATATTTATTTAGGACTTGTTTGACCATGAGAATTTTTCATTTTTTAAAAAAAAATTATTTCACGTTAGTGAAAATTGTGGTGTTTGGTTGTAAGAATTCCAAATTGTTTTTGTAAAATTGAAAACTGGTGAAACTTGTTTTCACTTTTTTCCAACTTCATTTATTACTATAAATGATCTCATTTTTTTATTTTTACAAAAATAACCTATTAATTTCAACCAATAACTGAAGTTAAATGCCTAACTACCACATTACCCACTTTTTCCTACTTTCATAAATAAAAGACCTCAAAATTGAAGGCAACTTCCTCAAAATCTCCTCATGATACAATGGAACCTTAACCGTATATTCTAGCGACTCCTTATACAAAATCAACAATAAAGACAACATCATTATCTTCTCTCACATTTGATTGTTTCTTCTAGGTAAATTAGTTAAGTTGAGTAATTTTGATAGTTTTCAAAAATTGAGGTATAAAATTATATTTAAAAAAGTCTTTTCAAAAGTTAAAAAATAAAAAATCTCAAAAGAGATACCAAGTTTAATTTCAACTCCAAAAAAATTTAATCGTCACGACGAAATGCCTATAAAAACAATAAAAAAGGAGATTCCAAGCTGTATCATCAAAGAGGAGGAGAGGGGTTGGGGCCATAAATAGGGTAAGGAGGACGGTGGGTGTCGTAGTACCCCACTACTTTTGTAGTGTACAGCTTGTCACTGCTTTTGCTTTACAAACGGTTGATGCTTGTCATTTTTCCACACTGAACTCCAACTACCCAATATCCACATCAAATTCTTTTTTTTGTTTTGTTTTTCAAGGTATTTTCACAATCGGCAGTTGTGAGACTAATCTTCCGTTCCTATGATCAGTGTACTAAATGATAAGAAACTGACCACAGAGTTTTTTTCATTCACCATAGGTGGGGATCGAACCTCCAACCTCTTGCTTAAGGGGTGAGGTACTGAATCACCATACCAACTCCTGTGGTTTCCACGTCACATTCTATTGTTACACCCTTCCTAAATCTTTCTTGTTTAAGATGTGTATCAGTACTTATTCAATTTAAGAAAATTGATGAATATTTTATTATTTTATATTTATTCTCTTTTTATTAATATATATTCTTTATTATTTAATATATTTTTGATATATTAAATTTATTATTTAAAGAGTAATATAAAAAAATTATGTTTATTCATAATTATTTTTTTAATATATTTGTCAAGTCAATAATGAAAAAATAAAAATGAACAGAGCAAGTGCTAATATTATCTTACTGTTATAATTACTAGTCATTTAGTAAGATATATGAGTAGTATTAAACAAATTGTATTAGTATGTAACGCTGAGATTAATTATGTTGATATTATTTGATTTGTCGTATTAAACGATAGGATGTATCGAATCAGTAATACTATTAAATAAGGTGTATTACTAAAAAATCATTTGGTAGGAGGTCTTAGATGCAGTACATAACTACATTTGTTCGCTTTTAAATTATTGATTCTTTATTCGAAAAAGGGATAAATATATTTTCGAACTATGATTAATGATACGTATATATTTTTTGTCATATTGTAAGTAGGGGTGTTCATGGGTAGGTTTGAGTCGGCTATTGGTCAAAACCATAACCAAACCGACTTAGTCGATTTTTATATTTCTAAAACCAAACCAAATCAAACAAAAAAATAACCATCGATTTGATTTTTGTCAGTTTAGTTCGGTTTGGTTCGGTTTTTACGGTTTATAACTTTAGCTAATGATAAAAGTTGAAGATTTAAAAAAAAAAAATTCAATCTAACATATGAAATGTCAACCGAGTGTTGTATCTCAACCTTGAAACTAAGATGTCAACTTAGTGTTATACTTCGGCAAAGCCATGAACAACACCATATGAACACTTCTAAAAAAATTTTACAAACTACATTTAACAGAATGATATGATAACCCCCCGCAAAAGGTGAACACATAAACTTCTTGCTCGATAAGGTTCAAAAAGAAAGTTAAAATTAGTGATTGTCTATAGTCTAATGAAAATTAGTGATTGTCTATAGTCTAATGAATCTTAGCTGTAAATTTCAATATACAACAAGATATTATTTTCAAAATTAGTATCATTTGTTATTCAAAGTGCGAAATTCATTTAGAATCTCATAAGGTACTGTCAATTGAATGAAGACGTATGACTGAATGTATTACGACTAAAGTTAAATCATGATTAAATGAAAATATAAAATATAACAAATATGTATATTGTATTTATGAATGATAAATAAATAATTATAATATATATATATCGGTTCAGTTTGGTTATTTTATCTGTTATTTAAGAGTAAAATCAAACCAAACCAAAATAGTATCGATTTTATTAAATTCAAAATCAAACCAAACCAAACCAAACCTAATCAAATATCGGATTTTTTAAACGGTTTGGTTTGAATCGGGGTTTGGTTTGGTTTTTAACCAAACCGTGAACACCCCTAATTGTAAGTATATATATGCCTCTGTTG
Source organism: Capsicum annuum (assembly GCF_002878395.1). NCBI lineage: Eukaryota > Viridiplantae > Streptophyta > Magnoliopsida > Solanales > Solanaceae > Capsicum > Capsicum annuum. The sequence goes on from NC_061111.1 coordinate 15,130,336, forward strand.
TTAATGAAATGATATGTATATGTCTCTCATACTAATAATAGGGGCGTATGTATGTCCAAAGTATGACAAAGGATATATACGTATCATTTATCATAATTCTGAGGTAATTTTTTATTCAAATAATTTGCCCAACCCTACTACCCGACCCAATAACCCATCGAACCTGATTTCAAACCAAAATCAAACCTTCTACCCGACCCAATAAATCCATCGAATCCTATTTCAAACCAAATCGACCCACCTCTACTTTTTTTACAAACTCGATAGTCCCTCTGTTTTTCTCTTAAACGTGAATCCCAATCAAATTGCAGTGATTGGTTACTGCTACTAGTTAGTGTTTACTGTTTGGAGGGAGTAAAGATTAAGGTCAGAGGTGACCAGAGATAGGGTGTAGTGATGGTTTGAAGGTGTGAGATTTTTTATTCGACGGGGACAATAGCTATGTGGTGTTGACCTATGATGGGTAGTGTTTTTTCATACGAAATTTCGCTGAAGTTGAAATGTGAGTGGTTCAATTTATTTGGTATTATTTTGGGGCATTTTCGATTAATGATTTCCTTTTCTTCTTTTGGCATTGATAGCAGTGAGTGTTACTGTATTGTGTGTGTATATCATTATATGGGTGGGAAAACTCATCTCTCAGATTTTAATTGGGATTGAATTGGGTAGTGAATTTATTGGGTCAGATAGTAAGTTTGGGTTAATTATTTGGGATAAAAAATTAAAACAAAAAAAGAACTAATATATATCCGAACTATGATAAAGGATACGTTTATGCCCTGTCATACTTTTGGTACACATACTTTGGGATTTACTTTTATTTTGTAAAGATTTTGTATTTGATTTTAAATATCTTCACTCAAAATAAAAAGAGGTGTACACAAGTGACATCGCAATATTTGTATTTCACAAATTCTCAACCTAAATAATACTCTCAAAATCCATTACATTGTGGATTCTACTGAGCTAGAAGAAATTAAAGCTTGCATGAATTCACTTTCAGTTCCTCCTAAACAATTTGGATCCATATTGAATGCAAGCTTGGTGATGTTGTCAAATGCAAATGACAAAATGGTTCGATGGATTGTCGTACTATGTCCGTTTTGTAATGTGGACACTTCTACTTACATGTTTGTCATCTGGATTCTTGAACTCACTAAAAAGCAATATTTTAAACCCTTTGACCGTTGACCGGACCTATGTGGTATTAAAATGACTGACTAGGACGAGGCGCATGCTTGCGAGTAGGAATTAATTTTTGATTAATTTTATATTAAAATAATTTAAAAAATTAAAAATAATATTAAAATTTAAAAATTATAATTAAAAGGACCTTCCCCCCCCCCCCCCCCTCCTCTTTCCTCATTCTTCAAGTATTTTTTAAAAAAATAAATTTTTAAAAAATTTAAAAAAAAAATCTTCCCCAACCCTCTCCCCCATCCAGCACCCCCCACTCCACCCCATCCCCCGTCTAACACCCCACCGCTACCCCATCCCCCATCTAACACCCCACCGCCACCCCAGCCCCATCCAGCACCCCCATCTCACCCCAACCCCATCCAGTACCCCCTACCTCACCCCATCCCCAGTCTAACAGCACCTCCACCCTATCCCCGCCCCCCATCCAGTACCCCCACCCACCCCAGCCCCCGTTTCTTCACATCAGCCACCCCCCAAACGCACCATCCCCCCTCCCCATTCCTCAACACCAGCCCCCCACCCCACCCAAACCAAAAAAAACTTTAAATTTTTATTTTTTTATTTTTCCTCTCAATTCAAATATTTTCCTATATTTTTTAATTAAAATTTAAATTTGAAATCTTTTCATATTTTTTTGATATTAAAATTTAAATTTGAATTGAAAGTGAGTGATAGTGGATATTGAAAAATTAGTGAATTTATGAATGAACTTGAAAAATCTTAAAGTTTGTGTGAATTTGTTAAAAATATTCAAATTTAAAAATTAAAAATTTATTATGTTTATATATATGAAGTATAGTTAATAATTTAAATTAATCAGAGAAGAATTTTAATTATTTGGAATGAATTTGATATTTAATTTGTGAGCAAAAATAAAAACATGATTATTTAAATTTTTATACAATTTATAAAAAAAAATTATCTAATTAAATTTATTTTTAATATTTAATTTCTTATGTAGAATTTTAAAAATGACATGAAATTTAATGTAATGCCTGAAAATGACGTGGAAGTTGATGTGGCAGACGTGGCGGCTGGCGTGGGCGAGTGTGTTACACTAACCCAAAAAGTGTTTAATATTGATTTTTAGTGAATTTAAGGGCCCAAATGACAAACATGTAAGTAGGAGTATCCACATTATATTAGTCATTTTGTTAATGCAAATCTTCCTAAGATGTCCTGAATGTCAATAATTTTATTCCTTTTGGTTGCTGCTTTAAGAATTGGAATCAATCGCGTATGAGAGATATATGACGTAATTAAGTAAAAAAAAATACTTCCCGATAGACATTCAAGGGTGTGGCCTAGTGGCAGGTATCTCATGGATCGAGGTATATGAAAGTTGATTCGAACACCACAATTATCAAAAAAGAAAAAAATTATCTCCCGACAGTGCTTAACGTAAACGTAGTTATAGAATCCTTAAGTATTAGGGGGTCGTTTGGTAGCTCGTTAAAAGTTGTCAAATTCAAATAGGTCTAAAACAAAATTCTTTTTAATCACGTGAGGTGAGGGCTTTTTTTCTTTTAAACGTAGAGAAGATTGTAACATTAAATAGGCAGTGCTTACCTATTGATTACCAATTCTATTTGAGGTTTATTATTATTTTATTTCTTCTCAATTGTTTTTTATAATTTGGGTGTTGAGTCGGTTTATCAAACTTTGTATTGTGACATTAATCGATAAGAAAAAATTCCTCCATTTTCTTCGTGAAAACCTATTCTCATTTTTCATGTATAACCTCCATTATACATGCATAAAAATCTATATGAATTACTACCAAAAGCAAATTCAAACAAGTATGATATGGTATGACTACTTAGAGAACTATGTTTATGTTTTTATTGTTTCTTACAATATATGGTATGGTATAATTTAATTTCATGATTTGCTAATCATGAAAAATGACACTTTATGTAACTACAGAGTTGAACTGAGTTTGTGCATAAGTTTATTTACACCCGTGAGAGATGCTTTGTCCAGGCATTTTCACTTTATGTCAAATTCAACTCCAAGTTGATGTTTGGACATGAGAATTCCAAATACAACTTAGGCCCTATTTGTTTGCACTTAATGGAGGACTGAATCTGAATAGTTCATACTTCAACCCATTAAGTGCATTTTTTTTAATAGCCTTTTAAAACATCTTAAAACCTCTAGTTCAGACTTCAACCCATTAAGTGCATTTTTTTTTAAAAGCCTCTTAAAACATCTTAAAACCTCTGAATTAGTAGACATGGAAAAGAGTCTGAATGACATTCAGACTCTTTTTAAACACAATTTATTTCCTCAAAAATCTCAAACTTTATTATTTTTTCTAAATACGTTGTTCTCCCACCCTCTCTTCACGTTGCTCTCTCTCTCTCTCTCTTCATGTTTCTCTCTCTCTTCCTTCCTCTTCCTTTTCGCAGTATTTTTCTTCTCTTTCAGGCATGATTCACCAAAACTATTTATAAATATTTTTATTATCAATTTAAGCATGCACTATTTGCTGCTCAATATCCATGCTCTACTCCAGAAAATATAATTGGATCTTCAATTGAAATCATGTTTAATCTTCTTAATTCATCACGTATAAAATAAAGGTGGAAAAGATCGGCATGTAGTTTGTTTTGATTCACTTTAGTTTTTGCAAGAATGCACATAGATGTATATTGTTGTTTTGCTCATCGTGTAGGATAGAGCATGAAATAACAAACATTAGAATTCATTTAAGATTAGAAGTGGAACACTTTAATTTGTTCTTTTGCTACTTTGTACAGTCCTATTAGCACATCCTTTGATGCCGTTATAATATGTATTATTATTTTAACTTCTCAGTCTTCTGAACCGGAAGTCTATTGAAAATATCCTACTTGTAGAGTTTCATACTACTCCGTCAAGAGACATTGATTGAATTGATAATTTCGGAATGAAACTGGAAGTGGTTGTATGATATAATATTTTTCAAATAATATAATATTTTATTATTTTTTAATTTTAAATTGCATATTTATTACAAATAAATAAATTAGTATATTCAGACCTTAAAAAAATAAACAGTCTTAATCATTCAATATTCAGATGTAGAAACAACATCTTAATCATTCAGACATCGATTCAGATTCAGACGTTTTAATCTTAAAAAAAAAAAAAGCAAATGCACCCTTAAAGTTGTATTTGAAAAGTAAAAAACAAGAAAAACTTGTTTTCACTTTTTTACATCCTTCTTCTCTCACAAAAATTCCAAAACATAAATTAAATGGAAAAAAAATCACAAATACAAACACAACTCAACTTTGACTACAACTCTTAACTCTAAATAAACTGCAAAAAGTAAAAGTAATAGGACCAAAAAGTAAAATTCAAATGAATGAGTTATCAATTTCAACAATTTCAATCAGCTAATCTGAAGACCATTTAGTCAACTTTTCTTTGTCCTTTTATCTATGGGCAGAATTATACATTGTAACATACTGTTTTCTGCTCCCCTGTTATGAACTCTCAAAAATGAGAGTTTTTGTAACATACTTTTTCAACAGATTTACCATATGTTGAATACCCACGTTGCTTATGTCCCCATCATCTTCAAGTATGATTATATGAGTGTGTGCTACATTGATACTTGTGCCAGCTTCCCTATTCCTAACAAGGATTGCCTGGCAATAACCTATTGAGACTCGCAAGGTTTCAATTCTAAGTTGATCAAGCATATTCAGGATGGTGTTGCCAAAAATCCAACCATTTACCTTATATCTCTTCAAGGAAAACACTGCACCCTTGAGGTTTATGAGAAACACTGCACCCTCAAGGTTCATGGGCCTTGTAAACATCAAATTTGGTGAATGTTTCACCAGGACCAAATCGGTCAGAAGAGGTGCATCCACATTGACAGAAAACCTCGAGTGGTTTTCCCTATCATTCCAATCCTCAATCTTTAAAACCATAAACTTCTTGAGCACCAACTTCATTATCTCGTTGGGACCTCCATAACAACAAGATTGCAACGTTAACTTGTTGATATTATGGCATCCACATATTACTCCATCTTCATCATTCAAGGCAAAGCCACATAAACTAACTTCTTTCAAGGTGGGCACATCCCAATGCTGCGAAAGTGTGATTAACCTGTTGGATCTTGATGTGGAAAGACTCAGATGAACCAGTGTTCTCGATGTCCTCACCGCAAGGGGAAATGATATAGGATACAATACATGGTCTAAGCTCCCTTCTTCTCCCAAATTAAGTTTCAAGATTTTCACTTGGACAATATGATCCCTAAGCCAACCCTCGATGTTCCTCATCAAATCGTAATACAATCCACACGTAAAATCAATCTCTATATTTGATAAACCCACGCCATGAATAGTTGAAATATAATTTTTAATGAACCTATGATATAGAAAAACATTTCTTTGGGGCCCACTAAAAATGACTTTCAAAGACTTCATGTCTCGATAGAGAAATCGATAACTACTTAAAAGGAGTGAAGTTCGGACTAATGTTTTCATATCTAAGAAAGAAAAAAGATAAGTGCGAAGGCATATCGGCAATTCAGAAAGCCTATCTGCCATTGTTTCTTGAATTGAAAGTATACTTATTTTCTTGAATTGAAAGTATACTTATTTTCTTGAATTTATTAATTTTGTTGTGCTAGTATGGATACGTTATTATTATAATTATTATTTATAGATACGAAAATGCTCCTATCAGAAGAAATCCAATTCCATTAATCCAATAATATCATAAAATTATTTCCTAATTACTTACTTACTTGATTCTCTTTAATCCTTAATTTTAGAACTTGCTAATTTCTCTTGTACATTTTTATTGATTCTGAAAAATAATCGTTGTATTAATTTTTGTATCAAAAATTTCTCCTACTGGTAATTTTACAATGAATTAAAATCATACTTGTAAAATTTTTGAGTCCCAATTTATTTATTAATATTTGGATTTGAGAGTTAAACGAATCAACTTTTTATTATACTTATTTTCTTGAATTGAAAGTATACTTATTTTCTTGAATTTCTTAATTTTGTTGTGCTAGTATGGGTATGTTATTATTATAATTATTATTTATAGATACGGAAACGCTCCTATCAGAAGAAATCCAATCCCATTAATCCAATAATATCATAAAATTATTTCCTAATTAATTACTTACTTGATTCTCTTTATTCCTTAATTTTAGAACTTGTAAATCAAGCTTTAACCGATTGAAAAACTTGACATCTGATAAATTTAATGTGTGTGTGAGATATTTTTTTTTAAATTATTAAAAAAATCTATTCATTTATGTTACACTAATGATATTTGAAATACTAACAATTGGAAAGATTTCACAATTAAAGATTGAAAGATAATATTCATTTTGAAATTTAAATATTCATAACGAGCAGCTATTTATAGACCATTAATATTTTAAAAGAGAATAATCAATTAATAAAAATATCTCAACGATGATCAGTTGTGGAACATCCCAACTAGTAACTGCTAATAAATTATTGTTCCATGAGTAATTTTAATTTTGTTGTGCTAGTATGGGTATGTTATTGTTATTTATTATTTATAGATACGCGAAACGCTCATATCAGAAGAAATCCAATCCCATTAATCAAATCCTATCATAAAATTATTTCCTAATTACTTACTTACTTGATTCTCTCTATTTCTTAATTTTAGAACTTGCTAATTCCTCTTATACATTTTTATTGATTCAAAAAAATAATTGTTGTACCTATTTTTATCTCAAAAATTTCTCCTACCGTTAATTTTACAATGAATTAAAATCATGCTTATAAAATTTTTGAGTCCCAATTTATTTATTGATATTTGGATTTGAGAGTTAAACGAATTAACTTTTTATTCTAATTTATTTTACAAGTTTGTTAGAAAATGATATATTTTACCGTCAAAATTAAACTAGTTTAATTTTTATATAACTTTTATAGTCCCAATTGTATAGACAACATTAAAAAATTTGAATCTCAAAAAGTGAAAAGTGTCATAAAATTGAGGCATTGAGACTACTATATTATAGAATAGTGATATGTTTCTTATGTTAATTTTGGTGATTGCTTTGAAGGTTGATACTATTAATTGATCCAAATTAGATGGTGTTGAATAAAAATAAAGTAGAAATTGACGATCAATGAAAAAGACAAGATTGATCCTTTGTAATTGTCATAACAAAGTCGGTGTTAATGAAAAAAATACCGCTATTATGATGGTAAAGTTGGTTGCTATTAATAATTATTGATGTTATGATGATAGTTGATGATGTGTTCATGATTTGATTTAAAACTAAATCAAATTGTAAATCAAGCTTTAACCAATTTAAAAAATTGACATTTGATAAATTTAATGTGCGTGTGAGAGAGATATTTTTTCCATTTTTCTTTTCGACAGAAGTTGCTTGACTATGTTTTCTAACATAACTGACGTCTCTATGGAAGGAAAATCCAACTTTGGGTAAATTCATTTACTTTTTTTAAAAAAAATTAATTCATGCAAACTCAATGATGAAATATTATATTATACATTTATACTATAATTTTTGCATTTACTGTTTATGAGAGAACAAAAATAAATGTACAAATCTCGCCACTACATCAACCAAATGACCACTCGTGGTACCAATCCTTAATTATTTCATGTATGATGTGAATTACTTTACCCGGATATTTCTATAAGTTGAGTGACAATTTGAGGAATTAACTCTAAATATAATACAATTGAAAGTAAGTCAAATTCATAATACAATAATAACAATAATAATAATGATATTAAAATTCTCTAACAAGTCTAAAACATATTCTCTAACTAGTAGATATCCATCCGTCCTTTTCTTTGTTCTATGGAAATCGCGTACTTCTTGTCATAAATTCAACTGCTTCGCTAAAGTTTGCTCCACCATATCGCACTTAACAGACCTTTAGGGATTTGGCTTACACCATTGGTTTTAAATATATTTAGCTACATATATATAAAGGAACCATAAAATTTCATATTGTGGGTGTTAGCCCATGATCTTCTAAGTGGGCCCGGGCACGGTCTGGGCTAAAAATTGATCTGCAATCCCCCTTCGGGCTGTGGCGTGGCTCTAGATGGTATAGCAGGGTTAGCGGGACCATTTGGGTGGTCACATGGGTGAAACTGTGCGGACGAATCATTTTTAAGCCAATTCGGTGGGTGTTAGCCCACGGTTCTAAGGGCAGGTCCGAGGCCCGAGAATGGTTTGTGCCAAAAATAATCGATGGCCCCCCAGGCGGGTTGTGGAGTTTCTCTAGGTCCTTCGGCAAGGTAGGTGACCGGTGGGGACATTTGGGTGGTCAAACAGGCGAAACGGCGCGAACGGGCCGTTTTCGAGTCAGTTGGATGAATGTTAGCCCACGGTTTTTTGGGTGGGCCTAAAGCTCGAATGCGGTTTGGGTCAAAGTTGTTTCACGTCTACTCAAAGAAGGCGTCAATTGGGTATACGCTACCTACTCGACTTTCGCTCATCCACACGTCGACCAACCATTAGGCGGGCAGACCAAAAGTCTTTTATTAAGTCTATATAAAAGTCCATTTATTCTACAAATCATCTTTTTCAACAAAAAAAATCAAGAAATAGGAGCAGATGTCAAGAATCACACTTTGACCTCTCGTGAGAATACGTTTCCGGGGATACCACGACCTCCTCCTCCTCTACAATGAACTGGGCCGTCTTTTCTATGATCAAGATCAGGATCGTGAATACCTACAGCGAAAACTTCAGCGTATCTCCCATTTTTTACGGCGATCGTCGAGATGTTGAATCTGGAGCCCAACAACTACATCAGCCCCACCATCCCCTTAGTTTAGGATTTAATTTTAATGTCTATGTAGTTTTAGTTCATTGCAAATAATCTTTCATGCTTAAGATTTTTGTTAGATGAAAACTTCTTCTTTTTGCCCTTTTTGCCCTAATGTTTGTGTTTATATTATGTTAAACTATGTAGCAATGAAATAATGAAATGAACTACTTTTGTTTCCTAGCTACATATTGTTTAAACTATGTAGCAATGAACTATTTTTTGTTTCCTACATATTGTTTCTTCTTGAATTTTTTATTTTTTTTATAAAATTCAATAATCTATTTTTTATTAATTAATTATTCTCTTTTAAAATGCTAATTAATTACCGGTATTAGTTAATTATCATTGGATTCAATATCGTCACAGGCGTTAGGGTCATTTTCAAAGAGAGTTAAAATGTAATTGTCAGTGATAAATACTCAATATATATATATATATATATATATATATATATATATATATATATATACCTTTCAAAAGAGGTAAGATCCGGTGAATCGGAAACAATTAATTAAGAATTCAAAACTTTTTTATGGAACAGACATATGAATATGCGTGGATCATACCTTTCATTCCACTTCCAGTCCCTATGTTAATAGGAGCGGGATTTATTCTTTTTCCAACGGCAACAAAAAGTTTTCGCCGTATGTGGGCTTTTCAAAGTGTTTTATTGTTAAGCATAGTCATGATTTTTTCAATCTACCTGTCTATTCAGGAAATAAATAGCAGTTCTTTTTCTCAATATGTATGGTCTTGGATCATTAATAATGATTTTTCTTTAGACTTCGGATACTTGATCGACCCACTTACTTCTATTATGTTAATATTAATCACTACTGTTGGGATTATGGTTCTTATTTATAGTGATAATTATATGGCTCATGATCAAGGCTATTTGAGATTTTTTGCTTATATGAGTTTTTTCAGTACTTCCATGTTGGGATTAGTTACTAGTTCGAATTTGATACAAATTTATATTTTTTGGGAATTGGTTGGTCTGTGTTCCTATCTATTAATAGGATTTTGGTTTACACGACCTGTTGCGGCAAATGCTTGTCAAAAAGCCTTTGTAACTAATCGTGTTGGGATTTTGGTTTATTATTAGGAATTTTAGGTTTTTATTGGATAACGGGGAGTTTCGAATTTAGGGATTTATTCGAAATATTCAATAACTTAATTTATAATAATGAGGTCAATTTTTTATTTGTTACTTTATGCGCTGTTCTCTTATTTGTCGGTGCAGTTGCTAAATCCGCCCAATTCCCCCTTCATGTATGGTTACCTGATGCCATGGAGGGGCCTACTCCTATTTCGGCTCTTATACATGCTGCTACTATGGTAGCGGCGGGGATTTTTCTTGTAGCTCGGCTTCTTCCTCTTTTCAGAGTTATACCTTACATAATGTATTTGATCTCGATTATAGGAATAATAACAGTATTATTAGGAGCTACGTTAGCTCTTGCTCAAAAAGACATTAAGAGAGGTTTAGCCTATTCTACAATGTCTCAATTGGGTTATATGATGTTAGCTCTAGGTATGGGGTCTTATCGAAGCGCTTTATTTCATTTGATTACTCATGCTTATATAGCGACGATAAATATGCTTAAACACAAATGGTAGGTAACCTAGTCATGATTTTGGGGCTGATTAAGTGTTTCCTCACATGAATAAGATGACAAAAACAATTTCAAGAGTATAATAGGCAAAAGTGGTTACAAATTACAAAATAAAAGTAAATCCATCAAGACAAAGCAATTTATGTGGAGAATCGATGTTTCATATAATCATATGTGTCCACCAAATCAAACCTTAGTGAGTGACTTCCACTAGTATAACCAATATTGGCATTATATATACGTTGACAGGTGGGGTGATTTTGGTGGAAGATAAGAATGCGAGATGTGGGATTGAGATGGATCGAGCATGTAACAAGAACAATATAAGATGCACATATGCTCAGTACGGAAGTATGGGAGGCTAGATATGGATCGATTCAGAAGAGGTAGAAGTAGACCGAAGAATATTGGAGAGAGGTGATTAGAATATGACGCAGTTACAACTTGTCAATGATATAACCCTAGATAGGAAGGTATGGATAACACGAATTAGGCCGGTAGAAGGCTAGTAGGAGGGAGTGTGTCGTGGGTAGTATGTAGGAGTGCTAATGTCATGCTATGCTGGTAATTTCTTATTCTGCTTTTTACTTTCTTAAATTTTATATCAAGTCAAATATGACCGATGGACAAATAAGCGTATCTTACTTGAAAAAAGTTATATAGCATTATTGACATTGACAAGAATTCTGCTAAAAGCTCATATCAAGTGGAATTTTATACAATTTTTGTAACTAAATATAGAATAAAAGAGAATTTATTTTAGTGTCCTTGTGTCTAACCAATTTACAAGAAGATATATAGTAGCAAGTCTTTTCACTATATTCTCCATTTTTGCAAGAATGTATTTTGAGATGAAAAAGTTTTGGATTGCAATAAAAACATAGGAGATATGATTTCTATTAGAACTTAAACAAATAGAAAGAATATTTAATATGAGGACTCATAATTTTATGAGTAATTGATCGGGTCTGGCCTTAAAAGTCGTCCATATAATCATAAAAAAAGATTATTTACCATGGTAAACAGTTTTATATACACATTTCCAATCGAGCTAGTTGTACATATGATTTACTTGATTAAATAAAATCTTTTTGTTTCGACCAAAAATAAAAGTCATTTATAAAGAAATTTCATAAATAAAATAATATATCATTTAGTTGCTTGAGTGACCTATTAAATAAAATAATATAAGATAAGTAAAATATTTTGAGTGAAATAACACAAAGAGTTACGTGACATTTTTTTTGATAATGTATCTAACTAAAATTTGAAAAATATAGCAAAGTAGTATTTGAATAATATTATATAAAACTAAACAGAATAATACCTTGTCCTAGCTTGAATGTAAAAGGCTTTCCTTTATCATAGCTTGAATCAAAATATTTCCCATCTTGAAGTTTCACTCTGTAATGAACTATAAATAAACCAAAATAATAAACAAAAACTAATTAATAAATTAAAAAAATCACATGTTAGATTTTATGAGTGACAACAAAACATATTCAGTATAGTCCACAAATTAAAGTGTGTATAAGAGGGTAGGACGTATGTAACCTTACCCCTATCTTAGGTAAAGATAGCGTTTTTGATAAACTCTCGGTACAAGAAAAATAATTCAAAAAAAAAAAGAAGAAGTGAAAGCATAACGAAATATTCTAAACAGTAATTACAATCAAATAATATGACAGTGGAAGTACAATAAATTAGAGGAACAATATTATCAGTGGCGGAGCCACCTTTACTCCAGGAATTCATCTGAACCTCCTTCGACGAAAAATTATACTATTTTTACATAGTTAAAAACATCTTTTATGCATATATGGTAGATGTTGAACCCCTGCGACTAGTTCGTATATTTACTTTTGAACTTTTTGAATAAAAATTCTCGCTCCGCCATTTAATACTATGACTACATACCTTGGATTTCATCACCCGGAAATGGTGTCTTCCAAGAATTCCCTTTTTGCAAAATCTTTTTTCTCAAGCCTTTCCCAATTTCTCTCTTTGGTAATTCTTGAATATCACTTCCAACATTCACTTTGTTAATTTTCTTAGAATTAAAATCTCCCATTTTTGCTTTTTTTCTCTTTAGTAAAAAGAAGATAAGTTTGTTGTAGTAGACAAAGGAGAACTTCAAATTGTAGATAAGTTAGGGTGTGTTTGGTATGATGGACCAGAAAAATAAGTTGGTTTTCTACATATTTTCTCATGTTTAGTTGGTGAGTGAAAAATATTTTTCAAAAAATATTTTATAGTGTTTGGTTGGTGAGTAGAAACTATTTTTTAGAAAAATATTTTCTAGTGTTTGATTGGTGAGTGAAAAATATTTTTTTAGAAAATACTACTAACTGATAACTAGTATATCAGTGCCTCTACCAACACAACAATTTGTAAGAACTAATTTAAGCATAAAAAATAATATCAATATCGAATACTAAAATATTACAATCACTAAATTTAAGCAACTATTAATTAGCAAATATAAGAAACACTTTTCAATATTTTGTCAGGACAATCTCAAAATACTACAATCAATAGAAATATAACGGAACGACGATCTTATTCAACCTCGTGAAACAAGTTACATCGATGACAAAATGAAATATGCAATTAGCAAAAGTAACATAGGTAAGTCTTCCTCTATGCATATAAAAATAACAATACATTCAACGAATATTGGAAATGGAAAAAATTTAGGCTCCACTATTTTTTATTTCAAGCAGTGAAAAATTAAAGCAAAGCACAGTGAAAAATATTTTTGAGTAATGTAAATTTTTGAGAAATGTGAATTTTTTGAGTCATGTGAATATAAGTGTTGTTGGGGTGTGAAAGAAGAGCGGGGGTGGGGTCATAAATCACATTTGTCATTTTCTGAAAAATGACTTCCCTTGTCCCATAAGGGAAGTCATTTTCCCTCAAATTGAGTAAAATGAGTTGTTGTAGAAAATGTTTAAAAAATATTTTATTGCAACCAAACAAAGGAAAATAGGAAAATATTTTCCTTCGTACCAAACACACCCTAAGTCGGCAGTGATTTTCTTTTCTTTTTTTTTTAAAAAAATAATTTAGGTGAGTACTTAATGTCAATCCACTTTTATTTGCTTTATTATATAATAAAAAATAAATTATACTACTACTCCTATAAATTATAATACAGTCGTGTTGTTAGTGGTGCTTAAAGTTTCCATTGGGGCAATCAAATAATAATATGCCAACCCATAATAATATTCCTGTCAAAAGAATAGAGAGATCTGTTTTGCTAGGGATTAGTAACGCACTGACATGTTGTATGTTGATCAAGTTTATAGTAATATTTTAGAAGTAAAGTTAAATTTGTCTCGAAGTATTCGATGGTATTTCTAAAGAATTCATTTATTGTAATTTTTTAATTAAGTTTAGACAAAAATGCTCTTATAATTTACTTAGATTGTTAAAGTACAATAACCTTAAAAAGACATAACATGAAAAGTATATTACTTTATTTATTTTAATTTATTTATTTGATTTTATCTTAACATGGAGTATAAGAAATAAAGAAAACTTTGAATCTTATTGTCTTAAATTAAAAATATATAAAATATATCAAAATGCTTTTTAATTTTATAACTTTAAATATATTATGTAAAAAGTTGAAATAAAAAATGGTCCAAGAAAACAAAAGGAAGAAAAATAGACTAAAAAAATTAGGATAAATAAATTAAAACGAAAATCGTATTAACTTTGGACAACAATAAGGTCTTCAATATAACTTAATTATTTCTTGTATAATTTCCCCCCCTCAACATCTCACATCTTCGTAAAATTTATTTAGCAAGATAATAACTCCTCTTCTTTCTTGTAATGTTGTTTATGAAACAAATTCATTAATCTAAACAGAAAATAACAATTCTAATTAACAATGAGTTTTAGCTAAATAGTATAAACTTGTACGAAAAGAAAATATCAGCAATGCATAGTTTTAATCTTTTTTCTTTAAAACATAAAAATTAAGAAAAAAAAAAAATTATTAGAACACAATCTTCGGTTTACAGTAACATAAAAATTCAAAAAAAAAATAAAAATGTTATATGAATTTTGACCTCTATAAGAAATCAATATCACTAATTCACTCCCCTACTCCCCCCTCCAAAACCTTTAAAAAATAAATAAAACATCAAAATCGAAAATACTATATTTGATATTTATATTATGATCCACTTAATTTCAAATTTACCAAAAAAAATGTCTATATTAAGAATAAAATATTTCCAAGCAAAGTAATTTTGTGTCCTTTACTCAAACTTAATAATAAAGACCTCATATTGTAATGGATAATATTTATCATTTCAACACGATTTTTGTTGTTAAATTAGGACAAATAATATAAATCGCTATTTTGGATTCTCTATTTTGGATATAATAGGTACATAGTTAGCTCCAAATATATTTAATAAAGATATATTTTTCTTTTGTGAAGATACAGAATTAGCTTCCTATGCTTTTTTTTTTTTTTTTTTTTAAGATTTGTGTCCGTCGAGATACATAATTTATTTAATAAAAACATGTTTTTTCTTTGTAAAAGATACAGAATTAGCTTTCGACATATATATATATTGAATATGTCAGAATATATAATTAGATTTTTGATATATTTGTATAAATATGATAAATTAATGTGAATATTTATTTTAGATAAATTAAAATGGAAAAAATAAAAAAGAAGAAGTAGATGTAGGAAAAATAGGAGTGACCGAGCATAAGGCATTTTGAGCGATAACGCAGGTAAAGAGACAAGCCAGCTCACCTTGTTTCCCTTTCCCCTCTATTTCTTCCTCTTTCTTCTACCTTCCACTCTTTCCCCTTCTCTCTGAACCTTCCAGTCTTTCCCTATTCCCATCTCCTTCTCCTCCTTTTCTTGTAAGTATTCCTTTTTTCTTTTTCTGACCAATTATCTCTTTTTATCTTTTTTTAGGATAAACTCAATTGATAGTTCCAATTATCTATTATGTAGTAATTATATTTCAAGATTCTTGCTCCAATAGTTTTAATTTCATCTTTGATGAAACCCCTTTTATTTTTTTTACCAGATCCATCCATATTCAGGTTTTTCATATTTTTTATATTATATTTATTCCCTTGATGAATTTTCTTGATAGGACTCTCCAAAAATGTTGCCTTTATATGAAAATTACACTGTTTTGGATGAATTGTTAGGCAATATATAAAGATGGTTTATGTTGTTGAATTTCTATTTACCTCAATTAAATGGATTATGCATATAGGGAATAGTGTTTGTTTATGTCTTTTATTTGTGATAAAGTTTGAGTCTTTTGTGTGTTTTGGATAATTGAAGTATTGATGAGTGGATTTGTGTCTGTTGGTATTTTAGGGAATTTGATGATTGAGCTTAAAATTTGAGAGGAGCTGTTTGGTTTAAAGGGTTTCTTGAAGGAACTGTAAAGAATGGCGTGCAAAGGTTTTTGGGAGTGTTTGTTGAAGCTCTTGAACTTCTTGTTGACCCTTGTTGGTTTGGCAATGGTGGGGTATGGTATTTATCTATTTGTTGAATACAAAAATCATTCATCCTCCGGGGATGATCACCCTGTTGCACCACCTACAAGTGCTGCTGATGTGATAGAGTTTGGTCGTCCAATGCTTATGGCTGTATCGTTGGCTGATAACATCTTTGATAAACTTCCGAAACCTTGGTATGAATACCCTTTACGCGTTAATGCTTATCGTATTTAATTGTTTCGTGCTTTTGTAGAAGTTGTCTTTAAGATGATTGTGAAGTTGTATTGTTAATTGTACTTGCTAATCGATATTGTTGTGTTTGCTAGTTTTTTTCTCTTACTAAAAAGACAGACTTTTTGCGGTAATGCTTACTCATTTTATTGTTTCGTGCTTCTGTAGAAGTAGTCTTTGAGATGCTAGTGAAGTTGTATTGCCAACTGTATTTGCTAGTTGATATTGTTATGTTTGCTAGTTTTTCTCTTGTTTTTTAGAGGGATGTCACAGTTAAAAAGGATAAGGCAATTTCTTTTAGAGACTTTAAAGATATAGTCAGTTGATTTCCTGATTACGGAAATTGAGAAGATTCTTTTCGACATAAGAGACTATTGTTCATTTAGATGAAACAAAAGTGAACTTAACTTGAGAAGCATCTCTGTTCTCCTGAAATTTTTCAAAGGGCTTTACTATCTGTTCGCTTTGTATTGTGATAAATTGCATTATTTGATCCCCAGTTCTCACCATTGGTTTAGTTCTTCTATTGTACTTCTTGCATTTCAAAGGTACTTGTTTCTCCTCATTGAACTACAAGTTCTTATTACTTCCGTTTTGTCTTTCTTCATGGAGATTATAACAAATCCCATTCACATATTTATGCTTCAACCTATTGTAGATACTCGTGTTACTGCTCCCTCCGTTCGCTTTTACTTGTCACATTTGACTTGGCACACTCATTAAGAAAACAATTATTTACATGGCTATTTTACCATAGTACCCCAATTAAATGATGGTTACTATTGTGTCTTGAAATTAGTTGGGAGAATAAACATATAATGCTAAGGGTAAAATAGGAAAAAAAGTTGGTCTTTTCTCGATGTGTGAAAAATGAAAAGTAAAAGTGACAAGTAATTCTGAGCGGAGGGAATAACTTCTTTGTGGCCATGCCTTCTCCATCTATTATCTTGCTTAGTGCTTCCATGGCCAAAATGAAATGTGGACCCCTTCCTTCAACTCTTTAGAGCTAGCACAGAAACAAGTTGGAATCCCGTTTATCAACACTAAGAATTTCACCGTTGATACACAAAACACTTACCATTTCCTCTTTCTTTCGCCCAAACACATCTTGCATCATTGCAAAAGTCCAGAAGTCTTTATTGACACTATTGTAAGCATTTTCAAATAGCGACTTGCTCCAAATTCCTGCAGCTCCTTTCTTTCTTCTAGAGTCCAACACTTTATATGAAACAAGTGATGCTTCCAACAGTTGCTTGCTTTCCATGAATATCTGGGAGGAGTTACTATGTCATCTACTAAATTAGCATGGCCTAGTGGTTCAATGATGTTGGGTTGAGCACCATGAGGTCTCAGGCTCAATTCCTAACAGAGAGAAATACTAGGTGGTTTCCTCCCATCTGTTCTAGCCTTTGTGGAAGAATTACATGAAATTTGTTGCTGGTGGGAGGTGGCAGGTATTCCGTGGAATTAGTTGAGGTGCGCACAAGCTGGATCGGACACCATGGTTATCAATAAAATGGATCGGACACCACGGTTATCAAAAAAAAAAAAGTAACTTCGCAATAATCTAGTATATGCTTTCAGTTTCAAAAAAATAAATAAAATCTAGTATATCTAGTATAGCTTCCCAGTAGACTAATATGTTTGTAGCCCTTAGTATTTGCTGCACCATCCTTCTGGGTATGGTTGCTATGTGAAAGGAGGTGGTGCTGTGAAAAAATTTCAATCTCATGAATTGTCCCTACAAGTTCTTGACCATGTCAGAACACCCTTGAATAAGAGTAAAGTTAAGTTGTTAGGTCCTAGTGCGTTGTCTCAGATATAATTCTTCTCAACTGCTTACTGCACTTCTTTTTTTGAGATTTCTCTTTTTTGAGCATTCCTTCTTCGTCTTCCATTTGGCTAATTTTAACCTGCCAAGTCAAGTCCTCTACAACAGATAATTGTGTAAAGAAATTCATAGTTGCATCCTATGCTGCTCGGACTCTTCAGAAATGTCATCGGGTACGTGTCGGATCCTTCAAAAGTAGTGTATATTTGGAGGATCTGACACGGGTACAACAACTTTTTGGAGAGTCCGAGCAACTTAGGTTGCGTCTTTTACCCCCTTCCTTCAACTGCAACTGATTCTCCCACTTCTTTTTCTCGACGAAGTTTTTCTCTTTTCCATTATAACCTGCAGTGGGAGATCTTGTATTGCAATCCCCTTCCTTTAAACACGTTTCACCCTAGATTTGTCTGTATCTAATTTCTTGCAGCATAGTCATTAAAGCTATCTCTCTTGATTTCATATTTCCTCATTTTTAGCAATCATTTAGTTCCATCCCCCTTCCTGTGTTTCTGCCTGCCAACTTGTTCATCAACTGTGACATCTCGTTACTTTAAAAAAGCTGGCATCTGGGCTTTAGTATTCTTCCAAATACTTCCTGATTCCATTGTCTAAGATCCCCCTTTCAGATTTCTTATTAGTTTCTTCACATGGTTGAACAATACATACCCTTGAATCTGGTTACCACACCACTGCCTCACCTATTTGCCAAAATCTATTGCTTTCGAACACTTATTCCCAAATCTAAAAGTTGCTCGTAGCATGTTAACCTATCATCACTAAACGGAAGATCTATAAGTCGATGGTTGTCAATTAAAGCTCTGAGATCTATTACACTAGAGAAAGAATCACACCCCATCTCGTTCCCTAGGGGACTTATTGAGTTAAATTTCTTTGAATATCCAAAGTAGTCTTCAAATAGTTAAAAATACTGAGATTTTGTTCTATAACATCCTCTTTGATCCCTCACTCACTGCTGCTTCCCGTGCTCACCATTTCCATCTTTCTTTGATCCCATAGGTACAGTGATCCTCCTGCATTGTCTGTACCATTACCAGGGATCATCTTGTCTTTCACCCATCTCTTTTTACATGCATTTCTAACCATTTTAGTCATGCTCCCAGTCTAACCAAACCCATCACTCTCTTAATGCCGCTTTGATGATGATAGTCCTTTTTCTACCTTATACTAAGTGGGAAATAGATTGCCTCTGCTTCTGTGTTTCTCATGTTCAAGTATTTAACATCTCTAACATATAAATTGGCAGCTTTTGAGGTATTCAATCGGGGATGTTTTGTCTTTATCTGCTGGAGAGTTTAAAGTACATACTGTGAAAATGGTTGGGACTTTCCCCCAAGGAAGTTGCATGCCCCTGTTGTACTATATATAAGGAGCAACTATTAGACCAAACTATGTTGAAGAAGTCGCGTAGTGAATTATCATTATGGTCTACATTATTTTTTAGGTAGAGTTTGAAACTTAATTTTTTTTTCTAAAAAGAGATTATGATCTATAACAAAGAGGAAAAATTACCTCCAACTTAATAAGTCAATTTAAAATTTTGAATTCTTAAAGAGGATGTGAAACCATTTTTAATTATATTTAGTTAATACTTCTATATTTTCTGGTTCGTAGTATTTATTTAAAGCAAGTCGTGACCCTTTTGGGATTATTGATGGCCTATATGTTTCTGCCATTTGGGGGGATGGATTGATCAGTAGTGCTGAAATCCTTTTAAAATGATTGCCAATTCCTTTTATTTTACCTTTTTTGTCAATAAGTTTGGGAAAACTTGCATCGGTTTTTTTCTGAAGAAAGTATATGCAAAAGTTGAATTGGGTGTTTTCTAAGTGTAGAGCGAAATAAACGTGGAAGTATATACAAGGAAAACAAACTACACATGGTTTGCACCTGTTTGTTTGCGTCCATTATTGTATTATAAACAGGACACCCCTTTTGTCGTAATGTGCCTAAGTTTTGAGTGACAAGACTATTCTTCCTTTTATTGCTTGGATAAAGTTTTGCTGGGAGGGGCGACTCATATTTAGTGTTCTACTTCCTTTCCAAGTTCGAATATCATGCTCCAGTGTTTTGGTCGGATTGAACGTGTTCTCCAGGAAACTAATTGACACATTTGTTCTGTTGTAGGTTCATATTTTTGTTTATTGGTGTTGGAGCAGTTCTTGTAATTGTGTCTTGCTGTGGTTGCATTGGAGCGGCAACAAGGAACGGCTGTTGCCTGAGTTGTGTATCCTTATCAGTTGTTCATTCTTCATGATTAGTTTTTTTGTGGAAAACCTAATACATTTTCAAAGAGATATTTATTTCACCAATATAACAGCCTCTCTACTTCATCTGGGGTTGTGGCATGGTCTGCGTACACTCTACCCTCCCCAGACCCCACTATGTGGGAATACACTGGGTATGTTGTATTTATTTCACCAATATGTAGAAATGATGGACGTTATTATGTTTGGGTCCTCTGGGAACATATGATGTAGATCAATAGGAACCTTTCAGTCAGATTTGTGAAATCTTACTTGTATAGCTTTCTGTTTTGAATTTACCTGGATGAGTTTTGGATCATATCGGGCTTAATTCGGACTTGGTCACATGTCAGGGGTGTATGGATTGGATTACATTTCCTATTAACTGATTTTTCTTCTCCTGCCTTAATCCAATAGGCGTTGTGGACTTGTAGAATATCCATGTTACTAGATTGTTCATCTGATTTGTCTTTTCAGTCTCCTACGAAGCATATTTGACACCTTAACTCGGTACAGTACTCCGTGTTGATTTTCTTGTTGATCCTGGTAGAGCTAGGTGCTGCTGGTTTTATGTTCTTTGATAAAAGCTGGAGAGAGGTAGGTGTTTTATAATTTAACAGTTTCACTTTGTAATTATACATTTGTTGTCAGAAAAGTGATGAAAGTCTTTGTCAGGAAATTCCGACTGACAAAACGGGTAACTTTGATACGATCTATGGATTTTTGGATGAACACTGGAAGATTGTCAAGTGGGTTGCCCTTGGTGCTGTTATTTTAGAGGTGAGGTTAAGAATGATTATGTGATCTCTTGTTCCAAGAAAAAAGAGTGGGGAAAAAGGAAGAGAACTTTTTGGTAATCACACCTTGTTGGGTTATGGGTGAAATACAGAAGCTTATGCAACAGTGTTTTTGGTGTTTGCACTCCTCACCATGTTCTTTCACATTCAATTCTATTATGCTACCTATCATGAGCCTTCCGATTTCTTGCAAGCTATTGGTCCTATTCAGATGCATACCGCCACAGTTTGAGTGGTTGTGAATATACTCATGCATTATGATACTCACTGATTTATTCTGCAAAATGTAGTAAAATATAATCCAGTCATCCCTGTTGGTGCAATATACGTCTCCGATAAGTTATATATGCTGTGCCCTTCTATTGTGCCTTAGAGATGTTGGCATGGTCCTAGTGGAAGTCATGGCTGACTGCTGGCTTGACCATATCCAGTATAAGATTTGTGGATTCAGCAGAGAGCATGTGACCTGAATGTTTTGTCCTTTGGTCCCCATATGATACTGTGTCAATCCCCAACCAGCAGGGGTTAGCTATATGAGTCACAATCATTTGTCTTAATCTTTTTTTGAGATAAAAATTATTTATCTTAATCTTCTCTTAGTATTTCTCAGCTTTGGCCGTTTACGTGAGTTGCAGGCTCTTATATTCTTATTGGCCCTCATAGTAAGGGCGGCAAACAGACCAGCAGACTATGATAGTGATGATGAGTACATAGGTGGTCCCAGACAACAAATCCGACAGCCACTGATCAGCAATAGGGCACCACCAAATGCTGCAACTGGTGTCCCTGTTACTGGTACCCTTGATAATCGTCCAAGTAGAAATGACGCATGGAGTACACGTATGAGAGAAAAGGTTTGATCTCTGTTAGCTTCTTTTCTTGCATGCTGATATGGATCATGATGTTAAACCTTCTTAGTTGACTGCTCTTTACGGACTACACAATCTTTTTCAGTTACTTTGAACTCATCGTGATGGTTTTTATAATTTGTATGCTTATTTGTGGTGCTCGATTTCTTTTGACCTTTTCGTGGACTTCGCTGAGATGCCTTTTCTTTTCATTCTCTAAGTATTCAAAATATAATCACAGCAAACCTTTTCTTTTCATCACTCAGGCCTTTTTTAGACCACGAGTGGATTTTTACTTTGAATTTCCTGAAGTTTTAAAAAAAAATCCTTGTGACAGCGTATGAATTATTGTTTTGGTGGTTTGTGCCGGTGACTAGTATGGTTTTTATGTCGTCTCTGTGCCTTAACTTCTGAATATTTGGGAGTTTGGCGAAACCTGGTTCCTGTTTGATAGTACTTGCTATTAAGTTCTTTTTTCTGACTTGAATTCTTGAATGGCTGTAACTCAGTATGGGCTCGATACATCGGAGTTCACTTACAACCCGTCAGAGTCCAACAGATATCCACAAACAGCCGTACAGCCGCAAGAGGAAAAGAAGGGTTGTGCCATAATGTGATGATGGTCTTCTGTAAATTTGGGAGGGCTGATGATTGTGCTTGTCTGTGTAATTTAGTCTGGTGTGAAGTATTTGTGTCTTCTGTAAGCCGCCTTTTCTCTTTGTGGAGTCAGCCTTTAATGTACAAAATACAGTTTTTCGGGATTTTCACTTGTTGTTGACAGTACATTTTGAAGGATAATTCCTCCTCAGTTCATGCTGAGGAAGATGTATTCAGTATTTTAGTGTACGTGCATTTCAGCAACAATTCGTTCAAGTTGTAGAAATGGAACTACCTGAGCTTATATATATATCTATATATATAAAATAGAAGAGGCAACAACACTTTTTCAGTACATCGGGCTGCCCTTGTGGTTTGACTCTTCCCTCGACACCCCCGATTTCAGGAGTTTTAGTATACCGGGCTGCCTTTTTTAAACATGTTGTGGCTTGGCTTCACTTTGGGTTGACTCAAGGAATGTACGAAGGGTACTGTAGTGAGATTAATTATTCTTGTTTTCTTCTCCCATCACAGCTCGATCTAAACTTCTTTCCAAGTAAGAATCAATTCATTCCTTCAGGGTGGTGCGTTCACTAGAAATTAAGTTTGACCTTTTACTTTGTTTTTCTTTTTGTTCGATATGTAAGTGAAAAAGATGATCTTATGTATCCGTAAATAATTTAGGCAAATATTATGACAGATGAGGTGTACCAGAAGATACAGAACATAATATGAAATGCAATTTGTGGAACGTGTTTTTCTTATTTATATTAAGGAAGTCATTTTTCTCATTTTTAAGGAGCTTATTTTCAAAGAAATATGTTTCACCAAACATGAAACAATAAGAAAACATTTATCGAAAAATCTTTTTCTCCGTACCGATCGAGCACACCCCTTGATGTTGCTTCTTTTCTACTTAAAAAGATTTGTCTATGACAGCATCTTGACTTCCAACAGTTGTTTACTCTTTTCGTGTTCCGAATATTATAATTAGGAGCAGAAGATTAATTTAATATATTCCACCGTCCCATATCAATTTTATGAAAAAAGTGTAAAATAAATCATAGAAATAATGTTTAATTATTCATCATCCTCAGAAGAGTGTGTTGCATTAGTGAAGGAAAAAGGTTTGATAAACGTCAACCAAGGTGGTGACACAGTGCTACACTTTTTAGCCATAAAAGGAGATGTATGTGCCTTTAGAGCACTAGTAGAACAAGGTCTTGTTTCGATAGAAGCACTTCGGATAAAAAATAATGTGAAGGGACATACGGCATTGCATGAAGCTGTGAGATATGGACATAAGGATATTGCAGAGATTATGCTAATGCAAGACAGAGATTTAGTGTTTATGGGAGATTATGCTGGAGAAACGCCGCTATATGTTGCAGCTAAATTTAGAAAGGATGAAGTTTTTAGACTTCTTGAGGATTGTGGGAGCGACTGTTTTGCTAAGAGAAATGATGGTCGTACTGTTCTTCATGCAGCTATTGATGGTGAACATTACCGTGAGTAATCTTTGTTCATTCCCTGTATCCTCAGCTGATAGTTCACCATAAACTCTCACATTAAGTTGTTGTAATCAGGTTTGGCAACAACCATATTGGCTTGCTATCCTTCTGTTGCAGAAAGGGTATGACTGCATTGAACTTGTTAGCCACAAAAAGGCCATCATTCAAGAGCGGATCACCGATCATGGTATGTGTTTAGTGATCTTAGCCGATCACCTTCCATTCCATTTCAAGTCATTGGAGCTATAATCTATCTTGGTACGAGTCCATTTTAAAATGCTTTTTTTGTCTACTTTAGAGTTGGTGGTAGTTAAATGTTAGTATAAAGTTAAGCCCAGAAGCTTTAACCTCCTATTGTTACTATTTTGTGATGAGCAGCTATCCCAGAAATGTATGTCGAATGTGAAACTGTAGTGGATCAGGAAGTCCAACATGACGTGAGAGCTGGTATCACCAAACGAAGCAGGTCATCATTATGGTGTAAAACAATATTAGGTGCTATAATTAATCCTCAAGAAAGCATTATTTGGTTTTGTTTTTTCATTTTTTTAACAGCCATTGAAGATAGACTGTTTATAATACGTCATTATTACTTGCGGAAAATGGCTAGGGATTGGGGTAATTAATTGTCCATGTGAATTGTTTGACATTTACTACAGTTGAGCCGAGGGTCTTTTGGAAACAGCCTCTCTACCTCTCCGAGGTAGTGGTAAGTTCTGCGTACACTTTACCCTCCCCAGACCTCACTTGTGGGATTTGTTGTTGTTGAATTATTAGACATTCGAGCAATATACCAATTGCCTATATATGTCTCTTTTTATTACTAATGCATGTTATAATTAATTGATAACCTGTTTCTTCCCTTTCCTTTTCTATTGACGCAATTGGTAATCTGTTGATTTCTTAGCTGAAATGCATGTTTTGGCCGTCCTACTCAAACCCCTCGAGTAGCTTACTTCTTTCTCTGTAGGTTAGAACGGAAGTCATAAATATTAGTAACTTGTGTTTTTTTTTGGGGAATTAAACATTATTTTATTACCAAAAAGGCTTAACATTCTGTACAAATCCAAACCGCATTGGCATCGCGACCAATCAGTTAGCCAAGCTATCAACCATTACATCAAAGGCAACCATGACTGGAGAATCAAAATGGCACTAAGGAGTAAGGATAGTAGAGCTCTGCTAATGTGCTGTTGAGTTTAGGCTTCAAAGATCCTCTCTGACAGATCTCCTGCACTGTTCTTCTAGTTATCCCGTGTCGCTTAGTGGACTTCTCTTGGAAGATCCTGTGGTTCCTTTCTATCCAAATGTGGTAAACTACAGCTGCAATGCTCATTCTGAATATAGTATTTGCTGGTCTCTTCCCTTGGACGACTCGTAGGAGGTGAGAAGGGCCGCATTTCTATAGGCCTAGTCCAGCTCCTCTTGCCATGTTTTTGCTGGTCTAGTGGTACCTTGCCAATTTAAGAGTTTAGTCCATATAAGGCATCGTGCTACCTTGTCCCGTCCTAGAAGTGCCTTCTTGTTCAGCTCAGCACCTCATGTCCACAGCTCAATTAGTTCAATCACCTTTGTTGGTAGTTTAACATGTTTCATTGTACACATTACACCAAAAACGATCTTTAGCGGCAATTAGTTAAATTATGTTTTCTCGGAGGGCATTTGTTAGTGACAATTACATTTTAGCAGTTTCTGTCAATGCCCCTAAAGCCGATAGCGACATTGGATCCAATGCCAATTATCTACTGCCGGTTTTAACATTAGCACTCTTCGTTAAAGTGCATATTTATTGCCATTAAAAACTTCTTTCGATGTAGTGGTGTATTGTTGATTTTTTCCCAGTGAGGTTTACTTCCGATATAATGTTAATAGGTCTTCCATGGTTGAGAGAAGTTGATAGGATAAAACGAAAACATCGACTAGCTTTGATACTAGCAAAAAGATTAATATCGAAAGAAGATTGGAGTTGTTATGCGTTGTCTTCAAGCTCATCTATGGCAAGTCCTATGAATCCCCTAATACAAGCCACAATGCTGGGCAATACTGAAATGATCAAAGCAATCTTAACAGCATTCCCTGAAGTTGCAGATTCACTGGATGAGAATGGCAGGAACATTTTGCACATAGCCGTGGAGCGAAAAAATTTACATCTCTTGAAGAAAAAACTTTTTTTCAAGGATAGCATGTTGACAGAAGTTGATAAAAACGGGAACACCATACTTCATTTCGCATCATGCGTGGGATTTCCATTTTCTTATTCTTCACCTGCTGCGTCAATGCAAGAGTCTACTACTGTTGATCGTGTTGTTTCAGACTTTCCAGTTCTCGAAATAGCTGACCAGATGTCACGGGACGTATATTGGTTTAAGGTAGACTTCCTCATCTTTGTTCGATTAATTACTTTTGTTCTTCAATTATGACATATTTTTATGTCTTTGCTTCATGAAATTCAACCTTTAATTGGTGTTCAAGACACAACATAGTGAAAATTGAGGTATAAAAGATTAATGAAATCCCAGCAAATGATCATAATTATTTTCTCAACGTCTTTCATACCATAAATAGGAGGAACTAACAATCAAGAGTTTGCACTATCCTGTTGAGCAGCATGTAAAGTTGGATTGCTTACCGCATCTAAGGTACCGCGAAAATTTTGATGGGAAGACAGCTGATGAGTTATTCGAAGAGAATCAATCACTTGCACCTGAGAAAAGAGGCAGCAAAGGGGTGTCTGGATACGATGAACAGTATCATAGTAGTTGTAGTCCTCTTCTGCACAGTGAGTTATGCAGCTTTGTTTACTCTACCTGGTGGTTTCGATCAAAATTCTGGCTTCCCTGTTCTTGATAAAAACGATACCTTGTTCAAGTTTCTAGTCCTCGTTTATGCAGCAATATTTTGTTCCTTTGCATGTTTGGCAACTTTGTTATCAGTCCAACAATCCAGGTTCAACACCGAAGACTTTTACATCGTGTTGCCTTTGAAAGGTTTTGTTGCCTCTCTTGGTTTGATGTTGTCTGCCGCGTTTACTATCACTGCTTCTGCACACGCAACAAGGTCAAATCCTCCTCCTTACTTTCCCTATTGTATATGGGTTACACTGTTATGATTCTCATGTTACACAATTTATATTTTGCTATTGTCGACTTGTTTTTTAAACAACGTATGCCATGAATCCACTATCTGAACTCTTACCACATCCCATTTTATTCATTGTTTGTACTAAATTTTTTTAACGTACATACATGATTTGAGTCTAAGCTATTGACTCAATTGAATACATACATGCACAGTACATCTCTCCCATACTAAACGTTTCATGTATATATACAGCGCTTACCCTCCCCACCCCCCCCACCCAACCCAAAGGCTTCATATGCTCTAATCAATGCGTTGAAGAGTTGAAAGGTTAATTTTAAACAATGCTGCATAATTCAACACTATCACAGTAGTTGAGAAGATTGATGGAGATTTTTACTCCACGGAGCAAATGATGGTACAACAGTGAACATAAAGGAGTGAACATAGTGCTTCCATGGACAATCCTTTGCGGGTATATATATATATATTCGAAATGCTATAAAGCGCAACTCAAGTTTCATGATACGAAAGTCAAAATCAGACTAACGAAAAAAAAAAAGACATAGTGATTTGTTATATGAGTCTGTTATCCCTTGCATTATGGGTGTTGATGCGTCTTGAAATCCTAATTGCATTAACTAAGAAAAAGACATCATGATGTAAGTCTTTTATTCATTGCATTATAAATATTGTTTGCATCTTAAAATACTAATTGCAATAATTCCGCTGCACCATAAAAAATCAATGATAACAAATAACCATTCTGGAACAATTGTAAAAATCATTGCAATGAGACTATTGATGGAAAATGTTGATATGTCATGGAGCATTCTTATTAGGTAATATTAAACATCAACAAAAAGAAGATTTCCTTTGTAGTACTATCAAGCTCAATTTTATCCTTCCATAGACCTTTTGGTCCACACATATTCTTATCGTTAGTAAATTGTCTTTTATTTGCTCTCTTTGTTAATGAAGTTTTAGTGTCAAATGAGTTCATTTCCTGTGTTCAAATATTTAGAGAAAAATAAAATAAAATTTGCCCCGCAACTAGTAGTTTAAAATTGCGATATAGAACTTTGTTAGTGAGTTGAACGATGGTTTTGTTTTCTAATTATGGGTAAAACTAATCAAGTGTAATAAATTAAATGACAATTTTATTGTATCACTTTTTGAATGTACTATAAGTAATTATTGTGTTTAGTAAGGTAAATTAGGGACTAATTATTATACTTATATATAAGAGTGAATAAGATAATATTGGTAATCCTCACAAAAAAGATTATGCAATATAATTGTTACATGTGTCTATTACTTTGTCTACACATTATTATTTTTGTCCTCATTCATTATTTAATGATCATTTTCATTTGGACCTTTATAATTGGATTAGCTAGAAAATAACTAATCTATTTATTGAATTTCTAAGGTGACAATTATTTTGGGATGAAGGAAGTATCAAAGCTTTTCTTACTCTTATACAATCTCACATGAGTTATAAATCATAATTCATAGACAACATATCAAAATATTGTAAACTGTCAAATTAATAAATTAAATATATTCATGTTTCTTTTATAACTACATATACATAATTTTACAAAAATTCATTGATCTGATAAATTAATAATAGTAATAACTAACTATTCTTTGATGACAATATTTTTACTTTAATCATGAGTCTATTTTTGTAAAATTTAAAATTGTAGATTTTTTTTTTAAAATATAAAAAATTATGGACCAATATTTATATTAAGAAATTGAAATCATAATATGCAATTTTGTGCCAACCATAGCGATAATATAAAGTATACAAATGTTATATAATATGATTAGACATAAAGTATTATAAATATTTTTAGTTTATCTAATTTCTATTTCAATAACTTAATGCATCAAGAGTAAGGAAAAAATTTACAAGTTGAATTTTTAAAATTAATTTTGGGCCTGAGCTTAGCACAGATCGAACAACACTAGTTTATACGATACACACATACATATAATAATTTGATGAAGTAATCATTATCTTGAGTTAGTGACCATAATTATGGGGTAAAACTAATCAAGTTTAATAAATTAAATAATAATTTTATTATATCACTTTTTGAATATAATAAGTATGGTAAATTAGGGACTAATTTATACTATACACACACATACATATAATAATTTGATGAATTAATCATTATCTTGAGTTGGTGACCAAAATTCTCTTTTATGCATAATCTTTTTCTTGATATATATATATATATATATATATATATATATATATATATATATATATATATATATATATATATTAGGAAAGTTACCAAAATTAAGTACTTTCTTAAGACTATATATTTGAGAGAATTCTATAATACTTTTCACGATCTTTAGATTTTTGAGCATTACATCATATAATATTCTTCAATGGCTTCTATAAAATTCTCCCTTCAATCAGTTTTGCTACTTTGCCTGATTTTATTTTTCCTGCTAGCCCTTCATCGTTGTATGTCCATATTTATTTCTTTTAAACTTAATTTTTTGTTGTTGTTGTTGTTGTTATTGTTATTATTATTAATAAAAAAAAGATAATGAAACAATATTAAAATAGATTTATGTACAACTTCTAACCTCGATTTTATCCTTCCCCAGACCTTTTGGTCTATACGTATCCTATATTTGTATCGTTAGTAAATCGTCTTTTATTAGCTCTTGTTGTTAATGGAGTTCCAGTATCAAATGAGTTCATTTCATGTGTCCAAATATTTTGAGGAAAAACAAAAAAGAAATTTCCCATAGAAATTGAATTTTGTTAGGGAGTTGAATGAGATTTTGTTTTCTGATTACGGGTAAAACTAAGCAAGTGTAATAAATTAAATGACTAATTTTATATACCATTTTATGAATATATTTTTTAAATATATGTATTTTATATTAAGAAATATTTTGATAGATTAATTATCAACTTGAGATAGTAATCAAAATTCTCTTTTGTGCTATATATATATATATATATATTTGATTAATTAATCACCAGCTTGAGATAGTGACCGAAAATCTCATTTGAGAGTAATCTTCATATATGTGTGTGTGTTAGGAAATAATTTGATATATTAATCATCAATGACTACAATTCTCTTTATGCATAATCTTTTTATACATACATACATACGTACGTACGTACGTATGTATGTATGTATGTTAAGAAATAACTTGATAAACTAATCTCCAGCTTAAGATAGTGATCAAAATTCCCTTTTGTGCATAATTTTTTTTAATTTATGTATTATATTAGGAAATAACTGGATAAATTAATATCCAGTTTGAGATAGCGATCAAAATTCTCATTTGTGCATAATCGTTATGTGTGTGTGTTTTAGGAATTAATTTGATATAGTAATCATCAGTGACCACAATTCCCTTTTATGATCAAAATTCTCTCTATTGTACATAATATATATATATATTAGGAGGTAATTTGATCAATTAATTATCAACTTGAGATAGTGATCAAAATTCTCTTTTGTGCATAATTTTTTAATATATATATTATATCAGGAAATAACTTGATAAATTAATTACCAACTTGAGATAGTGATCAAAATTTTCATTTGTGCATAATCGTTATATATGTGTGTGTG
Source organism: Capsicum annuum (assembly GCF_002878395.1). Classification (NCBI taxonomy): domain Eukaryota; kingdom Viridiplantae; phylum Streptophyta; class Magnoliopsida; order Solanales; family Solanaceae; genus Capsicum; species Capsicum annuum. The sequence continues at coordinate 15,161,251 of NC_061111.1, forward strand.
CGTGTGGGTGTGTTTTAGGAAATAATTTTATATAGTAATCATCAGTGACCACAATTCTCTTTTATGCAGATCCCCTTTATATATATATATATGGAAATAACTTGATAAATTAATCTCCAGCTTGTGATATATAGTGATCACAATTTTCTTTTGTACATAATTTTTTAATAGATATACATATATATTAGGAGATAATTTGATCAATTAATCATGAGTTTGAGATAGTGATCAAAATTCTCTTTTGTGCCTAATCCCTTTTAACCTATATATTAGGAAAATTATCAAAATTAAGTACTTTCATAAGACTATATATTTGAGAGAATTTTATAACATTTTCACCATCTTTTAACTTTGAGCATTAAATCATATATTCTTCAATGGCCTCTACAAAATTCTCCCTTCAATCAGTTTTGTTATTTTGCTTGATTTTGTTTTCCCTACTGGCCCTTCATCACTGTATGTATACCTATTTATTTTAAATTTATTTTTTTATTTTTAAATTTAACAAAAAAATAATAATGGAGCGACATTGAAATAGATTTACGTACAACTATCAACTAAAAAGATAACATGCCTTGTTTTTATTGTTATTTTCATTTTTTTATGTACGATTATCTGTTTTTATCTTTTAATTGATTTGACAGTATAAAAATTTTAAATTTTACATTATTAGCACATAAACATAAGTCTCTATATGTTATTCTATCTCAATTTCGTTAAATGCAGGTGATGAAAGTAGACGAATTAAAACAGAAGATAAAGTTGATTTTTGCCTTCAAATTCCCGATAAGCCAGGTCAATGGTGTTGTGCAACAGCTTTTGGTGAAGTATGCGGCTTTCCTACTGCTCATGAATGTGAAGCAACCTGTTAGCAACATGTTCAACTAGTGACAACATTTTAGAAATAAAAATAATAATGTCAATTAATTCGAAAAAGTATTATGATTTATTTCAATGAGTACTCTTGAATTTGGGTTTTATATTGCTATTTATGTTGATGTACAAGTAAACTACAAAGTTGTGATTTTAATTCATAAAATTCAACTACAGTTATTATTATTTTAAATTTATATATACCTACATCATATTTATCTTACTTTTTGTCTACTTGAAATTGATTTTTTTTAACTCTCAACACAAAAATGACTTTCTAATTTGTTTCGGAAAATAAATACTATTTAAAAATAATTTGAATTAAAAAAAAATCAGTAGTTATTAACTTGTGATATTCTTATGAATTGAACGTTCTAATATCAACCAAAAATAATTTCTAAAATATATTTTAGAAAATATTCTTGAGCAATAATTAATATCTGATGAAGCTTTTAAAAAGTATTTCAAAAAAATATTATTTTTTTTTTCAAATGCTTGATTAGATATCTTATTTATTTAAAATAAAAGCACTTTTGATTTCGAAAACTTGAGCAAACATTTTTTGAAATTGCGTAAGTTTGCCCTCATCAAAAAATTGGTGGAATATTACTCTCTCGAGAAATTTAAAGAAAATGTGCCATTTAAGTCTTGAATTAAGGATTGATGATATTAACCAACTCAAAGGGTTAAACATAATTAAGAAACTTGATTAGATTAATTGCGGACTTGATTAATATTTTTCAAACTTTCTAATCTTTTCAAAAATAGAAATCACCAACACCCACAAAACTTTCCTTTCTCTGCAAATCAATCGTCTCTTATCTCTTTCTCTCGCTAGTTTCTTTCTCTAAGTTCTCCCAACCAACAACTTTCTAAATTTCTCCCTTCAATCTTCTGCAACTTCAACCTCTGACGACAAATAGTTTTGAGTTCTTGCCCGTTCCTTTTTGACTTTCAACCGTCAGTCGACGTGACAACATTCTCCGGTGATAAGTTCGAGTTCTTCATCGTTTCTTTTCGATTTTTACAGGTAAAAAATTAGGGCTTTTTAGTTATGAATAAAATGAGGAACTTGAGTTAACTTCTCTTCTAGTATGAGTAAATAATTTCAATATTTATTGCTTAAATTTACAATGGGGACTCAAAAATATCCTAATTTGTGGTATTTCTTTTCTTTTCTTTTCGAAGTGAAATATAATTTTTTATTGTTACTATAGTTCTTGTTGTGGAATATTATTGTAAAAATAGCAAGAGTTGAATTTTAATTTTTTTTAGAGACATCTTTGTGACAAAATTTAACAAACGACTGTTGATTTGTTGGTGTTTGTTATTTTTTTTTTTTGATGTTTTTTGTTATTTGTGTTTGTACAATATTGAAGTTGTTGGTAAATATTGATGTTCTTAGTGTGTGTTACTTAGGTGATTTTAGTAAGTAAAATTATAATTTTTAATTGAATTTCTCATTTGAGTGTATTTGCTACTGTTTTTTTTTCAACAATGGATAGAACATGTAATATGAATCCAACAAATGAGTAATTTGTTGCAACATATATGACTAATCTGTTGCAAAAGATGAGTAATCCACAACATGTGGGTAGTCTGTTGCAACAGATGAGTCATATGCTGCAACAGATTATTATCTGCTGGATTCGTATTATAGTGTTGTAACATGAATCCAATATATGGGTCATCTGTGGCAATAGATTAGCCATATGTTGCAACAGATTACTCACTTGTTGCAGCAGATGACTCATATGTTGGATTCATATTGCAGATTCTATCCATTGTAGCAGTAGCAGATACACCAAATAAGAAATTCAATAAAAATCATAATTTTACTTACAAAATTACCTATTAAGTAATGTCTAAGTGATATACGAACAAAATTTGACTTAAATTTTTTTTTAAAATTTCAACAGGGGCTCAACGAATAAGTGAAACACATAAAAAATTTTATGAAACAGGTAAAGAAGACAAAAAAGTATATCATACATCAAATGCAAAAGGATCAAGGGGACAAACGTTGAGTTCTCCTAAAAGCGTTTAAGTTCCCTAATATTTTAATTGTTTTCTAATAGATGACCCATCTGCTACAACATATTTTCTATCTGTTTGGTAATTTCCAATAGATGAGTCATCAGATGCAATATGTAAGTCATCTGTTGATTCAAATTAAGCAATTATTAGTAATAACTAAATTGAATTAGATAAGATTAAAGACGTCTTTAAGACAATGGGACAAACATTTGAGTTCTCCTAAAAATGTTTGAGTTCCCTAGTATTTTAATTATTTTTCAACAGATGACCTATTTTTTGCAACAAGTTAGTCATCTGTTGCAACAGATGTTTATAACATATTAGTCATTTGTTGAATCAAATTAAACAATTATTAATAATAACTAAATTGATTTAATTAAAATTGAATACAAGTATTTAATACAAGGGGACAAATGTTTGAGTTCTCCTAAAAATATTTGAGCTTTAGTATTTTAAATTGCTTTTCAACATACATCCTATCTATTTAATAATTTTCAACAGATGAATTATAGGTTGCACCAACTTAGTCATCTGTTGAAACACATGTCTATATCTGTTTGATAATTTTCAATAGATGAGTTATTGCAACAGTTTAGTCATCTGTTGCAACATATGTCTATATATGTTTGGTCATTTTTAACAGATGTCTTTATCTGTTTGGTAATTTTCAACAGATTACTCATCTGTTGCAACGTGTTAGTCATCTACTGATTCAATTTAAGACATCATTAGTAATAACTAAATTATTTTAACTAAAATAAAATATGAATTAATAAGTTCAATTACAGTTTCAATTAATCTCATGATAATTACATGATCAACTAAGTATGTTCGTCCTGAGTAGAGTGATCAATTGACCAATTTTATTTGAAATAATTCAAACTAAATCATCATTAGAAATATCTATATTGATTTAACTAAAATTAAAGACGAGTTAGTAAGTTCAATTACGATTTCAATTAATCTCATCGTAATTACATGATCAATTAAGTGTTTCGTCCTGAGTACAGTGATCAATTGATCAATTTTATTTGAAATAATTCAAATTAAGTCATTATTAGTAATAAAAAATTTATTTAACTAAAATTAAAGATGAACTTACAATTTCAATTAATCTAATAGTAATTACACGATAAACTAAGGGTATTCGTCATGAATAGAGTAATCAATTGACCAATTTTATTTGAAATGAATAAAATTAAGCCATTATTCATAATAACTAAATTGATATAATTAAAATTAAAGATGAATTGATATATTCACCTACAATTTCAATTAATCTTATAGTAATTACATGATCAACTAAGTGTATTTGTCTCGGGAAGAGTGATCAATTGACCAATTTAATTTGAAACAATTCAAATAAAACCATTATTAGTAACAACTAAATTGATAAGTTGTTGGTATTGGTAAAAATGGTGTATTGATAAATGATGATTTATTATTGTTTCTATTGAATAAACCTTGCTATTGATTTATTTTTTCAACAGATGAATAATCTGTTACAACAAATGAACAATCTGTTGCAACAGATGAACCATATGTTACAAAAATGAATCAATTACTCCAATAAATGATTCATATGTTGCAACAGAAGGGTCATCTACTGCTACAAATGGACCATATTGTAACACCCCGTAAAATTTCTGAGTCCTTAGAGCTTCTAAAGCATGCCAAGAAAGGCTTAACACTTAGAAAATTTGGCTAAGTGTTGAAACTTTTCCATTCCATAAGCCTTTGAAACTTTGACGATTTATTTCGTGACCTTCCCGACCTCCAATTCTTAATTTTCTTATTGCGTTGTGATGGGGCAAGTCAAGAGTACATTCCGGGTGAGTTTCAAAATTTTTAGACGATCCTAAGGTAGTGTTTGGGTTGGCAAAACAGCAGCTAAAGGCTACAGAGGGGTGCTGCCCAGCTTAGAGCCTTGTCCCCCTCAGTAGCAAGGCGCCGCCCAACCTACAAAAGGCTCTGGGAAAGGCCCCGCCTTTCCATAGCCCTTGTGCCCAGTTTTTCAGCATTTCACTTCCGTGCTTCCAAGGGCAATTTGGTTAAATCCCACCCCTATATAAGCTTTCTTAACACGAGATTCAATAAATTTTCACCCAAAATATAAGGTTTTCTCTCAATTTTCCTCAAGAAGAAGAATAAGGGTTTCTATTGAAGATTCAAAATCAAGGAAATTCCTCCATGAATCTTTCAAGAATCATATGTCAAGGTATGTTGGATGTTGATTCTTGGGTTCCTTCCACCCAAGAATTCCAAGAGTCCTTTTTTAAATTCAAGATTTTATGTTTATGAGTTTTTCATGATTTATGTGGTTTGAAGTTGAAGCCCATGTTAATATTATGTTTTAATTCATGTTGTAATCATAAAGATGCAATTATTGACCTTAGTATGTGTTTGTTATGTGATGTTCATGATAAAGTCCTTTAAAAAAATATTGAATTATGTAATTATGTTAATTTGGTGTATTGAATGTTGTATGGCCAAAGGTTGCTTCCCACATGTTTGATAAATTGCTTATGTGAAGAAAACAGTGTCATTGCAACATGAAGTATGTTATTCCCAAGCATATGTCAACTAGTGCATGCTAAGTGTTTGTTAAAAGACCTAAATGAATGAATTTTTGTATGTTGCATGTATTCCTATTCATGTGAATTCCTTGTTGGATGAGTTATGAGACAATAACATGCTTCCCTTTACAATTACATGTTTAAGATTCCCAAGTGCTCGAAATGATGCTTCATTGGTTATGTTGCGAATGATAGTCTATTGTCATGTCTTATTTATTTATGCTATCGAGTCCTGGGGTATTTAATACCTGAAAACTTAGCTGCTAGTCTAGAGCCGAGTCAGTCTCAAGATAATCTCAGTCATGCTATGATCAGTATGTCTCAGTCAGTAACAGAAGTTAAGAAAACTCAGCAATCCCAGTATTCGTTCTAATCAAGTTTAGTATTCTGTTCAGACCTTAGTAGTATTCCGTCAGTCAATGGAACTAAGTGAACTCAGTCAGATCAGTCAAGTAAGATAATCAGTAACAGATTTAGCTCAGTATAGTACGATCTAAGAATCAGTTCAGTGTCTATTCAGTTAGGAGTAGGATTTAGCATCGAGCGAGGGCAGGGATGACGGCTTCCCCATTATTTTAGGTAGAGTTGTTAATAACAATTGTTGACACCTAATTTTTTCCCTCCACAACTACGATTAATCTCGAGTTTCTTCGATTTTCAATAAAATTGCAACAATTATTTTTTCCAAATAAATGCATTTTAAAATATGTATTTGGGATAAATTTGTTATTTAAGTGATAATTATATATTTTTGTATTTACATATGCGATATTGTATAAACGATGTCATTTAAATGAACATTTTCATCAATATCAAATTTTAATTAAGGATAATCTTTGAAAATAAATGTAATGATCAAAATCTTGATTTAAATATAACTTATTCTCAAAAATAATTTATTTGAATAAATATTTATTCAATTTTATCAAATCAAGAAGCTCAGGATTAAACAAGGTGTTAATTCGTATCGAATTTCGATTTGATTTAGTCAATTTATTAAATTTGACTCTAATTGAAATCAAATAGGCCTCAATTGTAATGCAATTGACCTATGAGATATTCAATTTGGTTAGAGTTTAAATAAGTTGCCTAAATTATAATCTTAATCCCCAAATTACCTTTTCCTAAGTGGGATTATTTTAATCCAATTAAATTTAATTAGGGCAACATTCCACAATTTCAACCCACCAAAAACAACCCCCAACAGCCCATTTAAATATCAACTTCCCCAGCCCAAAATCAAATACAACTCCAATCCCTCATCAAGACCAATAACATATCAGCCAGCCCAATCTTCAATCCAATAACTCCTGACCCGGCCCATGTCATCTCCTCTTTCCTCAAATAACCTTAAAAACAATATAACCAAGGTACAATCGACTTCTGTCCTCTTCAACGTACAATGACCATGCTCCATCTGTGACCCGTCTCAGACCTGAATCCATCAAACCCATCAACAACATCAAACAATCCGATATCAACCCCAACGATTTGAATTCTACCCGTAACCATGTCCGCTCCAACGGCTAGAGGCTAAAAATTTTGGGATGAATGGTACAAAATCGTACATAGTTGCTCGATTCTCATTGGTTGGGGGAGAAAAATTTCATTCCTTCAATTCCATTGGTTGGAGAATTTTGGGTTTCATCAAGAAGATTCCAAAATTAGTTCAATTGGCTGGCGAAAAATGCTTTTGGGAGTTCAAATTTTGAATTCCCGTTTGGGGAGAATACCGAAATTATCCTCATTTGAAGCCCTAAAAAACCCTAGTTTATTCTCTATAAAAGGAGGGGGGAAAATTCTAGGGTCTGAAAGATGGTTTCAAGAAATTAGAGTGAATTTTTTTTTTGGTTCTCTCTTTCTCTTTCGGGAGCCAAAGAATTCTAGAATCCAAAATTGGGGTTCAAAAATTTTGTTGGGAATCCTGAAAACAAAAGTTTTTTTTTTTGTGAAAATCTTCTTGTCCACTTTTTCTCTTTGGAATCTGGTCGATCAACTAGAAATTCCAGAGTCGACAGCGTCATCTCCCGGTGGTAACGGTTCTGCTGATAGCTCGGGTTCCTGTTTTGCTGCCCCAAAGGAGGTAAACATTCCCTCTCCCCTTTTAACTTATCGTTTTCTTCTCCATCCCTCTTTCTTCATAGAAGTAGTTATCTGTTTGTCGATGAATGAGGCTAGGTTGTCTGCTGTAAAGGCCTTAAGGGCTATAGGTTTCTATGAGTGTAGTAAATGTTGGATTTCAGTTAATTTGGAGTAGTGTTTGTTTTAAGTTGTTTAATGGGTGACTGCTATTATATCTATCTTGGCATCGATTTTTTCATTTGCGCGTGATATCGCTGAGTCTTGCTTGCGTTTAAAAGCTATTTCCATAACTAAAAGTTTCATATTTTTGGGGGTTGAGGAGGTTTTGTTCGTTGTTAGTAGTTGACATTGTTAGCTGGTAGCATCATTAGCGAAACCTTCTCTTGAAGTTCTGGCCGTGTGCTCCTTATGGTAGAATTATAAAGTTTGTTTTTTTTGGGAATTCAGATTGAGAACTCTGAGAATTCGTTTTACCTTTGAGCTTTCTATGTTTACTGTGTGTCTGTATGATTTACTCGCAACTTACATGGTGCCTTTTGATTCATGATGTCAAAAGGGGCCTGTAAGTTTGCATAATATCAATGCTGAGGATTTCCAATATTCTAAGTCTTATTCTTTTACATTATTCGATAAAAAGGAGGGAGGGACTTGTTTAAGTTTTCAAGCTGATCAAATAATTTTGGAATCCAATTAGGGCTTGCTCCTTCATCATTTTATTAAGACTACATATCTTGTCCAAATGGTTACGTCGTTGCCAGACTGCTTCACCTCCTGCCTTTGTTCTATTTCTAAAATGTGACTAGCAGAGCTTAAGTTTGCTTGAGTCGCAGAGGAGTTTGGATTGATATAACGTCACTTTCATCCCAAGTTTATAGTTCAGTTGTGGCATGATTGTTTGTTGCTTCGCGAATTTCCTAACTATGATGGCACAACTCACTTTGAATCGACTGTAGATGACGTGCTCAATTTGTAGGCCGAAATAACGGGAAGAGATCGAGTTTCGAAACCCGTCTCTCCAAGTGTTGCACTAATTGATAAACTTTCTCTTATTTTCTTTTGATTCAGTATCATTCTCCTGAATATATAAATAAGTTATTCTTTGTCATAAACGCGTGATTATGTAGGAGCCTACTGGTGAATTTCAAAGTTGTGCATTCTATTTCTCAAAGTTCTTAAAATGGATAATTTGGATCATCCACTATGGATGGATGCCAATTTATTTTTCATTAATTTCAAACTCCCTGATTGATTTATGTTTCTTTAAATTATTTTACATATCATTTTATATCTTTTGTGTGTTGGTTGAAAATTTAGAATGGGCATTAATTCATCCATTGTTTCTTTGCATGGATCTGCCTTTGAGTCCAAACGGACTCTTTCCCGTTAGTGCATTATCAATTTGGGCCATTGAGGACCATCCCTTATGAGCCGATCTCAAAATCCCTAAAAAGACAATCACGTGGCAAACGAATACAAGGTGCCAAAAGAAGAAGTAGATCAAAGTTCCATCTTTGAAGCCGCTACGAGACCCAAAAGTCTCATTTACCATTTTGTCCATTTACTCATAGTCGTCTTTATTAATTTATTTATTTATTCATTTAGGCCTCAAAGCCAAAGTTGTACTTAATACAGGTGAAGTGAGACTCGAGCTAAAGGCTCAAAAACATAGAATTAGGGCAGGTGAAAAAATGGGTTGAAAATCCAACTAGATTAGGACAGAGTCGATGGTTTGGGCTTAAAAGCCTAAATCACTACTTTCCCGTTTTACCCCTTTCCCTTTCGTTTACTTGTTTGCTTGTCTCTTTGCGAATCTAGTTAAATCCCTAACTAAGTCGCTAAAAAATTGATTTCGCAAAAACCTTTTCCTTAATCAATTTATTTTTCAATAAACCAATTTTTCAAAGTTAATCAAAAGAATGTTTTCAAATAGATCGGATAAACGCAAGTTAGCGGACGTTTTAGGTTCCTAACACCTTCCTAAAATGTTAATAGGAACTGCTTACTCAGAATCTCTAACTTAAACGATTTTTCTGTTTGAATCGTCTAAGTATTTTACAAAGGTTTCTTAATTTATTTTCAAAATTAAGTGGCGACTATCAAAAAGTCAAAATTTCTCCGCAAAATAGAAATGGTGACTCCGCTGGGGATTTTTAACTAGGTCCTAACCAAATGTTTGATTTCATTTTTTGATTTACTATTTATGTGTTTATATGTTTCGATTCTGTAAAGTTTAATTATTGCATCTCATGGCATATTCCTACATTATTTAAACTGTTTTGGGGTTTTGTGGATGTTTCGCCCCTATTGTTCAATTCCAAAATGTGTTGGAAATACGAAGGGCTTATTAGCACGTGAGTCATTTGACGCTGTTCGTATTTTCAAACTCAAGTTGTCCACTTGAGAACCAGTGTTCAAACCCACTCTAGACACCGAGGATAGAATGAAACTAAAACCCTATTTTAGGCATGAGCCTAGGATGACCCAATACTCGAGCAGGGTATTGGGCCCATTAGAAAACTTTCCCTGCGTCTATTGATGCTGATTCAATTACAAAAGAATTATATTTATGTGTTGAAAAAAAATACATGCTTGTCTAAATTCAATCCATTATCCTTTGGGGGTCGGCAAAAGCTTGATTTGCTTACTTTTGTAAGAAGAATTGAAGCAAGTTAAGCAAGAAATTGATCGATTTGGTAGGTTACATCTAAGGTACAGTTTACAGACGTCACCAATATAAGAAATGAATAAAGCTGAGAAGACGAAGGCTGATAGAAGAAACACTCAGGAATTAGTATTTTCTATCCCCTGCGTGGGACCTTATCTTCTTTCATGTTATTTTCCCTTTTTACTAAAGATTATATCCCTCTTTTGTTATCGTTTGCAAGAATTTATGCCCTTTTCGTGTCTATTTAAGTTGGGGGATAATGGATTGATTTTAGGGAAGCATATATTTTCTTCAAAATCGTTAGGCTTGAACCCTTGGCTCAAAAAAGGGTCACCCCAGTTAGGATATGCATTATCATAATGTTTTGTGTAATATAATTGTCTTATGTGCTTATGTGTGTTTGTTTGGATCAAAGGCAAGTTTATCCACTGTGCTCCTATGGATGAGTTTTTCTACGACTCAAACAACTCTACGTGGTTATTTTTTGTCAAAATATTTTGCATTACTTATCACATACGGAAACTAACACATCTGCCTTTGAGTTCTTTTACTTAATAGATAATAGAAACTACTCCGTGTTGATATAAGCTGGCAAAACATCCCTACTTCACCCGATAAAAAGCGCATAAAATCTCATCCTCTGACCATTATTCAATAATGACTGGAAATGATGAAGAAAACACATTGACCATCAGGGACAATGTAATAGTGGAACAGAGTGAGATGATTTCGTAACTCACAAGAAAATTAGAAATGCTTCAGGAGGAAATAAATCGCACTCAAGATTTGGCTAACCGGCCATCACCGTCAATGCCCCCGCTCTAGGAGGACATGGGACTCCACTCCAAATTTCTCCCCTCAATACACCGATTCTCGGGAATCAGCCAAATAACATATCATCCTTCTCCGCTCCTCCATTTGTCCAAAACGCTAATCGTGAAAATAATCCAGATGCCTATCATCCACAAAATCCATCTCTAACCCCACAAAACCCATCTCTAAACCACTCTCAAATTCCATAAAAACCTTTCTAATTTCCATAACGTCCACCCCACCCACCAACCCACTTCGTTTCATCTGCAAAATTAAGCCTTCCTTCCAAATCCTCTCCATGCCATTATATCCCCTGATATCTATAATCCTTTTCCTAATCCCGAGATGGACCATTTTGAGGAGAAGGAGAAAGAGTGGAGGACCGAGCATGAAATGAAGTTGCTAGCTATGAATGAAGAGATCATGAGAATCAAAGAATCCCATGGAGTGAGGGACCACGATGGTTTAGGGTATGATGATTTATGTGTTCACCCTGGGATAGATCTACCAGAAGAGTATAAGGTCCCTAAATTTGACGTGTTCGATGGCATCGAAAATCCAATGGCCTATCTGAGAAGGTATTATGATCAAATGGTGAGGGTAGGAAAAAATGAGGCATTATTGATGCATTTGTTCAGCCGAAGTTTAAGTGGCAAAGCCTTAGAGTGGTTCATGTCTCAGGTTCTGAAAAGATGGTCTGGTTGGAAAGCATTGGCCAAGGGTTTCCTTGACAGGTTCGCATTTAATATTGAGATAGTCCCTGACCAATACTCAGTAGATCGGATCAAACAGAAGAATAATGAGTGTTTTTGAGACTATGCCTTTCGTTAGAGAAAAGAGGCTGCTAAAGTACAACCTCCCATGTCTGAGGAAGAAATGGTATTAGTTTTCTCTCACGCACAGGAAGGAGAATATTATACCAGGTTTGTGTCCGCGGTCAGAGAAACTTTTGCAGACTTAGTAAAGATTGGGGAATCGTTAGAGGAAGGCATTCAAATAGGAAAAATTTGCGAAAACCCCAACATCATCTGAATCTTCTGCATTCTTAAAGAAGAAAAAAGAGGATGTGACTGTGGTCTCTACTGATTTTGTTGATAAATTGAAGAGGAAATTCAAGACTAGGAATATTCTTTCCTCACCACCGTCTCCTAATTTTCAGCCTGTATTCTACGCCCATCCCCAATATCAAGTTCCAAGTCCAAATATTTTACCCCAGTACCAAGTTCCACAGCCAAATTATCAGCCTCATACTCAAGGTACTTTTCAAAATAACCAAATAAACGTCCAAACGTCTCCAAATTATCATCAAGTACCTCCTCCTGGAAATCAGAACCATTGTAACCCTCCACGTCCAAACTTCGAAAAGAAACCTCCACGAAACTTCACACCGCTAGCTGAAAGTCATACCCAGCTCTTTAGAAGATTGATAAAAGCTGGTTATTTGTAATAGATCCAGCCAAAGCCTATCAATTCCAACTCCTGATTTTATCATCCTGATCAAAATTGTGCCTATCATTTAGGAGCAGTGGGCATAGTACCAAGGATTGTATTAACTTTAAACATAAGATCCAAAATTTGATTGATCAGAAGGTCATCACTCTTCAGTCGCCGACACCAAATGTTAACAGTAATCCATTGGCTAATCATGGGGGACCTACAGTTAATATGTTTGAAATAGAAGGTGAATGAATGTCTATCAAGGCCATCACAAAGGTAGATTTAGAAGGACTCAAAGGAATAAAAGAGGTGGAGAAGATAGAGGAAGTTGTGGCCGCCTTAAGTAAGGATTCAGAAAGAATTATCAAGCCTGTTATGGTCCCAGAAAAATCTTTTAAGCATGGAATAGAGTACCAACCAAGAAAGGAGGATGAGATCGCAGATAATTCAAAGGAGAGTCTGTTTAGTCCTTTACTGCTCTTGTACTAGTCATTTCCCGTACATGAGATGTCAAATGATGACGGTCTTGGAGATGGGATAGAAGATCTGTTCATAGGATCCAATGCTCTACCAGATGATTTCCCAAAGTCCGATGGGATGAAGAAGGTTGCACCAGGAGAAGCTTTACAAAATTAGACTTCCACTCCGCTCCTAATTTGTCTCCCATCATGGTAGATGAAAAGGCAATTACCAATAGTTTTTAAAATTGGTGATGATCCGAAGAAGCCCCGTGATCCACCCTTTTATGTCTCAAATTTTTGTTTCGTGTTTTACAACTCTCAAAAAGGCATGGGCCCATATTTGTGTGGGTCCTAAGCCATAGTTTTTATTTATTTTCTAAAAGGCCTCCCTTTATTTAAGAAGTTATTTTTTAAATATGCTTATCTAGCATGACTTATTTTGGTAACAATAATTCAAAAACCTGTCAATGTCATGTCATGTCGAGGGTTAGACGAACAGAGCGAAGGAAATAATGATGAACAGAAATAGATGACGAGGAGCAGTTAGTAGTAGATACAGAGGAATATGAAAAACAAAAGAAGTCCAACCTGGAGGATCCCTAATCCTACCTGAGATGGATGGTCAAGAGTGGACCAAACCAATCAATTCTGATGCAGTAAAGAGATATTGTGCTTGAAAGATGTTATAGTTTTTGTTTCTTGGCTTATTTGTAATCTCCTTTATAATAGTATCAATTTTATGATGTGTAATTGCCTATAATTCTTTCCCTTTATGTACGAACTACATTTGACCTGAATTCCTAAAATGAGATACGTAGGCGGCCTATGTCGGCTTCGGTCAACCCCTTAGGAAAATCTAGAATCCTTTCCCTTTATGTACGAACTACATTTGACCTGAATTCCCAAAATGGGATACGTAGGCAGCCTATGTCAGCTTCGGTCAACCCCTTAGGAAAATCTATTCCTTCCCTTTATGTATGAACTATGTTTGACCTAAATTCTCAAAAAGGGATACGTAGGCGGCCTATGTTAGCTTCGGTCAACCCCTTAGGAAAATTTATCCTTTCCCTTTATGTATGAACTACGTGATGACCTGAATTCCCAAGAAAGGGATACGTAGGCGCCCCAACGGCTCAGTCATATAACCCCAGGAAATGAAATCTGGGGCAGAATTTTTGAGAAGGAATGTAAAAAATTCACAAGAGAAGATCAACATCCAATAAAGAGAATAAAGATCAACAAAGACTTCAGATCCACTCAAGATTATATCATCTCAGACTACTTTAAACTGGGGCAGAAATTTTGTGGGAGGCCTCAAAATTTTAATCAAATACTGGAATATATTTTAAATTCTCCAGTACTAGAGGTCGAAGTTGAGATTTAAGAATTACCACCTGTGATAAAGTCTAGAAAGATTGAATCCCTATCTTTGATAAAACTTCTGGTAGAGAGCCTCGATAATGCTGATTCCCTAGCAATCCTCCATCAAATGTCAGATATTGTCAGAATCTAGAGAAAGATGGTCGTTGAGCTAGTACATGACATGACTGGTAGCGATTTTCTAAAGTTTTACAGAAGCTTTTCAAATTATGTTCTAAAAATTAAGACTATTTTCAAAAAATCTTACAACTCACTTATTTAGTACTTGCCTAGACATCACTTAGGATGGAGTGTCAGGATAGAAGTCCGGATATGGTGGAATGCCCAAGAGATGACAAGCAGCAAATCAAGGATCGAAGAAGGTCAACACAGAGTAATTTCATTCAAACTAATCATTTTTCTATGGATGCAGGATCAATACACAAAATTGAGGGTCTCTTTCAAAAATCCCCGAGCAAATTAGGAGCCACAACATAGCATTAATGACCAAGAACGGTATTTTAAGGTAGCCCTAAAAATAGGTTTAATACCCATTTATTGAGTACCTTTTGATTTGTCCATCTCATTTCTTGAGATCATGGGCAACAAACAAAAGCTCCTTGTCTTCTTTATTTAGAAGTTTCCTAAAAATAGTCGCTAGTAAAAGCGACTTTGTGTCTACTAATCGTCTACATTGAGTACAGGTACATGTAGAAAGTAAGACGCTGACAAATGAAGTCAGATAAAATTATTTTAAAATTTGCTGCAAAGGCCATTACATATCATTGCCGCAAGGACCATTGCATATCATTGCCGCAAGGGCCATTATATATCATTACCGCAAGGGCCATTGCATATCATTGCCACAAGGGCCATTTCATATCATTGCTAAGAGGGCAATTTATATCATTTGCCGAGAGGGCCATTTTATATTAGTATTCAGTTCTCAATTTTGAGTATTTTAGATGTTTTGTACCTTATGGAAAATTTCTGCCAGTTTTTCGCATTTGTTATATTATATTATGTAGTGCTCAGGTATAGATATCAGTAGAGGGTTAGCTTGTGGTCATTTGGGATCATGAGCACCGTGTGGCATTCCGACTCTAAAAAATCAAGGCGTTAAAAACTTGGTATCAAAGCTTAAGGTTCAATAGTGTCCTAGGAGCCTGAAAAGCCGCATCTAGTAGAGTCTTGTGCATGGGTGTGTTGTGCGCCACATTTATGTATAGGAGGCTATAAGATGTTTTTAGGAGCAGTTACCCTTCTTTTAGTATTCATGTCATGCGAGTGAGCATGAGCTCAAGTTAATCCTCAGTCTAATCCATCTCTTTCTTCCATTTATAGAGTATGCCTCCTCGTAAAGCTAATGCCCGTAGAGATGATAACCAACCACCTCAGCCCATAGATCCTCCGACTAAGAATGTGTCACATGTAGAGTTCCGGGTAGCTTTTCAGGCACTAGCCTAGGTTTTGACGACTAATGTTCAGGGGAATCATCAGGCTGTAGCCCCACTTCAGGAAGATGGGGATTCAGCCGTAGCCAGGATCAGAAATTTCATGAGAATGAAGCTGCCAGAATTCTTTGGGTCAGTAGCAGATGAGGACCCACAACTTTATCTTGAGGAGGTGAAGAAGATCACCCATATTATGCATATGTCTAAGGAGGAGAGTGTAGTGTTAGCATCCTATAGGCTAAAAGATATTGCTAATAATTGGGTAGTGATGTGAAAGAAGAGTAGAGGGGGGGGGGGGATATAGCTCCCATGACTTGGAAAGTATTTTAGGATGCCTTTCTAGATAAGTTTTGCCCCTTGAGATGAGAGAAGCTAAGGTAGAAGAGTTCATAAACCTGATGCAAGGCTCCATGACAGTAAAACAGTATTGTCTTAAGTTCAACCAGTTAGCTAAGTATGCTCCTGAATTGATAGCTGACCCTAGAGCAAGTATGAGTAAGTTTATGACTGGTGTATCCGGGTTGGTGTTAAAGGAGTATAGAATTGCTATACTCAATAGAGACATGGATCTTGCTAGGTTAATAATGCATGCTCAACAAATAGAGGCAGATAAATCTAAGGAGAGGGAGATATCTAATAAGAGATTCAGAACATGTAGTCATAATTTCTCTCAGGCAGGGTCACAGAGTGATAACCGTTCTGAGCATAGTCAGAAGTTTTCAGTTCCAGCTCCATCCTCAGGTAGTGTACCCGCACCAAAGTTTGGGGATGTCATGCATGATGGAGCGCCAGGCTCCAAAGCCCAGGGTAGTGTGAGAAGTAAGCGTACCTATTCGCTTTGTGGAGATTATGGCTAGAATCACCTAGGTATGTGCAGAGCTAACAGTTAGGTATGTCTTGGATGTGGTAAGTCAGGACATAGAATGTGAAAATGTATAATGCTAGCTCAGAGGGGTAAATAATTGTGCCAGCAGGGTGCCACTTCTGGTGATAATAGTGGTCAGCGTCAGAACAGACTCTATACGCTTCAGACTAGCCATGATCATGAAAGTTTCCCTGACATAGATTCGGGTATGTTATGAGTCTTTTATCTTTATGATATGCATTGTTAGATACTTTGCTCCCATTTGAGCTTATGTTTCAGAATGAAGTAGATAGCAAAGCCAACAAGTCAGTTTAGCAGTCAGGCAGTCAGATTCATATAGTTTGTTTTCTTATCTTTTTATTTATGCATGCTATCAACAACCTCAGACATGTAACTATCCCAGGATAGAGTATTCTAGTAGTTGCAATTATAACTCAATTTATGCGTCATGCATTAGATTCACATCCCAAACATTTAGTTATGAACCAGTTCATAGGTGCCTTGTGCATCGCCTTAGTTTTCTCAAGTACGTCAGTGAGGTAAGAGTTCTAAGAGGAACAAAGTATCCCAAAGGGGGAGATACCCTATAGCTCCCCGATGTTTTCAAGTCCTTAAACCCATTTAGTTTCACGCTTAGATTCTCATTACAAGATAGCATCAATTACCCTTGCATGATCAGTCAAGCATTCATAAGTCAGTTCAGTCAAGTAGTCATGCATTAGATATGCATGTTAAGAAGAAAAGTTCAGCTTTTTAGTGTATTCAGTCATGCATATATGAGAATTTAGCTTATGAGTAGCCTCAGTCACGAACCCATGCATTAGATATGCATGTTCATTATAAGAATTCATCTTATTAATAGTTTCAGTTGGGTATTTATGCATTAGCTATGCATATCCAGTAGAAGATTCAGTATATCAGTAGTTCAGTTGTATAGATATATTTCAGATGTTCTTGTTCCCTAAGTGAGTTTAGTCTATCAGAAATATCAGCTTAGTTAGCCACATTCCAGGATGTATGTTCCCAAGCGGGAGATAGTGTAACACCCCGTAAAATTTCCGAGTCCTTAGAGCTTCCAAAGCATACCAAGAAAGGCTTAACACTTAGAATTTTGGCTAAGTGTTGAAATTTTCTATTCCATAATCCTTTGAGACTTTGACGAATTATTTTGTGACCTTCCCAACCTTCAATTCTTAATTTTCTTATTGCGTTGCGATGGGGCAAGTCAAGAGTACATCCTGGGTGAGTTTCAAATTTTTTAGACGAGCCTAAGGTAGTGTTTGGGTTGGAAAAATAGTAGATAAAGGCTACAGAGGGGCGCCACCCAGCTTAGAGCCTTGGCCCCTTCCCTCAGTAGTAAGGCGCTGCCCAGCCTAAAATAGGCTCTAGGAAAGGCAACGCCTTTCCATAACCCTTGTGCCCAGTTTTTCAGCATTTCACTTCTGTATTTCCAAGGGCAATTTTGTAAAATTTCACCCCTATATAAGCTTCCTTAACACGAGATTCAACATATTTTCACCCAAAATATAAGGTTTTCTCTCAATTTTCCTCAAGAACAAGAATAAGGGTTTCTATTGAAGGTTCAAAATCAAGAAAATTCCTCCGTGAATCTTTCAAGAATCATATAGCAAGGTATGTTGGATGTTGATTCTTGGGTTCCTTCCACCCAAGAAGTCCAATAATCTCTTTTTAAATTCAAAATTTTATGTTTATGAGTTTTTCATGATTTATGTGGTTTGAAGTTGAAGCCTGTGTTAATATTAAGTTTTAATTCATGTTGTGATCATAAAAATGCAAGTATTGACCTTAGTATGTGTTGGTTATGTGATGTTCATGATAAAGTCCCTTCAAGAAACATGTTGAATTATGTAATTATGTTAATTTGGTGTATTTTTGAATGTTGTATGGTCAAAGGGTTCCTCCCACATGTTTGATAAATTGCTTATGTAAAGAAAATAGTGTCATTCAACATGAAGTATGTTATTCCCAAGCATATGTCAACAAGTGCATGCTAAGTGTTTGTTAAAAGGACTAAATAAATGAATTTTGATATGTTGCATGTATTTCTATTCATGTGAATTCCTTGTTGGATGAGTTATGAGACAGTAGCATGCTTCCCTTTACAATTACATGTTTAAAATTCTCAAGTGCTCGAAATGATGCTTCATTAGTTATGTTGCAAATGATAGTCTATTATCATGTCTTATTTATTTATACTATCGAGTTCTGGGGGTATTTAATACTCGAAAACTTAGCTGCTTGTCTAAAGTCGAGTCAGTCTCAAGATAATCTCAATCGTTCTATGATTAGTATATCTCAGTCAGTGACAAAAGTTAAGAAAACTCAGCAATCTCAGTATTCAGTCTAATCAAGTTCAGTATTCAGTTCAACCTTAGTAGTATTCCATCAGTCAACGAAATTGAGTGAACTCAGTCAGATCAGTCAAGTAAGATAATCAGTAACAGGTTCAGCTCAATCTAGTACGATCTAAGAATCAGTTCAGTATCTATTCAGTTGGGAGTAAGATTCAACACCGAGCGAGGGCAGGGATGACGATTTCCCCGTTATTTTAGGCAGAGTCATTAATAACAATCCCTGCACTCTAAAACTGCATAGCCAGTGTAGGATGAGGAGTCACCCATCATATTAGGCTTGACTACCTCCCCGGAGTCACCTATTATATTAGGCTTAGCTCCAACCAGGTGTCACCCGTTATATTAGGCTTGTCATCCTGGGTTCAGATAGAAGTGTCTTTACCCGTGGCACGGTATTGGCACCCTTCCGTCTGGGGTTACAAGTTGGACCCCAACTAGATAAAAGGGGCATGTCGGTTAGATGACTGCCTCCCACAGTTTCAATTTCAGCTTTAGTCTCAGTAATAGAACTTAGTTGAGGAGTCACCCGTTATACTAGGCTTAACTACCTCTTAGAGATCACCTATTATTTAGGATTGATCTCATATTTAGTTAATCAAGTATGAGACATTATCATCAGTAGATTCAGAGATCACTCGTTATTTAGGCTTGATCTCATATTCAGTTATCCAAGTATCAAACACTATCAGCAGTAAACTCAAGGGTCACCCATTATATAGGCTTGATCTCAAATATGGTAACTCGGTATCAGTAAGCTTAGACATCAATCTCAGTAGACTCAGTTACTCCGTATCCCCAAGTTAGTGAACTCAGATGTCAGTACTACTCGACCCAGTCATCAGTAAGTTAGCATTCAGAAACCCGTATTTCAGAATCTAGCATTAGTATTATTGCGATCTCAGTTTTTAGTTTGTGCATTCATGCATGCATTCTCATTTGGTATTCTCATGTTATTCAATTAAGTAATGTTCATGCATAGGCCCTTGCATTCAGCCTTACCTCATCTAGCATACCAGTACATTCAAAGTACTGATACATACTTTTCTCTTACGCTATGGTGTCTTATACCATAGGTTCAGAAGTGCAAGATCCAGAGTACCCATAGCAGTCCAGACTCAATCAGCAGCAGTAGACGTAGTAGTGAGTCCTCTTCATTCGAGGATGCCTCCTATTTTAGTTTGATATTAGGTTTAGTTTATTTTCAGTAGACGGGCTTAGTTGGGGATATATCCCATCAACTCCATAGATCAGACAGTTAGAGGCTTTTCAGACAGATATATCAGTATTCAGTTCTCAGTGTTGAGTATTTTAGATGTTTTGAACCTTATGGCAAATTTACGCCAGTTTTCTGCATTTGTTATATTATATTATATAGTGCTCAGGTACAAATATCAGTAGAGGGTTAGCTTGTGGTCCTTCGGGATCATGAGCACCGTGTGGCATTTCAATTCTAGAAAATCGAGGCGTTACAGATATGTTGCAACAGATAGATCATCTGTTGAAAGAACTCAAGGGTCATGATTTTTCGATCATTTAATTAAAAATATGATTCGTAAATAAATAATATAAAAAAAATATGATAAACACTATTTTGTAGCTATTTAATTTAAATAACTAAAATATTAAAAAGGTGAAAAGTTATGACTTTTCACCTTTTTTGTATTTAAATCTATTTTTTTAATTTAAATAATCTAAAAGTCATCAAGTTTGATTTAATTAATAGATATCATTATTAAAAAGGAGGTGAACAGTCATGATTTTTTGCCTAACACATTGCACTACTCACTTATTCAATCTTTCATAAATAGGTCTCCTCAGTACTATCTCTTGCATCTTGTCTTGCATAAAACCATCTTTACATCTTCAATCACTTCTCTTTCAAAAATAAATTTCTTGTTCATCCGTTGAGGTATGTTTTTTTTTCTTCTTCTAACATGAAAATTATTAACATGCATCTATTTTCTAGTTAAGTTCCACAATTTTTTGGTTAAACTACCAGTTGGTAGTATATGTGGTTTAGTGTTTTACGTTATTTGTTCATGCATGTTCTAGATATGGCTGATCTGATTTGGTACATGACGATTCTGCTTGACACCGCTAGGTACTTGAAAGGCTGGTTCATGAACTCGAATGAGAATTAGGCGCCACGAGAGCAAGGGTGCTTCGTGGAATTTGAAAGCTGAGGGGTCTGCTATCCAATGGATTTTCTATTTACAATAATAATAATAATTAGGTTATTTTTTTTTTATCATATGTAATTTAATTTATCGGATCTACCTAATGTTGTATATGTTTTGTATGTAATGAATGAGAAAATCTATATTTGATCGACTGAGTTTATTCTTATTTTTTCATTCTGCCTATTGTTTTTAAGATGTTGAGAGGTGTAGGTTTTTGAGCATTTGAGAGTGGAAAGAATCAATTACAAGAAAGAAAGTGTTTGGTTGAGAGCAAGGCCATAAACTAAAATCAAATATCAACACAAGATTATTTACTCTTACAACAAAGTTAAAGATAGATTGATAACAGATAGCCTATCTGTTACAACAGATGGTTAATCTATTGTAAATGACTAAGTAGATAAAGACATCTATTGCAACAGATTGATCGTCTGTTGCAACAAATTAGTAATATGTTAAAAATGATCAAACAGATAAAGACATCTATTGCAACAAATTAGTAATCTATTGGAAATAACCAAATAGATAAAGTCATATGTTGTAATAGATTGTCATCTGTTGAAAATGACCAACAGATAAAGACATTTGTTGCAACGAATGACCAATCTGTTGCAACATATGTGTATATCTGTTTGATAATTTTCAATCGATGACTCAACTGTTGCAATAGGTTATACATTTAAATAATCATGTAATTACTATGAGATTAATTGAAATTGTAATTATTAAATTAATTTAGCTATTACTAATAATGGCTTAATTTGAATCATTTCAAATAAAATTAGTCAATTGAACACTCTACTAGGACGAACACACTAAGATGATCATGTAATTAATATGAAAATAATTGAAATCGTAATTAAACTTATCAATTCATCTTTAATTTTTGTTAAATCAATGTAGTTATTACTAATAATGTCTTAATTTGAATCATTTCCAATAAAATTGGTCAATTGACACTTTACTCAAGGCGAATACACTTAGATGATCATGTAATTACTTCGAGATTAATTGAGATCGTAATTAAACTTATCAATTCATATTTAATTTTAGTTAAATTAATTTAGTTATTACTAATAATTGCTTAATTTTTACTATTTCAAATAACATTGGTCAAGTGATCATTCTACTTAAGACGAAACAATTAGTTGATCATGTAATTACTATAAAATTAATTGAAATTGTAAGTGAACTTACTAATTCATCTTTAATTTTAGTTAAATCAATATAGTTATGTCTAATTATGACTTGGTTTGAATCATTTTAAATAAAATTGGTCAATTGATCACTCTACTCAGGACAAACACACTTAGTTGATCGTGTAATTACCATAAGATTAACTGAAATTGTAATTGAACTTATTAATTCATGTTTAATTCTAGTTAAATCAATTTAGTTATTACTAATATAATGGCTTAATATGAATCAATAGATGACTAACATATTGCAAAAGATGAATAATCTGTTGAAAATGACCAAACAGGTAAAGACATTGTTAGAAATGACTAAACAGATAAAGACATCTGTTGGAAATGACCAAACAAATAAAGACATTTGCTGGACATGACCAAACAAATATAGACATATGTTGCAACAAATGACTAACCTATTGCAATAAATGACTCATCTATTGAAAATTATCAAACAAATATAGACATCTGTTGCAACAGGTGACTAAGTTATTGCAACATATGACTCATCTGTTGAAAATCATCAAACAGATAGAATATATATTGGAAAATTTAAAATACTAAAGCTCAGATATTTTTAAGAGAACTCATATGTTTGTCCCCTTGTCTAAGGTCTTGTCTTTAATTTTAGTTAAATAGATTTAGTTATTACTAATAATTATTTGATTTGAATCATTTCAAATCAAATTGATTAACTGATCATTCTATTCAGGACGACTACACTTATTTGATCATGTAATTATTATGAAAATTAATTAAAATTATAAGTGGACTTATCAATTCATCTTTAATTTAGTTATTACTAACAATGACTTAATTTGAATCGTTTCAAATAGAATTGGTCAATTTATCACTCTCCTCGAGACGAATACACTTAGTTGATCATGTAATTACTATGAGATTAATTGAAATTGTAAGTGAGCTTATCAATTCATCTTTAATTTTAGTTATATCAATTTAGTTATTATGAATAATGGCTTAATTTGGTTCATTTCAAATAAAGTTGATCAATTGATCACTCTATTCATGACGAATACACTTAATTGATCATTTAATTACAATGAGATTAATTGAAATTGTAAGTTCATCTTTAATTTTAGTTAAATCAATTTAGTTATTACTAATAATGACTTAATTTAAATCATTTCAAATAAAATTGGTCAGTTGTACACTCTACTCGCGATGAATACACTTGGTTAACAATTTAATTACTATGAGATTAATTGAAATTGTAAATGAACTCATCAATTCATGTTTAATTTTAGCTAAATCAACATAGTTATTACTAATAATGACTTAATTTGAATTATTTCAAATAAAATTGGTCAATTAATCATTCTACTTAGGACGAAACACTAATTAATTGATCATGTAATTACTATGAGATTAATTGAAATCGTAATTGAGCTTACTAATTCATCTTTAATTTTAGTTAAATCAATATAGTTATTTCTAATGGTGACTTAGTTTGAATCATTTCAAATAAAATTGGTCAATTGATAACTCTACTCAGGACAAATACATTTAGTTATTACTAATAATAACTTAATTTGAATCAATAGATGACCAACATGATACAATAGATGAGTAATCTGTTCGAAATGACCAAACAAATAAAGATATCTGTTGAAAATGACCAAACAGATATAGATATCTGTTGCAATAGATAACTAACTTGTTGCAACAACTAACTCATCTATTGAAAATTATCAAACAAATATAAACATCTGTTGCAACAGATGACTAAGTTGTTGCAACATATGACTTATCTGTTGGAAATTATTAAATAGACAGAATATATTTTGAAAAGCAATTTAAAATATTAAAATGTTTTTTAGGAGAACTCAAGAGTTTGTTCCCTTGTCTAAGGTCTTGTATTAAAGACTCGTCTTCAATTTTAATTAAATTAATTTAGTTATTATTAATAATTGCTTAATTTGAATCAACAAATGACTAACCTGTTATATATATTTATTGCAACAGACGAGTAACTTGTTGCAACAAATAGGTCATCTGTTAGAAAATAATTAAAATATTAGGGAACTCAAAATTTTTTAGGAGAACTCAAATGTTTGTCTCATTGTCATAAAGATGTCTTTAATTTAGCTAAATCAATTTAGTTTTTACTAATAATACTTAATTTGAATCAACAGATTACTAACATATTGTAACAGATGATTCATCTGTTGGAAATTATTAAACAAATAGAAAATCTGTTGTAACAGATGGATCATCTATTAGAAAGCAATTAAAATACTTGAGAATTTAAATGCTTTTAGAAGAACTCAAATGTTTGTCCCCTTGATCATTTTGCATTTGATGTATGATATACTATTTTTGTCTTTTTTACCTGTTTCATGAAATTTTTCATGTGTTTCACTTATTCGTTGTGCCCCTATTGAAATTTTTAGAATTTTTTTAGGTCAAATTTTTTTCGTATATCACTTGGACATTACTTCATAGGTGATTTTTTAAGTCTAATTATGTGTTTTTGTTGAATTTCTTATTTGGTATATCTGCTACTGCTATAATGGATAGAACCTGCCACATGAATTCAACATATGAGTCATTTGTTGCAGCAAGTGAGTAGTCTGTTGCAACATATGACTAATCTGTTGTAACAGATGACCTATATGTTGGATTCATGTTACAACACTATAATATGAATCCAACAGATGAGTAATCTGTTGCAACACATGACTCATCTGTTGTAACATATGACATATTTGTTGCGATAGATTACTCACATGTTGTTCAATATATGATTCATCTGTTGCAACAGATGATCAATTTGTTGCAACTATGACGTGTTTGTTGCAACAAATTACCCACATGTTGTTGCAACATATGACTCATTTGTTGTAACAGATTAGTCATATATGTTACAACAGATTACTTATCTGTTGGATTCACGTTACATGTTTTATCCATTGTTAAAAAAACAACAGTAACAGATACACCCAAATGAGAAATTCAACTAAAAATTATAATTTTACTTACTAAAATCACCTATGAAGTAATGCCCAAGTGATATACAAATAAAATTTAACCTAAAAAAATTTGATCAAGTAGCAACAGTAGCGGTAACAACAACAATATTCAACAATAAAAAGATGATGATGATGAACCAAGAAGAGATGATAATGAAGAACAAGATGATGATAATGAAGAAGAAGATGATGAATAAAGCAACAACAACAATGAACAACAAAAATCGCGAAGAGAGAGAAAACTCCAATAAATGAGAAGAGAGAGAAACACGTGTTTTTTCCTCCATTTCTAGTTATATTAGGTTTTACATTGGATCAAAGTGTAAATTAAAAAATTTGAGGGCTATTTTTAAACTTTTCTTACTTTCTTAATCCTTAATAAAGTAATTGTCACTTACACTCAATTATTAAAACTTGAGTCACCTACATTTCATTTTAAAACTCTTTTGTCACTTTAGATCAAAGCCCCTACTCTCTCACCCATAGAGATACACTGTGGTGTTTTACCTTGACCCCCAAACATATCGTAAACGAGCAAGTAATTTAAATTGTAATAAGAAATTGGGAGTAAAATTGATTATTATATTTTTTCTTAAAATTTGAATATGTCGTGTACATGCATTTCATGTTGGAATTGATTGCTAATAGTCCCTCTATTTTTAAATAGTTATCATCATTTTTATTTTTGTTATTCTTAAGAAAAACATTAATTACGTGTCAAATTGATTAAATTATCCTTATTTTCGAATTGAATAAATTACCCTTATTTATTATTCTTCTCTATCTAATATTTTTTTTTTCACTATATTGATATTTCTTCAAATTTATAGCTAAGGATTAAAGTGAAAAAAATAAATAATTATGTCTTGATTTTATGAAATGACAAGTATTAAGTAATACCTATTTTTAGTAAGGATGAGAACAAATTAAGAATGGAGTGAGTAATTACTAAGAACAAATACAAAAGAAATTGATACCTTAACTGGTATTGATGTACTAAAAGAGGGATAAATTGAACAATTTCGAGCTATAGAAATTAAATTTGGACATTTTTTCTATTCCTCTGTTTCATTTTGTTTGACTTTTTTTTTTCTTTTTTAAAGTTAGTTGTTTCAATTTACTTGTCTAATTTATGAAATCAAGAGAGGTTTGTATTTTTCTTCTAATACTACCCCTAATCTGTTGGGATTTTCTAATTTAGGTGAATATTTTCTTTAAGTATACAAAATATTTTTTAATGTACAAAATATATTTTCTTACCACTTTAGAGATTATTTTCCTTTTTTTGGTGTATGTAATATTTTATTTCCTTTAATTTTTATGGTTAGGGCTAAACCACTTGTATGAATAAAAGTGTTTGTACAATTATTATTCATTTAAGAATACTTTCACATATTGTCTTTTTTTTTTCTTTACTTATTTTTACATGGTATCAAGAGTATGTTATTTTTTTTCATATAACTATTCCTGAATTTTTCTCTCTCTTTCATTTAGTATTCAAATTTCTGTGTTGTTGTTTTTTCTCTCTTTCGTTTAGTATTCATCTTCTTTATTCTCTTATCTATAATATATTAAAAGTGTGAAACCCCTTAGAAAAGTGATTTGAACTTCTTGTCTTCATTAAATGTCATTGCTTTAGACAAAATCATCTTTTTACTATTTATTTTAATTATTATTTTATTAAATTAAGGACTCCTAAAATATATTGGATGATACTTAATAATTTATGGTAAGAAATAAATATGAGTCCTAAAATATATGGAAAAGAATATTAGAAAAAGAATTAGATTTGGATTATAACTTTTGTAATTTTTGTTATAGACTCAGTTCGAATTTG
Organism: Capsicum annuum; assembly: GCF_002878395.1. Taxonomy (NCBI): domain Eukaryota; kingdom Viridiplantae; phylum Streptophyta; class Magnoliopsida; order Solanales; family Solanaceae; genus Capsicum; species Capsicum annuum. The sequence goes on from NC_061111.1 coordinate 15,188,445, forward strand.
CCTTAATTAATACTCATTATTTAAACAATTCTCTTTTATTTTCCAATTAAAATTCATACAATTCTTTTCCTACTAAACCATAGATTCCACGTAATTGTAGTATAAGGAAAACAAGTCAGAGATATTAATTGGCATGAATGGTATTAAAAAAATGTTTTTTTTTGTACAAAAATTACAATGTCAAATTTCTAGGGAAAAAAAAAGAAAAAAAAACTTGTAGAAAAAGGTAATAGAAAAATCGATTATATATTTAGAATTTTATTTTTTTAAATAATAATAGGAAAACTTACCATATATTTAGAATTTTGTATTCTCATATACTTAGGAGTTTCAAAAATATTTATATTTATGAGTTTTGTTGGTGAGAAAGGGAGAAAAATACTACAGAATTGTAGGGAGGAAAAAAAGAAAAAGAAAAATAAAAACGTGTAGAAGTAAGACAAAAATTTATCATATATTTTGGATACTTATATTTTATGATATGTCAGAATTGTAGGAAATAAAAAGAAAAGAAAATTGTGTACGAAAATTTACTTGTGTAATTGATAGTATTTATGATTGAAGAGATAATTTTACTTGTGATTTGAGGTATGTTTATTTTAGAAATATTTTTAGTATGTTCTTAAGGTTGTGACTATGAAGCAGTGCAAAAAGTTTACATAGTATGTTTTATGAAGACGCGATTGAAATGAGATGAAACAAGATCATTGTATAAATTACGTAGTTATTAAAATAGTAAACTGAAACACTGAGTACTTCAATTCATATTTAATTTCATCAAAGTTTTTATATAACGCGTATAACAGATATTGGCATGCCTATGTTAGCTATAATTTTATTAGTTAGTATTAGTTTTTGATCGGGAGGAATAGTAGAGAATAATATCAAATTGAATTTGTATATGCAGCTTTAAGGTGCAATATTTACTTCAAGCTTGGATCGTGTTATTGAATTGGAATATATAAATAAATCCTAACAATGATGACGATTCACAATAAGAAAACTATTTGAGACGATCTGCATTTTGGCACTTCAAATTTCGTGATCCCCTTCAATTAGATTTAAGCTGATTTATTTTTTCAATTTTTTTTTTGTGTGCGTTTTATTTTAAGCATTTTAACTAAGAAAATAAATAATGATAGTTACGTATAGGCATTAATTGTTCATGTAGAAATTGAAATATATGTATATAGTACTAGCATGTAAGTTTTTCATTATTCAATAAGTTCCAGGTATTTAATTAACATGAATTCATGAATTGCTGATTATGATATAATTTTTTTTTGGTGAAATCATCGTGTCAACATAAAGTTCATTATACAACAAATACAGGAAGTTGTGCGAGAAAGGATTAGGATGTACAGAGAGATCAAATTTGCTAAGAAGTGTATAGGCTTTATAAATAGAGTGTGGTAATTTCCTGAGGCTTAATTCCATCTATCTGTGCTTGGGATAGGTGGATCATGTTCTCTTTAGTTGTATGCAAATTTACTTGATAATGGTAATATTTACATTTTATTGCCAAAAAAAATGGAGAGAAGTTAAAAGATTTTCTTTTATAATATCGAAGTAATTTTATAAAATTAAATTCATTGATGTAAGATACACGCGCGGGGCGCGTATCCTAAACTAGTTAACTAAAATGGGTGAAGTTTAAGACCTTTCAATCCAAACTATTGAAAAAAGTGATGGAATCCCTGCAATTAATGCAGTTGATTCGCACATGCTTACTATATATACCCTTCTAATCACTAGCATGAACCCTGTTTTCACCATCTTTGATGAAAGGAGTTATGATGGTTGGAGAAGGGCAGTTATGTTGCACTTTCAGCCAAGAACAAACTAGGATTCATTGATGGATCTCTATCTATTCCTACTGATACAAATCTTCAGACAGCCTGGTAAAGAAGTAATAATATGGTCTTGTCTTGGCTCTTGAATTCCCTATCAAAGGAAATTGTTGAATCCGTCCTATATTTCAAAAGTGCCAAAGTCTTATGGTCTGATTTAGAAGATAGATTTGGTTAGGCCAATGGAGCAAAATTATTTCAATTACAAAAGAATTTAAATGCTGTAGTTCAAGGAAATTCAAGTATTTATACTTATTTCACTAAAATGAAAAGTTTATGGGATGAGTTAGAAGCTCTTAACACTTTTTCTGCTTGTAGTTATGAGTGTGAATGTGGTGCAAAAGAAAAAGGAGAAAAAACCCATTAAGATGAGAGGCTGCTTCAATTTCTCATGGGGCTGAATGACTCCTTCATAGGGGTTAGAAGTAATATTTTGTTGTTTTTCCCTCCCCCTAATATTTATCAGGCATATTTCCTTGCTATTCAAGATGAAAAACAGAGAGAAATGCACGCTACTCCTGCTTACCCAGGAGAATCAGCTTATTTTCTTGTCGGTAATGGAGGTGGAAGAAAATTTAATGAGTATAAGACTCAACAAGGAAATCTCATTAAGAAAAATAACTTGACATGTAACTATGCAAGAAAGTAGGGCACACTATTAATTAGTGTTACAAAATTCATGAATTTCCTGCAGATTCCAAGTTCACCAAGACCAAAAGGTACCAAAAAGGAGCCGTGATTAACAATATTTCTGGAACAGGTGAAGAAAATCTGTAGAAATTGAACAATACTACAGATATTATGTCACTCAGTCAAGAAAATATTGCACAACTCATGCAGCTTTTGCAGAAAATGAATCAGAAGAATACAGGAACCACTGATGCGTCTGTTAATCTCACTTGTGCTGGTATGACAAAGTTTTTCAATTCATATGCTTGCTTATTTAAAGTTGACAATGATTCTTGGATAATGGATAGTGGAGCCTCTGAGCACATGACTTTCAATAAAAGTCTCTTTTCTAATTTAAGTCCCATGTCCAAACCTATCATGGCTATTCTTCCTAATTCCCATAAAGTGAAAGTTACTCATTCTGAATCTGTATATTTTTTAATTAATTTACTACAACATAATGTCCTTTATATTCCTTCTTTCAAATTCAATCTTTTTTCTATTCATAAATTGTGTAAACAATTTCAAAAATTCATACTTTTCACTCCTAATACTTGTTTCATGTTGCAGGACCCTTCACTGAAGATCCCCCTGGTGCATGGTAGAGAACAAGGAGGTCTATATGTGTTTAATTCAACTCAATGAACAATTTCCACAAAGAGTCAATCAGTAGAGTCTACAGAAAGGTTATCTAATTTTAGCTCTAATAGTTTGTCCTTTTCAAATTCAGTAGCTAATGTCTTTACTTCTTATTCGAGTTTCTTTAATTCCAATGTAAAATAAAGACTATGTCATTATAGGTTAGGTCATATGCCATTGAGCAATATGAAGAATATTGTTTCAGTTTCTTTATCTTGTTCGACATTTTCTTCTCCTTGTGCTATTTGTCCAATGGCTAGACAATCAAAATTACTTTTTTCTAAAAGTGTTATTTCCACTAAAGCAATTTTTGATCTAATACAATGTGTATACCTAGTGACCTTATAAAACTGCCACACATGATGATTTTAGGTATTTTTTAACAATTGTTGATGATTTTAGTAGAGCCACTTGGACTCATCTTCTTAGCTCTAAATCAAATACTTTTCCTATTTTACGATCATTTCTTTCTATTGTAGAAAGAAAATTCAATACCAAGGTTAAACTAATCAGAACAGATAATGCTTTTGAATTAGGAAGTGGTAAAATACAATCTGATTTTTTTCTTAAAAAAGGAATCATTCACCAAACTACTTGTGTTTACACTCCACAACAAAATGAAATAGTAGAGAGAACACAAACACTTACTAGAAACATCAAGGGCTTTACTGTATCAATCTCATTTACCTATTATTTATTGGGGAGAATGCTTGTTAACAGCAACTTACCTTATAAACAAATTTCCTTCCTCAATCTTACAACATAAGTCACCTTTTGAAGTTCTTTTCAAATCTAAACCTATTAATCAAATCTTACATGTTTTGGTTTTCTTTGTTTTGTTTCCCCCTTATCTAATCATAGAACAAAGTTTGATCCAAGGACTTTGCCTTGTGTATTCTTAGGATATCCTTATGGAAAAAAGGAATATAAGGTAATGAATCTCAAAACAAAGAATATTTTTATTTCTAGAGATGTGATTTTTCATGAAGAGCATTTTCCTTTTTCGGATAAGTCAAATATTTCTCAAAAATTATTTTCTGTCACTATTTCTTATTCATCAAATTTTGATATTCCTGATGCGCCTACAAGCTCTAATTTGCCTTTATATCTATCAGAATCAGAATCTGATTATCTTACTTCACCTTCTACTTTTCCAATTATTGATCCTGCTATGCCAACTTCTGATTCTACTAAGTCAGTTCCTCATTCTCCAGTCTCTGTTTCATCCTCTTCTCCTACTTCTACCGAAGATTGTACTTCTCCTCATCCAAATCAAATCTTGGACACCGTTCTTAGGAAGTCTTCTAGGATAACTAAAACACCATCTTATCTTCAGGATTATGTTTGCAATGCTTTTCAATTCACAGATGTAAGTTCTACATGTTTTCTTAGTCCTGTGACCCCTATTTCTTTTCCTTTTAATGAATTGTCTTCTTCTAACCAAGTCATGCTCAACTCCATTTCTAGTATTCATGAACCTATTAACTATGAGCAAGAAGTTCATATTTCAGCATGGCAAGAAGCTATGGATAAGGAATTAGCAGCTCTAGAATTGAATAAGACTTGGAATGTTGTTGTTTTACCTCAAGGAAAGAAAGCATTGCCCTGTAAATGGGTTTATAAGATCAAGCAACACTCAGATGGAAGTATTGAAAGATATAAGGCTCGATTGGTTATTAGAGGTGATATACAAAAAGAGAGGGTAGATTACAATGAAACATTTTCACCGGTGGTAAAAATGACTACTGTGAGATGCATACTTGTTATTGCTGTGAAGAAAGGATGGGACCTTTTTCAGTTGGATGGCAATAGCGCCTTTTTACATGGAGATCTTAATGAAGAAGTATATATGAAATTTCCTGCTGGGATTACTCCACCTTCACCTAACCATGTTTGTTTGTTGAAAAGGTCTATTATGGACTTAAGCAAACATCCAGATAGTGGTACTCAAGGCTTACTGCAGTACTCAACTTCAAAGGATTCAGTCATTCTTTAAATGACTACTCTTTATTTTTTAAGAAATCAAATAATTCAATTTCTATTGTTGCAGTTTATGTCGATGACATACTATTAACAGAAAATGATGAAGCAGAATTACAGGCTTTGAAAATATTCTTAGATGCCGAGTTCAAGATTAAAGATCTTGGAAATTTGCATTTTTGGAGGTTTGAAAGTAATCAGAGAATCATATGGACTGATTCTATCTCAACGTAAGTTTATTATGAATTTGTTGACAGAATTCAATTCTTTACATCTTTCTCCTGTTTCTTCACCATTGGACCCTTCTATCAAATTAAAGGCAGATGAGGGAATTCCAATCAAAGACCCAATGTTGTACAAATATTTACTTGAAAAACTGAATTACCTGACTAACACAAGGCCAGATCTCTCATTCGCCATCCAGCATCTCAGTGAATATACGCAGGATCCACGAGATTTCTATTTTAATGCGGCTTTGATAGTTCTTCGCTATTTATTGAAGGATCCTGGTCTTGGTGTTTTTATGTCCTATTCTCCATCATTTCAACTACTTTCTTTTTGCGATTCTGATTGGGGTACTTCTCTGGATTCTCGAAAATCAATCAGTGGATTTTATATCTCTCTTGGCTCTTCTCCTATCTCATGGAAATCAAAGAAACAAGCTTTGATCTCACTCAGTTCAGCTGTAGCTGAGTATAGAATGATGAGACGAGCAGTAGCCGAACTCACCTGGTTGGTGCATTTATTCAAAAATCTTTCTGTTCCAATCTCCTTGCTGGTACCTCTTCACTCTGATAGTCTAGCTGCCATTCATATTGCAAAGAATCCTGTTTTTCATGAACGAACGAAGCATGTCGAAATTGATTGTCACTTTGTCCGTCAACAGTATCTTGTGGGGTTAATTTCCTTCTCATTTGTGAATTCATCTTCGCAACTAGCCGATATCTTCACCATATTATTGATGGGACCTATGCATCATCAACTCCTTGGCAAGTTGGGTGTTTCTTCCCCACCTCCACCTTGAGGGGGGTTGTTGAGATTTTTTAATTTAGGCGAATATTTTCTTTAAATATACATAATATTTTTTTAATGCACAAAATATATTTTCTTAGTACTCTAGAGATTATTTTCCTTTTTTGGTGTATGTAATATTTTATTTCCTTTAGTTGTTAAGGTTTAGGACTCAACCACTTGTATAAATAGAGGTGTTTGTACAGTTATTATTCATTCAAGAATGCACAAAGTTATTCTTTCACATATTGTCTTTTTTTTTTCTTTACTTATTTTTACATAATCATTGAATGACTAAATAAAATGTACGTTTTATACACTATTATACATTTTATACAAGGTTTGATACATTATGTATAGTGAATTTTCCTCGGGTATAATATTACTCATTGGGCACGTAAATATTTTCAAAAGCTAGACATTAATGAAAATTTCCTAGGCCAAGCAAGCAAGATGGTGGAGTTTCATTTTGGCTGGAAATAGGATGGCCATTGACGTTGTTCTTGTTAATCTATTTTATTTTTTGAGAACTTTGTGTTTCCCAAGTTAACATTTTGAAGATTGAGAAGATTAATTGTTTATCTTCAAATAGATCGTGCTTCAAACATCACGATATAAAAATAAGGAGATAAGTTAACTAATACTTACGTAATAATTATTATCCAAAAATCTTGTAAGAATTGTGAGATTTGTAATTTGAGAGTAAATATATAAAAATATAATATACTAATTATTGAAAACTTGGGGAAAATGAAGGAGTCAAATCAAACATATTTCTGATCAATTTATGTGATACATTTCTTTTAGTATGGCACAAACGAATGTAACTTTTCTATATTGGAAAGAATTTATAGAAAGAATTTAACTTTAAATTTTTTTTCATTAGTATAATATATATATATATATATATATATATATATATATATAATTCAAAATTAAAAATTGTCACGCGAAATACCTTTCAAAAATCAGATCATCAACTGTCTATATATATTATCATCGTCATCCATCTTCAAGATACCTACAAAATCCATGCACCTCAAAGTAAATTAAATATTATAAAAATATTTCTTGACGTAAAAAAGAATTCTAAAGCAAATAATAAAGAATGATCTAAGACCAAAAGTAAATAGTTTTGTTTCATATGTTTATTAAAGATGCTAATGTATTGTTATAGAAAAATTGTCAATTTATAGAAGTCTAACACTTTTTCCTTCAAAAAGGAAATTATCTAAATATGGTAAATTTATATTTCCTTCCCAATAAATAACTACTAATTTTAGAAGAATATGAATTCTAAAAATAATAAACTATTACGAAGACATTACTGTACGTTTTTATTTTTATAGTTCTTTGAAGACTTTTGTTTGTTTTTTGTTTAATATAAGATAGGCTTCTTTGCCTTATTTAAAAAAATAATTAAAAAATTATACACACGCAGGTTCCTAAAATTTAGGAATTAACTAGTTTTTTTGTAAAACAGTAGGCGTCTTGCGCATATACCTCATTTTAATGAGTTCAAATATTGTATTAAATAGAAAATTTATTTAAATAATAAAGACAAATACAATAATTAAATTCAACATCTTTTGAATATGTAAAAATGAAAAATTTATTTAATTAAATTTAACATTTACCAAAAAATCTACCATCTGTAAACTGGAACAAAACAATACGATAATAGAGACAATAAAATAATACAATTAAGTCTAACCTTTATATAAAAATTTTCTCAAGGCTGTCCAACACTCATTTAATACCTGTAAACTCTGATTAAAAAATACGATAATAGAGATATCAAAATAATACAACTAAACCTAATCTTTACACAAAAATAATTCTCAAAGCAGAGATATCAAAACAATACAATCAAACCTAACCTGTACCTAATTTTTTTTTTTCAAAACTGACCGACATTTATCTAGCACCTATAAACTACAACAAAATATTACGATAAAAGAGATCTCAAAATAATACAATTAAACTTAAGTTTTACACACAAAAATTCCTCCAAGCCGATGGACATTCATGTACAACCTGTAAACTATTATAAGATAATAAACTAATAGAGATATTAAGACAATACAATTAAACCTAACCTTTACATAAGAAATTCCTCAAAGCCAATCGACATTCATCTACAACCTGTAAACTATAATAAAATAATACAATAGTAATCACAAAGCTTCAATTTTGATAAAAATAATTCTTGTCTTAGCGAAAATTTTGACCCTAAAGAATAACTTGAATGAAAACAAAGAAGATATATATATACACACGTTGAATTCTATTATATTAAAAAAAACAGTAAAGAAGTTGGGGGTTAAAAAATTAAGCATCCACCAATCTAGACATGCAATTGAACCAAGTTAGATGAGCATGCCACATTATTTTAAATACATGAGTTTGAAACATACCTCCTTTGTTTAATTAAGTTGTAAATAATTTTTTTTCATGCAAGAGCCTGTTCTCTGTCCTTCAGAGTATGGACTGATTGATTGGCTGCTGTAGATTGGATATCTTGCGATCGCATGAGTTTGACAGTGTAATAGTTTAAAGTGCATCTGAATATTCATAGAAATAATTCCTTAATAAAATTTTATTTTAGGAGTATTTTTCTAATTGATCAGTACAAAGAAAAATATTAATTAATTTTTCTTCCATATATTTTAGGAGTTTCATATATTCTAAGAGTCTAGTTAATATAAAAAAAATAATTAAATAATAAATTTAAAAAATAATGAAAAGACAGTTTTGTCTAAAGGACAGTCTTTTAATGAAGGGCAAAAAGTTCAAATCACCTTTCTAGGGGTTCTCTCTCTCTCTCTCTCTCTCTCTCTCTATATATATATATATATATATATATATATATATATTAAAAGTGTGAAGTCCTTTAGAAAAGTGATTTGAGCTTTTTCCCCTTAATTAAAAATCTCCGCTTTAGATAAAACCATCTTTTCATAATTTTATTTTAATTATTATTTAATTATTTTGACGTAGAAGTCTTCTAAAGGTAATGGTATTCTAAGATACGGTAGTAGAAGATTTCCATGTTTGTAGTATTAAAATAGGATACTTTTCTGTTTCAGTTAATTTTTTTTTTCCTTTCCTTGATTTATATGTTTATTTAGGTTTTATATTAAGAATTTAAAAATTAACAAAACAACATGGCAAAGTAGACAAATTCCACCTTGAGTATAAAAATAATTATTTTTGAAAAATAAATTTTTAGGCTATTTGACGTAAAGTCTTCTAAAGATAATAGTATTTTAAGACACGATAGTAGAAGATTTCCATATTTGTTGTATTAAAGTAGGAAACTTCTTTTGTAACTGCTTCAGTTAATTTTTCTTTTTCATTTCTTGATTTATATATTTGTTTAGGTTTAAATAAGAATTTAAAAATTAACAAAACAACATGGCAAAGTAGACAGCTGAGGTATAAAAATATTTTATAAATATTTTTGATTCATAGCTTCTTTAAGTTGGGTTATTTCATCTTGGTAAGAAATCATAATATTTAATATTTCTAAATCAAATAAAATTTTACCTTATATAAAAAAATATTTTTTATAATTCTATTTAAATAACATTTTGGATCAAACCTTACAAGAATACAAGAAAAATAAATCTTCTACTTCTAAGGCTTTTTCTTATTTTGGCTTTTCTGCTTTTCTTTGTTTCTTTTATTTAATAACTTTAAATGTTATATATGAATATTCATAATCAATAATTTATAGTGGATTCTTGATTTTTTCACTTTTGATAATTTTTCGTGTTTTTTTCCAGATAAAAACTGCTGGTCAAATATTGGACGAAATAATCATGTTGTTCCCAAATGAGGTAGACAGATTTGGCCCCAACATTGTAGGCTTGTCCTAAATTTTGTATTTGTGTTACGAAATTCAATAAATATGTACAATTTTAATTATTAACGCTTGAAGTCATCGTAAATTTAAAGCATATGAAATTTTGCGTTTAGAATTTTTCTTTTGCCATGGTCAATATTATATATTTATTATTTTTTTTTGTTTTTTAAAAAAGTATGATAATGCATGGTAATTGGTAGCAAGTATGAAATTCATGTTTCTTTAATTTCCATCAAAGTCATGAGTCTATCAGCTTAACCATAATCAAATAACTTGATTGACATGGTGAATTCATACCATCGCTCTACCTGTAATTATGATCGTTTAATTGCACTGACCAACTAAAAATATTAAAGGTGATACGATGATAGCAAATATATTTCATGATTTTTGATGTCAATTTACACCAACAAAATTTTTTTTTTCTTGCATCACATTGTGTGTTTGAGTTGTTGGTATTCATTAATTATTCAATCAGATAAAAGTTTTAAATTTTTACTATCAATCGTGTTGATATTCTTTTATCTACTTGACAGTTTTCACAAGTTAATTAATCATACATGAAATTCTCTACTTTATGCATATATCCATGCACCTAGCTAGAAATTATATTACTCTCAATGTGAAATACTTAATAGGGGTATGCCAATAATTGATTATGTGGAATAATAAATATTTGATATGCATATTAGCCTTAATTAGTTATACAGACTTACGGTATTAAGAATATTTAGTTACTTTTTGTAAGTGAGGCAAAAGATTCAACTGAATGGTCACGTTAAATAAATCTTCAGTTGTTCGGTATTATTTTGTTCTTCAATAATATATAATGTTGTGCAATATTGTATATGGTGTTACATGACTTTAATATTAATCAAAAATTATATATTTTTACATAACAAAATAGCATTTTTGCATATAGGAGAGGAACGTACAATAAGGGAGAGATACCAATTTATTTTGTTGCTCGAATGAAAAGAAACAAATATTCACTTTGCTGCCAGATAATAATTTGAATGATGAATTTACTAGACGAGGAATATGAAAGCATCGTACTTTGTGGCGTAAGTATAAGTATTATTGTAAATATACTTTTTGATGACTATGAAATTTTTTATCAAAGTACTTTTAAATTTTGCTGATATTACCTCTTCTTTTTACTTTTCTTAGAGGGTTTTACAAAGAAATTTGTAATATCTTTTTATATATTTTTTTTTACTTTGGTGAATTTTGTTTAACCTATTTGTCACTCCTAATTTTGACTATGGGGTAACTAACATTGAAGCAGTAGTATAATATGCAACAAAAAAGATGGCATGGACGAAACATATGATTACACTAATAGAGAAAAAGTGATGATATGAAAACCCATAAAAAATTCTTGATTTGTTGTTTGTCATTCTGTATCACCAACAATACCATTTTTATTGCCATTATGATCTTATAATTTTCTCTAGATATTAAAGCATTTGACAAAAACTTATAGAAATCTTATTGACTCTGATCTTAAGTCTTTTTGTCAAAAAAAAAAGTTGAATATTTTTTCTTTTGATTGCATGGTAATGTGTTAGCCTCCAATTATGAGTAGTATAATTTCCCCGTAATTACCTCATTCCAACGAGGTATTCTTTCACATTGTATAATAATAAGTAAAATTAAATTAATTAAGAAAAAACATAAGCTAATAGAGAAAATATATGACCTTCTTATTCAGTTTCCTGTGATTTTTATATCACCTCCTCATTATGAGTTAGCTTTTTTGATTAAGTTATGTTAATATTCATTTCCTTAACATGCAAAGCCAGAACATATTCATATTTTTGGTTTCTTAATATTAGGATCATATGTTATGTTGTTGACGTGAGATTTATAAAACATAGATACAAGGTTCACTTAAATCAATAGATATTCTTATTCAGTTTCTTGTGATTCTTATATCACCTCATGATGAGTTAGCTTTGTTGATTAAGTTATGTTAATATTCATTTTCTTAACATGCAGAGCCTGAACACATCCATATCTTTGATTTCTCAATATTGGGCACATATATTTTGTTGTTGGCGTGAGATTTAGAAAACATAGATACAAGGTTCACCTAAATCACTAGTTTTGCTTAAATAGTAAAATTTAGTTATTGACACTTGAAACGTACTAAGGTTAGTAAATTCTAGCTCCGCTTCTATTGAGTGTGCAAATTGTATTACATCATATTTCTTGTTAAGAAAATGCGTCATTAATTTATTATATAATATTAGAAAATTTTTACCTCACGAACTAACTTTATAGGTAAAGTTATATCTAAAATTTATTTTCGTAACAAGTATTAACACCCGCAAAGTGACAGATTAATTTTAAAATGATTTATTAAATGAGAGAGTTGAAGAGGTACCATATTAAAACAAGACAAGCAATTGATAGTTGCCTACTTGGGGATGCTCCCTTAATATCATCAATAGCGCAGACACTGTAGCCTCTGAGGATGTTGACAAGCTAAGAACATTAGCTATAACATCGGTACACAAAGTGTTCGACATTATTTTGAAACAAATCACATAGTTAAATTTCGTCTGAATTTTTTTTACGGTGAGATAGACTGATGAACAAATTAGTAATGATGGCGTTATATGAAATAAATTGAAAGGTATTTATCATGCTTCACCTTTTTTGCAATGTTACTAAAGGCTTGGATATACTAATTCACAATCCTCAAACTTGCCGTCTGTAATACACAAAAGTAAAAAAATTGTGTGAGACATAGACAGATTGACATTAATGAGAATACATTTTTTTTATTTTTCTGCCCAAATATAGAGAAATACATGCTTATTTTAGGGACATCCTCACATCACATCTTCTTGGAGATCATATTTGTCCTTTAGTTTTGCATATTTTCATGAAGTTACTTCTTTTTGTGACTGTTATTTGGTTGTAGTGTTTGGTGTTTTCAGGGAATGTGATGTCCCTCCAAGCTAACATGCAAAGATGAACACACAAATAGAAGCTCCGTTAAAGAAAGTGCTAATTATTGCTTGAATGGGTTTGAATATTATCGAAGTTCATCGGCGATGGACTGAGAGCCAAGAAGGGAAAGTTGTTCTTGGCTTCACTTTGAAAAGTGTAAGAACAACTTTTGTCTTCTTGGCTCTCACTTCTTCGCCGGTGAGCTCATACAATATTTTAAAATTATTTGTTGTATCTTTTGATTATCATTTCATTTCATCTTAGTTTATGTGGCAACAATAGAAAATCTCAAAATTATAACAAAGACAAAAAAATTTATATAGTGAATTATTTTTGTTTGACTGTTTTGAATTCACACAAAATTTAAAAAGGATAATGAAGACATTTGAATTTGTGGTTTTTAATTTAGGAATATGTAGAATGTCTAAAATATTGTTAAACTAATAAGCATAACCTCAATAGCACTAATTAGATAAAGATACAGAATAACTCTACTCTTATTCAGTAATTAAACGGTCCATAACATCATCTAAAATGTCCTAAATTTCGATAAAAATGTAGAATTTTGAGAATAAAAATAATTCTTCGTAAAAAAATAAAATACTTTTACCATTAGAAAATAAGTACAATAACTAAATTCTATTTACAGTGCCTAAACTCGGATCGTCATCAATTCGGACCATCTCCAATAATATTAATTTAAACAGGGAATATATTTTTGGCTACATCTAATTTTACTCCTTAATTATTAATGTGATGGTGGTTTATCACATTAAACTTAACTAAACTATTTTATATTCAAAATTTCATGTGATATTTTTAGAAATTTTGTATTTAATAATATAACATACACAAAATGATTTATTTTTTTGTATATATTTAATCTTAATTAACAATTGATATACGTGCAACTCACGTACACTAAACTAGCCATTATAAAAGTCTAAGTCATAATGCTGATTGAACTCATACAAACAAAAAATAAATAGCATCACATTTATATAAAAATGAATCGGATAGGGATAAATAAGAAAGAAAAACTTAAATATAACTTTTATTTTTCCTTCTCACTTTAAATAACCAAGAACACAAAGATCTATTCTTATTTACCTAAGACCAATCCAAATAGTGATTCATATAGTATGATCCATCAGTTCTATTATGTAGTTCCAAATAAAAACCATCTGGCCTCACCTCCCATTTACAATAGTTCAGAAGATTAGGAACTATTGAATCACTAACACAATTATGTGGATTGTTAAAAACATCAAAAGATTTTTCTTTTGAATCCCACCAAAAGTGACAAAAGAATAAAGTTTGGCCGACAACTCTAGCGCAAAACGACCAATTAAAGTCTTCGCCTACTTTAGGATAACGATCACCTAAATCATCATCCTTCGACGCACAATGAATTTTCAGCTGGGGAGAATTAGGAGGAAGTTTATTGATAACATGTACTTGATAATCCTTGAACAAGAAGCACTTTTTCGCTAGCGAAAGGTCAAGAGGAGTGATCAATATCAATAAGAATATAATATTGATAAAGGAGAGGGCCATAGTGAAAATGGGTATGATGAGAAAAGTAGAGAGGGTTTCCGGAGTTTTATATAAAATTTTTTTGAGTTTAGTCTGGTCCACAAAATCTTAATTTGAAAATTTATTCAATTTCTCTCCTAATATTGAATTTATGTTAAATTGACTAAATCTACAAGTGTGATCTTTGACCAGAAATTTATTAGCTACCGTATAAATTATCACTAATCTTCACTTTTGCCAAAAAAATTTAATAATATTCTACATTTAATATTTTAAAGTGTGAGTCACATACTTTTGGTGACAATACACAAATTTGTAGGAAAAGCGTCTACCAAGATTACCTGAATTAGAACTAATTATTGAGTAATATTAGCAACAAAATTGAAGTTACTATTGACACAATAGTTCATCACTAACTTTATAGTCAATTCATGACAAACCATTATTTATCTTGAAAATAGATATATTGAGTATATAGAAAATTTTCTCCTAAAATTATGCAGTAGAAAAAGCGACAATTTTAGTTTATGATTAAATGGTGTAAACTTTGGCCATACAAAAATAATATTTTTTTTGTGATATTAATTTTGTCATTAATAGTGTAAACAATTAATGAATTCATACACAATATTATAGCTATCAATGTGGGCCGACTCAATCCATCCAGACTAGTCCACACGAGCTTTGGAGTTTGACGGATCAGGCCGGGATGACCCATCAACATGACAGGCCTAAAAATAGCAAACCTAAACTATCACACTGTGGGTCGTGGGCCTTCATGGGCCAGCACACTTTTTAAAATATATTATTTTTATAATATTAATTTAAATTTTAAATTTTAAATTACATAAATATTTACAATTAATATTAAATAAGTTACTACTTGTTAATCAAGTGTCAAATTGTAACGCCTCGAAAATGGGTCCTGAGACGTCACACGGTGCTTAGGATCATAAGTGACCCCAAGCTAACCCTTCTACCGGAAAAACTCATAAGCAATTGAGTAAAATAGCTAAATCTGTACAAAATCAGTGGAAGATAACCCTTTTTTGAAATCTGTTCAATAAAAAACTGAATTCACATGATTACAAATCTACTTTTACAAAGAAAACTGAAACTGAATACCTTTAACTCTACTATCTATCTATGAAACCTCTACTAATACTGACTATAGACAGCTGGGAAGCTACTCCAACTATCGCTAATCAATACGTATGAATGAGAAAGTAAAGAATATAAATAAGTATAATGGAAGTCCCCGAAGTAGGAGGACTCATTATCTCATAGGCTGGAATTTGCAACTGTCTGAGTTTGAATGTGCATACTGAAACTTGTACCTACATTATGAGACAATGTATCACATAGACATATATGTGGATCAGTACTTTGAGGATGTACTGAGTATATGGGGGTGAATGCATAAGTAAAAATATATCTCCTAGTCATCATTTATAAAACAATGCATGCTAAATGTAAGTGACTCACATAAGCTGGAACATCTGAAATACTGAAATAAGTAGCAATAAGAAGCAAAACATGCTTTACAAATCTCGTGAGCCACAACATTTAGTTCTAAAATCTGTATTCTCTTCTTGTTCTCGTAATCTTGTAAGATAAATGAAATCTAAAATTTCTTTCTGCATAAGAAATACTTTATCTTAATTCATATAGGCTAAGTGAAAAGGGAGCTCACCTTTGTGTCTGAAAACTAAAGCTGTAACTTTGTAACTCAAAATCTCAAGTAATTCAATATCTGAATAAGTTGTGTGAGCCTTTACTAGCAGAGAAAAATACTTTCTTTAAGGGAAAAATACTTTAAGAAACTACTCTGAAAATCTTACTATTAGGGAGGTTATCTTAACCGAAATAAACCATGCGAGCTACATGGAGTCCAACGTCTCGTCCTCCTAAGGAAAAAACTTCAAGTTGAGAAGAGGTGTCATACTCTTGCTAGGGAGTATAATCTCAACTCAGTGATCACTATCTCGGTCTCGGACCCATAAATCTCAATCCTACAGTGGCACGTAGTTCTGGGGTATGAAATCGTAGTAACTTACCCAACTCGGTGCTAAATACTACTACCTTTAGTTAGCTACGCTCATCCCATGGAAATACACATTAAAACTCGCATAAGGTTTTATTAGGAAACCAGTTATGCATTTAACATTATATGAATAACTCTGTAAAGTGGATTCCCAAACTCATCTGAGGATCAAAAGATCAAATCTTGCTTATCAAAGCATACTAAAAATATAAGCTTCTTGAAATATCAAAACTCAATCTTAGGGCTTAAAGCCCATACTTCAAACTAGTGTCAAAACATCATAATAATCATTCTTGTCAATGAACTCAATAATAATTTAACTCAAAATCTGAAAATTTCTACAATAGGTATGAAAATATGAGAATAAACATGAAATTTATCTTCAAAATCTCTCAAAACTCATAATCTTGTAAATAGTAATAATGGGTATGAATTTCAATTTAGAATTCATGTATAAACATTCAAATTCATAGCAAAACATCATGCTCAACATGCTTCATGAAAATACTTCAATACCATCAACATAATAAGATCAAGAATCTCAATATCATGCTTAAACTTAATTAGGAAAAATCAGGAAAATCGCATTACATGCATAAATATTTGGAAATAGTCATGTAATTCAACACTCAATCACTTGAAATCTCATAAACTTCAAACAATATAAATTGGGTATAAATCCTAACTTCAATTCCATGGGAAATCAAATAAAATTCAGTAATTTGTAATCTAAAATAAGTTTTGGGCACAAGGACGAAAGAATTGTCCTTGTTGAAACCCCACATACCTTATTGGTCTTGATTCAATGGAACAAGTTGACTTTTGAAGTCTTGAGAATGTTCTTGGAGGTTTTTTTTGAAGGTTTTTGAATGATGATGTTTTGATTCTTGAGTTTTCTTGAAGAAGGGTTTGAACCTTGTTCTTGAGGGTTGATCTTGAAAGGAACCCTAATTTTGATGCTTTGGATGAATATGAAGTTATGAGCTTTGATTTGATTTATTTAGGTGTTAAAAAGGGTGGAAAAGACCTAAAAACCCTTTTAAAAATGGCTTAAATTGCAAACGGAGGTCCCCGACGATTTGGGCGATGAACCGTCGCCTTGGGGATGGACTGTCCCTTCAACCCATAACTTTTTGTCCAGAAAACAAGCTTACTGCCTCAGTTGCGATGGTTTGGGCGATGGTCCGTCACAGGTCCAATAGTCCGTCGGCTTTCCCGTCGAACTTTGGCAGTCTGGATAGCTCACTGTAAAATGGCCATAACTTTTTACCTGATATCAGATTTTGGGAAAATAGGTATCTTTGAAAACATAATTCAATTATCTATCTGTTGGTGGTTTATGATCTCAAAAATTCATAGTATAACAAAAGATATGCTCGTTTGAATTTGACTATACCAAAATTCTTCTCAAGAATTCAATCGATAAGGGATGTTTTGATTCACCTAATAGCTAGGACATATTTGAGGCCTTAATACACATCAAACTTGATCATAAAACTAACAATTCACTAAAATTTATTTCTCATGAGCTTGAAGCATGGTTCTACTATCGGTTGGAATTCTCGGGGTATTACAATATCTCCCCCTTAGGAACATTCATCCTCAAATGAGGTTGGCTAGCTGAGAAAACTGAGGATGCACAGCTGAAATAAATTACTAAACTGATTCTACATCATTCTAATCCTTTGAGTACTTCTGCGAATGCATGAACTTATAATAAGAATAGCTATATAGCTGAATCTTTAATTAGAAAGAAATTGAATTAAGGAAGATTATCACCTTCGGCTGGATCTGAGTTCGCGTAGAAGAGATGAGAGGTTTATGACATTGAAACTCAAGGTATTATAACACCCTCTTCTTGGGATCATTTGTCCTCGAATGATACTAATTTGGTTGAAATACTAAAAAAGGCTAAGATGATATACATGATACTTACGGACTAGACCATGACTTAATATCTGAATCTGAAACTGATGCATGATGCATGTTCTGAACTGAATTTCGCAATCTACTTGGATGCGAACAAACTATCTCTTGAAATGGTCATACTCACGAAATTTTAGGTAGTGAGACTAGACTAAATCAGAAGATGTAAACTGAATTTTTGGTTGGACGGACTGAATCATGCTGAATGTTGTCCCCTAAATAGAGTATTTCCTCAACACCTTTCTAAGAAATTTCTAAGGCCATTAGGGAGTAAGTGACTCTGGGCTTGATCTGAACAAGACCTCAGAATAACGAATTACAACATTGCTCCAAATATAGCATGGAACATAGACTTGTACATTATAGGATAGGATAGAATTTCTAGGCCTTAGGTAATGCAACTTCTTACTTTCAAACTTAGCCACACTTCTCGAATACTCCCTCACTATACTATTCCCGTTAAATACCATACTACCTTGATTCAACTTCTAATTCTCACATGGGCATTGATAAACCTATCTACTAAGGTCTAAACTAAATTAAGTCCTCTTACCATGGTCAATCCTAACTCAAAATTTTGGGGTACTACATGTAACACCATAACTGACTGGACTACCGACGCGATACGCGATGCATCGCGTTACCTCCTACCAACGCAACATATGATGCGTCGTGGCCATATCGTGTTAACTCACTCTTTTTATCATCATACCTCACTCAAAAATCTGAAACTTACACAAGATGTGCTATTGACAACCCCAATCATGATTTCACTTAAGGATTTACATTCTAAGGTCGGGAAAGTTGGAAACTAACGCGCACCATATTCATCCACTCATACACTAACGTGGCATTCAAGTCTATTGTTACAACCACATATGAATGTCTAGAAAAACACCCATAATAGCACACTCCTTGTATTCTCTAACCCTCTATCACAATAACTCCCACGCACTACCCCAAGAATATACACACACCAATTTCAACTAACCACAACATATATCAAGGACTTGGCCTCAATATTACTTCAAACTTATGGCCTTATCTAAAACAAGCATACAACGATCTTTCATCAACAAGAAACACTTACTCTCTCCCATCAACATAATTACTCATCACCACTATTATTACATAAGGAGGAGTCACTGAAAGGTTAGAACATGAGACCTTGACGCATGGAAGGATACTATACGTAACTTGACACTTAACTGAGGCCTAAGGAATAGAGGATCAGCATCATGGATTCATCAAAGAGATCTGAATTGAGGCCATACATGATATAAACTAGATTGCACTAGGATCATGAGTTTCTGAAAGCTAACCATACTTTGAAACATGAGTTCATACTTATCATGAGCTACTCAACATAAGACTGGAGTTTATAGTTTCATGAGGGATAACTCGAATCACAGAGTCAAGTTGTTACTTGCTTGCTAGAAACTAAGAATAGACTTGAGCATGCATGATGTGTATAAGCATTGGTATGTGGCATGGATCTATCACGCAAGACATGGATTTGGTGATATAATTCTCAAAACTTGATTTGGTTTTTCACTCTACCATCTCCTCCTTAGGTCAGAGCTGATATTCTAAGCTTATGGTCTACTTCATATCCTCGAGACTAAGCCATAATTTCATCATTCTAATGTCTACACATAAATGCTAAACTCACAATAATAAACTATATTTCGAACTTACTGACTTCATTCTTGAACAACCCTTTCATATACCATCCTTAACTTTTTACCTTCAATAATCATCATCAAAGACGTACACCCTCATTTGCAAACATACCTACATCTCTAAACACATAATCATAGCCTAACAAGATCACACTTCTTTACTTATATTTCTAAGCCATGAGAATCAAGATTATATCAAAAGGCTCAACATTATCAATCATACTTACTGAACTTAGATATTAAGAACACCATATACTATATCACTATCCCCCTTTCACTTAGAAACTTAAGGGTACTACTAACCACACACAAAACTTGGTGAACTTTGAGAATAATGCAGCCCCATATCACCTTGGGCACACCTCTACATCATACTTAATTTTAAATACATGCACTTACGCTCTTGCATACACTGTTCAAGCCTACTAGATCACCTCCATATAACTAGCATCAACAATCGAACAATCATTATTCTCACCTTTGTGATCATCTGCTATTCAAACTTAAAGTCAAATGCTAAACATGATTTACAACCCAAGCTCACGCACCATTCTCACTCAAAAGCTATAAAATAAGACATCAAGAAACACTAGTCAACTAAAGCCTTAAATAACAATAATCGATTATAATCGTATGGCCTATCTTATTTATTATCCAATATCACAACCTCCTTCTACCTATCACTACTATTCATCCATCTATACATCTAAACTTCTTTCATAGTTCTATAAGTTTCAACTAAACTCCTTTTTGCAACCTCAAGGGATGCCTAAATTAACAATACTAAACCACCAAGTACTTCATGAATAATCTATACTTTTCTAAAACAACAAATATCATCAATAACTCTTTTTATACTTCAAGCAAACAACAATTCTCCTTAACTAATAACTCCTTCTCTACCTTCCACTAAACTAACACACAAGGACATATCACTTCATTACCAACTCAATCATATGCAAAAAAAGTTCAGCTATATACATATTTAATAAATCACTCTTGCCATCCTTCTTGTCACTGCACTTCTAAACCTACACTTCCAACTATAAGAAGATTCAATCTACTTATGAATCATAACACTCTAGGTTTCAATATCTCATGAATACAAACTCTATTCAGCAATCTATAGTCACACTATCTCCTCTAATGAGTACTATCCGTATTGAAAGGCTAATGAGAAATCTGGATACATATCTTACTCTGTCTTAATCGAATGACTCATAAGAAGGAGGACATAAACTTTCAACTTGAGGAACTTATGACACACTAGAGAGCTCCTCTCAAGCTCTTTGTGTAACTTCTGAGATTTCTGCTAGTAAATCTGAGTGCATTATCTGGGGAGGAACTGGAACTTGCTAATTATGTTATCTCAAGAATAATACATAGAATGAGGAATTTTTTGGGTAACACACGAATAGAAAGGAGATTTTGAGAGAATAAATTTTCTACACGATTTAGAGTAGAAAGAAAGAAAACTTTTCTTAAATGCCCTATAGCCTCTTGAAGAAAAGTACAGATGTCTCCGTACTATTCCATAAGACTTTAATAGACACGGCTTCACAGACATCCTAGGACACTTGAACTCTGTGCTATGATACCAAGTTTGTAATGCCCCAAAAATGGGTCCTGAGACGTCACACGGTGCTTAGGATCATAAGTGACCCCAAGCTAACCCTTCTACTGGCAGAACTCATAAGCAATTGAATAAAATAGCTAAATCTATACAAAGTCAGTGGAAGATAACCCTTTTCTGAAAACTGTTCAATACAAAACTGAATTCACATGATTACAACTCTGCTTTTACAAAGAAAACTGAAACTGAATACATTAACTCTACTGTCTGTCTATGAAGCCTCTATTAATACTTACTATAGACAGCTAGGAAGCTACTCCAACTATCGCTAATCAATACATATGAATGAGAAAGTAAAGAATATAAATAATTATAATGAAAGTCCCCTAAGTAGGAGGACTCATCAGACTGAAATCTGCAATTGTCTGAGTCTGAATATTCATACTGAAACTTGTACGTACATTATGAGACAATGTAGTACATAAACATATATGTGGATCAGTACTTTGAGGATGTACTGAGTATATGAGGGTGAATGCATAAGTAAAAACATATCTCATAGTCATCATTTATAAAACAATGCATGCTAAATGTAAGTGACTCACATAAGCTGGAATATCTGAAACACTGAAATAAGTAGCAATAAGAAGCAAAACATGTTTTACAAATCTCGTGAGCCACAACATTTAGTTCTAAATTTTGTATTCTCTTCTTGTTCTCATAATCTTGTAAACTAAATGAAATCTGAAATTTCTTTCTGCATAAGAAATACTTTATCTTAATTCATATAGGCTAAGTGAAAAGGGAGCTCACCTTTGTGTCTGAAAACTAAAGCTGTAACTTTGTAACTGAAAATCTCAAGTAATTCAATATCTGAATAAGTTTTGTGAGCCTTTACACTTAGTTCCTAAAATCATTAAGAAAAATACTTACCTTAAGAAATATACTCAAAAGCTATTATTTACTTTTACTAGCAGGAAAAAATACTTTCTTTAAGGGAAAAATACTTTAAGAAACTACTCTGAAAGTCTTACAATTAGGGAGGTTCTCTTAACTGACATAAACCATATGAGCAACATGGAGTCCAACATCTTATCCTCCTAAGGAAGAAACCTCACGTTGGGAAGAAGTGTCATACTCTTTCTAGGGAGTATAACCTTAACTCAGTGATCACTATCTCGACCTCGGGCCTATAAATCTCAATCATACAGTGGCACATAGTTCTGGGGTATAAAACCGTAATAACTTACCCAACTCGATGTTAAATAGTACTCCCTTTAGTTAGCTACGCTCATCTCATGGAAATCCACATTAAAACCTGTATAAGGTTTTTTTAGGAAACCTGTTATGCGTTTAACATTATATGAATAACTCTGTAAAGTGGATTCGAAAACTCATCTGAGGATCAAAATATCAAATCTTACTTATCAGAGCATACTAAAAATATAAGCTTCTTGAAATATCAAAACTCAATCTTAGGGCTTAAAGCCCATGCTTCAAACTCAGGTCAAAACATCATAATAATCATGTTTGTCAATGAACTCAATAATAATTTAACTCAAAATCTGAAAATTTCTACAATAGGTATGAAAATATGAGAATAGACATGAAATTTATCTTCAAAATCTCTCAAAACTCATAATCTTGTAAATAGTAATAATGAGTATGAATTCGTAGCAAAACATTATGCTCAACATACTTCATGAAAATACTTCAATACCATCAAAATAATAAGATCAAGAATCTCAATATCATGCTTATACTTAATTAGGAAAAATCTGGAAAATCGCATTACGTGCATAAATATATGGAAATAGTCATGTAATTCAAAATTCAATCACTTGAAATCTCATAATTTTCAAACAATACAAATTGGGTATAAACCCCAACTTGAATTCCACGAGAAATCAAATAAAGTTCAGTAATTTGTAATCTAAAATAAGTTTTGGGAACAAGGACGAAAGAATTGTCCTTGTTGAAACCCCACATACCTTATTGGGCTTGATTCAATGGAACAAGATGAACTTTGAATCCTTGAGAATGTTCTTGGAGGCTTTTCTTGAAGGTTCTTGAATGGTGATGTTTTGATTCTTGAGTTTTCTTGAAGAAGGCTTTGAACCTTGTTCTTAAGGGTTGATCTTGAAAGGAACCCTAATTTTGATGCTTTGGATGAATATGAAGTTATGAGCTTTGATTTGATTTAGTTAGGTGTTAAAAAGGGTGGAAAAGACCTAAAAAGCCTTTTAAAAATGGCTTAAAATCGCAAACGGATGTCCCCGACGATTTGGGCGATGAACCGTCGCCTTGGGGAAGGACTGTCCCTTCAACCCGTCAATTTTTGGCCAGAAAACAGGCTTACTACCTCTGTTGCGATGGTTTGGACGACGTTACGTCGCAGGTGCGACGGTCCGTCAGCCTTCCCGTTGCAATTTGACAGTCCGTATAGCTCACTGTAAAATGACCATAACTTTTTACCCTGATATCGGATTTTGACAAAATTGGTATCATTGGAAAGATAATTCAATTATGTATCTTTTGATGGATCATGATCTCAAAAATTAGTAGTATAATGAAAGACATTCTCATTTGAATTTGACTATACCAAAATCCTTCTCAAGAATTCAATCGGTAAGGAATGTTTTGATTCGCCTAATAGCTAGGACATATTTTAGGCCTTAATACACTTCAAACTTGATCATAAAACTAACAAATCACTAAAATTTATTTCTCATGAGCTTGAAGCATGGTTCTACTATCGGTTGGGATTCTCGGGGTATTACAATATCTCCCCCTTAGGTACTTCTGGGGATGCATGAACTTATAATAAGAATAGCTATATAGCTGAATCTTTGATTAGAAAAGAATTGAATTAAGGAAGACTATCACCTTCGACTGGATCTGAGTTCGCGGAGAAAAGATGAGAGGTTTATGACATTAAAACTCGGGGTATTACATAAATTCAGAAAAAAATCCTAATAATCTGTGAAATTAAATAACTTTTGACACCAAATTCAAACCAAATAGAGATGTTGAAAAACAAACAAAACTGTGAATGAGTAATAATATAACTAGCTAAATAGCAATATGAACTTAATTTTATTTTAATTGATCACAATAAAACACAAAGAAATGTCAATATTTAGTCTGTAATAAACTCCTAAGAAAAAACCTCACATGACACTTATGGCGTGTTCAATATCGCCACATCATCTTCATCAAATATATTTTATTCCTTAAAAATTAGTATTTTTTATTTTAATTATTTATATATTTTATAAATATATTTAATATTTAAATATATATGATGGTACAAACAGACTTTGATTTTGGACTCTTTTTTTTTAAAAAAAAATTTGTATTCTATTCTATTTTTTAATATTCTTTTTGGTCCACGAGTCAGCCCAACCGATATTGCTCAAGTCCTACGGGCCAACGAACTTATACAGGTCGGGATAAACAATCCTTTTCTTAAACGGGTTGCAAAAATCATAGCCCAACCCTAGCAATTTACGGGGCTGAGTCGGGACGATCCGACGGGCCTGGCCTATTTTGATGGTTCTACACAATATCTATATTTAATCTACGAAATGATTAGTTAAGATAAGAAATTATTATTAAGATTCAACTTTCATGACAAATATTATTATTATATATATATATATATATATATATATATATATATATATATATTATAATATTAAAAGTGTGTAGACCCTTAGAAAAGTTAATTGAACTTTTTGCCCTTCATTAAAAGATCCTTCTTTAGACAAAACTGTCTCGTCACTATTTTCTTTAATTTATTATTTAATTATTTTTATTTTACTAACTAGACTCCTAAAATATATGTAAGGAGAATCAATTAATATTTTTCTTTGTACTGATCAATTAGAAAAATATTCCTAAAATAGGACTCTATTAAGAAAATACTTCTATAAATATTGATATGCACATTAAACTAGAGAAGAAATCGATTTAATTATTGAAAAAATATGATTGATGCTCATCTAACTTAATTCGGTTGCATGTCTAGATTGGTGGATGCTTAATTTTCTAACCCTCTACTTCTTCATTATTTTTGTCAACATAATAGAATTCAACGTGTGTGTGTATGTGTGTGTGTGTGTGTGTATATATATATATATATTTCTTTATTTTTGTTCAAGTCATTCTTTAGGGTCAAATTTTTTGCCCAGACAAGAATTATTTTATCAAAATTAAGGCTTTTTGATTATTATTATATTATTTTATTGTAGTTAACAGATCGTAAATGAATTTACATGTGGAAGATGAATGTTGGTCGGCATTGAGAAATTATTGTAGTTATATCTCTGTTTTGAGAATATTTTTGTGTAAAAGTTAAGTTTAGTTGTATTATTTTGATATCTCTATTATCATATTATTTTGTTATAGTTTATAAATATTAGATAAATGTCGATCGACTTAACAAATATTTTGCTAAAGGTTAGGTTTAATTAAATAAATTCTCTAAAAGATGTTGAATTTAATTATTATATTTATTTTTATTATTTAAACAAATATCATATTTAGTGTAATGTTTGAACTCAATAAAGGTACACGCACGAGGCGTGTACAACTAAACTAGTATATATATATATATGTATGTATGTATGTAAAACATTTATTTTAGACCGTAAGTTTCAAAAATCTTACTTTCTTAAATTTTGTGTCAAGTTGAATGATGTAACGTAAATTAGGACGGATGGACTAATAAATAGTACTCACTTTGTTCATTTTTAAATGTCCACTATTTCAAATATATAAAATGCATTGTTTCCATCTTAAACTATACACGAAATTGCTGAGACACACCCGAACTTTAGGAGGGTCCTATTACCTCCTTGGACTAATTAAAATCATAGTTTTGGCAACCTTATTGTCTACGTGGGACATACGTGTGCCTACGTGGAACTTCAGTATGTTGATTCACTGATGCACCACGTAGGCACTAAGGTTGCCAAAAATACTATTTTAATTAGTCTAGGGGGTAATAGGACCCTCCTAAAGTTCGGGTATGTCTCAGGAATTTCATATATAGTTCAGGGTGGAAACAAAACATTTACTCTTTTAAATATTGTAGCACCCCAACTTAGGATAAGGAGTCCCACATCGGCAAAATACAGGAGGGATGTTGGGTATATAAGTAAGCAAGTCTTACTCCTTAGTGATGCATTTTAAAGTCATGCGGGCCTAGGCCCAAAGCGGATAATATCACTAGTGGGTTGGGCTATTACAGGGGTCTCTCGGGCCTTAATAGTTTGGGATGGGCATTGCGGCAGGGCCCCAGGTCGGGTCGTAACAAGAATGGTATCAACGTCGCTCCTGTGTCAGTCCTGTCAATGTGAGCCAGAGTTCAAACTGAGTTTAGGCAAATTACGGTAAGACAAGGCAAACTTCAGCGAGGACGATGAGTCCATAAGGGGGGTGTATGTAACACCCCAACTTACGATAAGGAGTCCCACATCGGCAAAACATAGGAGGCCTGGGCCCAAAGCGGACAATACCACTAGTCGGTTGGGCCGTTACAGGAGTCTCTCGGGCCTTGATGGTTGCCCCAACTCTCAGAGATGTTAGAAATCTGAATTTTTGATAGTCTCTGATGGTTTCAATTGAATCCACTGTGGCCTATGGTCCAGTTTACTTCAATACTTAGCCAAATTTACAATTATCTTTGCCTGATATGAATATACTTGATGCTTTGACATTAAATGTAAAAACACATGGTTATAATTATGTGCCTGAATCTGAAATTATATGTTTATCATACAAGATTTATCATAGATTGTTGTCTACTTTAAATCCTCGATGTAGTTATACATTACATCAGATCAGACTATATTAGTCAAAATTAATTTTGCAAGGTCTAAGGTCACTACTAGAAGACCTATTAGATGGGATGAAATTGATTTTCCCACTACATGGACCTTAAATTCTGTTGTATCTCCGAGTGAGGTTACAAATGACCAAACAAATAGAGACCTTTTGCATATTACACAGGAAGATCATATTCTCAAGAATCGTCATACGGATCCTCATCTAATTCTCCAGTGATACAAATGGGAAACAAGAGTTTGATAAACTTTAAAATAATGCAGAAAGGAAAATCATCTCCATCTCCTTCAATTCATCTGGAAGATATTCCAGAGGAAAGTTCGTTATACGGATAGTTGCAGGCATACCTAGCCTCGCAAAAGCAAAGTGATACATTTGCTTCTATATCTAAAAAAGAAGACAATAATGATATTAAGTCCTACAAAAAAATAGATAACAAAGAGATGATATTTCTTGTTGAAAACTCTGAGATTCAGAGGAGAGATGAATCATGAATGATACTCCAAAAATATTTGATGAATAACTTATATTTTCTGCGTGAGTCATACAAAATTCGTACTTATTATGAGACTATTCTCACTTCCACAAGTAGTGCCGATTTTGAGCACTTTACTGGGTATAATACAGAAGAGAATGATTATAACTTCTCAAAACTTATTATTAAAGGGATTATATCCATTTAAGATTAGGGGATAACTACAATGACCGAAAGACAAGTTAGTCTTAAAGGATCTCGAATAATTTTTACTTATTGGTATTATATCCAGACCTTTCATAAAGTTATTTATTATAATAATGATCGACATAAATATACGTGGTTTATGAAAATATGTGCAAAAATATTTTCAAAATTCATTCCTAACTGGTTTTGAACTGGTGGTCATACCACGGTCCAACTACCAAGATATTATTGGATTAATTTCTTAAGTTATACAAAAAATGGACCCAAGTTTCTCCAAAGTTAAACGAGCTATATCACGCAGATCATATCTTCAATCTTAAAAAAATTGATCAAATCTACTTCTTTATCAAATTTTCAATTCCATGGATATACAAATGGGTTTCAGAATTGGGATTCATAGAAGAGCAGATCCTTTGTCTATACAAGATATTTTGTAATAATTTTTGGAACAACTAATGAGGACCGATCCCAAAACAAAAATTTTACATGGACAAGAACTTCTGGACTTTATTAAAATTAAAGTTCAGAAATATGCAGCAGCCCCTCGAAAGGATATTATTGAGGACAATGCGATTAAGCACATTGCTAGAAGGATTTTCGTGCAAGACGGAGATAGAATTGAAATGATAGAAAAATACTTGGAAGAAGTTAAAAGAAATCTACTTCAAACATTTAACCAATATGATAAGTCAGACACTTCAATGAAGAGTGTCACCAACGATGATATCACCGAAGAAGATATTCAAAACTCTCAGCTTATTCCCTCAGATAAGACACTATCTAATGATGCCATTAGACGAACAGAAGAATTCCTTGGGAAATTAAAAGGAAAAGATAAAATATAAGTTATACTATTTACACAGTAATTACACTGTGCATGGGATCCGAATGCGAGACCCATATTACTGTTTACACAGTAATTATACTGTACATGGGACCCGAATGTAGGACCCATATTACTGTTCATAAATTCTTTTCTTTTCCTATATATAGAAGCCTTCATTTGTTAGGGAAGACAGAAAAAAAAGTTTTTTTTTAGAATTCTCTCTCTACTTGTAAAGTGTTCTCTTATTTTGGAGTGTGAATAAAGATCGTTGTTAAATACTATTCCGACCTTGCTTTTAGCCATTAAAGATATTTTATTTGTTCTTTTATTTTAAGTTATTTACTTACTCTCTCTCTCTCTCTCCGTCCGTGAATATGTCCGGCTAAATAGTTTTTATATCTATGTTGGAGATCTAACTTCTCTGACATATTAACTATGAAAGATCCAGATTCTATCAAAATATAAAGAAATTTCACTATAGTTTCTTGGCTTGGTTCCGAAATGGTGGCACAGTCGAAGTTAGTACTACTTTTGTTGGCTTTGTCTTAGTGACTACGTCTAGCAAACCATGACTTTTAAGCCCGTTAAAGTTGAAGAAAAGGACATCCTTTTTCATGGTTGGAATCTCTAGACACATGAGCTCAACTCAAGTATGTATTAAATTCTGACAGACCCTTTGTTCGGATAAAAGATTAATACTTCCATACAGTCAATAAGTTGTAAGAAATTCTCGTATATTTCGGTTCTTCCAATAGTATAGATCTGGATGGCCGTACGGATTACTGCCAGACCTCAGATCCGGTCAATCTTTATAATAATAATAATAATTATTATTTTTATTGTTATGAATAGTTTTTCACATTATCACTATGGTCCGGATTAAAATTTTTCGGAGAGAAATTAAACAATATTTTTTACATAAAGAGTCTTTAACTTCCTTATCTAGGATCAGACTCTTAATTTTTTCTTTTATTTTGCAATCTTTTGCAAAGTGACCAACTCTGCCACATCTGTAGCAAACATTAGTCTTCTTGGCTTTTCTATATTCTTTTTTGGATTTATAATCCTTTTTTCTCTTATATTTTCTCTCAATTCTCTTAGCCTTTCTATCTTCAGAGAATTGCCTATAAGGATCCTTAAAAGTTTTGAAAATGTCTATGGTGAATTGCTCACACAATTCTCGTAATTGTTGTCTCTCATTAAGACGAAGTTCAAGTATATCAGATCTTAATACCGATCAACAGATGTACCAAGAGTTCTTGAATTTCATGGAATCGAAATCCAAAAAACAAGGAGAGCCTTCATATGCTAGTGCTCTCAAAGATAATGATAATGAGAATATGAAACTCTATGAACGGAACAAAGCAAAAGAGGTCATACTTCTTCTTGAAAACCATGATCTCAGATGGAGAGAAAATTCGTGGCAACTTATGCAGAAGTACATTGATAATACATTCTATACTACTGCCACATAAAAATACAGGAAGCATTACGAGATTATATTGTCTCAAACAGCATCTGCTGAAATTCAACATTTTTATGCAAGTGGTAATGTCAGGAAAGATTATAATTTCTCCAAAAATATAATCAAAAAGATTTTCACTTCTGAGGAATGGGGCTTGAGTACCCTTAAAGAAAAGAATATATTCATCCCGAACAATAAAAAATTGTAGTTAAGTATAATTACTGAGATTATGTTGAGAGTTTTAATAAGACTCTATTATGTGAGAATTCTAAGAGATCTCATTCACAGTTCATTAAAGTTTGTGAAAATGTCTACAAATAATGCATACCAAATTGGTTTGCTCAATAGTGGATCTTGTATGGTCCTCCGACAAAAATTTTGCTTGAACCTTTCAAAAGTCTTTATAATGCTTGGATAGAAGTATCACCAATACTTCTCAAAATGCAGACAGAGAATATTTATTTTGAATGAATATCGACAATGTATTTCTTCATCGAATTCTCCATTCCTTGAATCTTGAAATGGTCCATAGAGGTAAAATCAAACCCCGATAATCTCTCATGCTTAATGAGAATTTATTATACTAAATTCTGGAGTTAGTTAAATCAACAAACTGCAAATGAAAATGTCCATGGCCATCAATTAATTGAAACAATAAAAATAGTTGTTACTCAATACAAACAGCAAAAGGAAATGGCTCCATTATATGAACAAAAGGAACACAATTCGTTCAAGAACATTGCTCGTAAACTTCAAATGAAGAAAGGAACAATGTCTAAATCAGAGATACTGGCTTCATATGTGGAAGAAGTCAAGCGAGACCTAATGAGAAATCTCGATCAAGGATGTCCTTCAGATATGTACATATCATCCGCAGGTCATACTATAGAAAGCGAAGGAGATTGCCTAGCCGAGGAATCCCAAAGCATCCGGAGAGATGAAGAATTAGATCTGGATGAATACTTGAAGCGGTTCCAAGATACACTGGAATAATCTTCCACGTCTGCAAAAGGTAAAGGAAAAAATTAAAATAATTAAAGATCCCACTGCTAATAGCATTATTGGGGGACACAGCTTGATGGCAGAAAACTTTTATAAAGCGCAAGCCACTGACTTTTGTAAAAGGAAAGATCATATATAAATAGTAAGGGCCATATGTAAACAGTAAAGACCAATAATTTTCTTTTGTTGTTTTTTTGGAGTATTCGTTATATAAAGAAGCCCAATTTTATTTTAAGGGACAAGTTTTGGAGAACCCCCACTCTCTCTACTACTCTCTCTTTACTCTCTTGTAATATTTTTCTTGGTTTGAATAAAAGATCTGGTTCTGAGCACAACCATCTGTTATAAAGGCATTTAAATTTTTGTAATTTTTAAATTTTAATTTCTTTACTTATCATAGCCTAATGATAGGCTAAATACTTAGTGTTGAACTATAACAGACTATCCTACTAGTATGATATGGCATACGTTATTCAAATAAGAATCAAATCATCCAAATGATATTAACGTCGTAATACATAGACTTACAGTAATAGTTTTGATTCAGGCTTCATGTCGGTGGTCTAATTGAAAGGCCTGTTAGCCAGGAGGACATTAAGGGTGTGTTTTGGACCAGTTTTGAATTAAAACTATTCTTATGAATTTATGCTTTGCTTGTAAATGTTCCTGGAATATCATTGTAGCAATTGTCATTTCATATTCGAATTGAACGTGTAGACATTTGAATCCTTCCTGGGAAATTTCACAATTAAATGTCATTTTCACTCTTTCTTTTTGTTGTTTTTTATCAATTGGTTTCTTCAACCAGCTCTTCAGTTAACCTAACATCATCCTTCATATCTTCATTAATGGATGACAAATAAGATTTTTTCTTTAATAAATAGACTATTCATATCCATGCACTATCCAGAGTAGTGAATTTGTGGCCCTGCAATGCTTTGTCTATCAAATATAAGGGGTCGTTTGGTAGCTGGATGAGAAGTGAGTCATGCGAGTATTAAATTCTGTATAGGTAGTATAACGTTCGGTAGTTAGTTAGAAGGTAAGTTATTCGTGTACAAAAATAAATATGGTGTTTCGTTTATAATTTAGAAATTCGCATAACTAATACATGTATAAATTATGAAAAAATTTATACATTATTTTAATTTATGCAGGATAGAAGGTTGATATATAAATTAGTGTAACTAATTCCTACATAAAATAATACATAAATTTCCTCATAACTAATATATTTATTAAAACTTGCTTACTTTGGTATCTGGTTTGGAGGTGAGTTATCCATGTATTAAATCCAACATAAGTAATACAATATATAATGTTTGGTAGTTGGTTAGGACTTAAGCGGTAAGTTATTGTTATATGGTATTTTATTTGCAACTTAGAAAAAAAATCAACATAACTAATACATATATAAGTTACGAGAGAATGAATGTATTATTTTATGCACATGTTATAAGCATTATGGATAACAAGATGATCGACTAGTGAGAGATGCTTAGCCAGGCTCGGGTTATGTACAACGACAGATTCAGGATTTGGAGGTTTCAGGTGCCATATCATCCAAATGGGATAAACGGGTAGATTCCTTCAATTTTGTCTTACAGTTTGGGTTATTTATCTTTTTCGATTCTTATAGACAAATCGATCCAGTAGTATATGCATATTTAGTAATGTTCCCTTTTAGATATTTTGAGATAAAAAAAATATCTAAACAGTTTAATTTTTTAGTTTTTTTGGAATAAGAACCTTATAATTCTGAGGAAAAAAAGAGATTTTTCAAGTTAAAAGTTCGTGTTTATATAAATCATAAATACAGTTACCTGAATATATTCATATTTCATTACGCATTGAGAGTGTTGTTGCAGATATATAATTAAGAAAAAAAACAAAAACAATAGCTTCAATCAAGTCATCTTAACTTAGCACGAATATCGATGAAAGATCGAAAGAATCTCTAAAATTTTAAAATCGCAACATAAAAATATCCATCATTTTAAAACTTATTTTTTTAAAAAAAAGGGATTACTATTTAAATAAATTTTTATTAATATTTATGTGACATCTAAAATTTAATATTCCTTAATTAATATAGGATACACATGCAACACTTGGTACCAAGAGATTACAATAAGGAAGTTAAAAAAATCAAGAATTAACTAAAAAAAAAAGTCAATTTGAATTAATAAAGAATTAGCAAGTAACAAAAACTAATTTAAAAAGAAAAAAAGAAAAATAGACAGAGAAAAGATAAAGAAGGAAAAGAAAAAAGAAGAAAGAGCTGAAGGCCAGCAGAAGCAAAAGATTGACCAATTATAATTTGGACAAATATCATTTTATACTGTGATTAGATAATTATAAATTGAATGATGAATTTTAATGTTTTATCCTTTATCTATATTGATGATAGTGATTGGACATAAGAATGAATATATTTGTAATTGTTCACATTTTATATATATTATTAATCGCAGGGGTAAAATGAGAAAAACTAATTAATTTTATCCTAATTTAGTAAGTGATCAATTAATATGAGATATTTATTTTTAATAAAATGACCAACTAGAATAAAACACATAAAAAAAAAAAAAAAAAAAAAAAAAAAAAAAAAAAAGGTTTCAACAGAGGTATCCGGATATCCTGGCAACCCCGTAGATACGCATAGATGTGCCCCTGGTTGTGTAGTTCTGGTTGTTTTTTTGATCTGTAATGTTCACTTTGGTAATAAAATTCTTATTTACCAAAATAAAAAATAGATTATGGAATCGTTTGATACATTAATCATTAACTTGAGTTAATGACCAAAATTTTCTTCTCTGCATAATTTCTTTTGATATTTATATTAATAAAGTTACCAAAATTCTCTTTTCTGCATATTTTTTTTTTTATATATTTATGTTAGGTAAGTTACCCAAATTTTCATATACACACATATATATATGTATGTATATATGTATGTGTGTGTATATATATATATATACATACCAAAATCATGTACTTTCATAACGCTATATATTTGAGAGAATTCTATAAAACTTTTCACTATCTTTATACTTTTGAGCATTAAATCATATATTCTTCAATGGTCTTCGCAAAATTGTCTCTTGAATCAATTTTGCTACTTTGGTTGATTTTGTTTTCCCTGCAGGCTCTTCATCGTATGTCCATATATATCTTTTAAACCTTAATTTGTTGTTATTATTATATATAGGTACAAATTTCTATATATTTTTATATTTAAATTTTGTCAAATGCAGCTGTTGAAAGTACAGGCATCAAAACACAAAGTAAAATTGATTTATGCCTCCAAATTCCGGGTATACCAGGCAAATGGTATTGTGCAATAGCTCAACCTGAAGCATGCTATCCTTCTATTGCTGCATGTGAAGCAAAATGTCACTGATCACTATTTTTGAAGTACAATAAAGTCAATTAATTCGAGAAAGTATTATGATTTTATTTTAATAAGTACTCATGAGCTTGAGTTTAATATTGCTATTTAAGTTGATGTATAAGTAAAATAAAAAGTTGTAATTTTCATTTATAAAATTCAACTATTATTAGTTCTTTAAATTTATATATTTAGCTCATATTTATCTTAGTTTTCATCTACATGAAAGATTTTTTATTTCTTTTGCTCTAACAAGAAAATAACTTTCTAAATAAATATATTTAAGAATTCAAGAGTTCTTATTCTTATGAGTTGGATAACACCTTTTTGGTGAATAACTTTTTTTTATATTTTTTAATCCCATGAACTTATTACTGTAGATCCACAAAAATATGGTCCCCTTAAATTTTCAATTAGTATTTGTCAGTTTTACGCTGCGGGTTGAATTGAATTGATGTATAAATACAATAATAAAATTATAATTTTTATTTATATTAATTTAGTCACGGCTATTGATACATGAAATCCATATATCTAGATCATAATAATCTTACATATTATGTCTACTTGTGATTGAAAAATTTATAAATTAGTTAACCAACTTTTAACCTCGACCCCGACTCAGGACCCAATACCTAACATTGAGTCCTACTACTAACACATGTCCTGACACCCGACCCCAACTTGGTATGCAAGACCTAAGACCTGAACTAAATTTGACTAAATACTCGACCTTAACCATAAATCTTAATCCTGATCCAAGATCTTGACTCCCAACATTTTGACCTCGACTCTAATTTTAGAAAAAAAGAAAACTGATAGATATATTTTACAGTGTAAGTGTGTAAGCTAGTTATATGAATATTCTTATTCTATTCATATTTTGTCCATATTACTATGGGCTAAAAAAATTAAGTCCATATTTATCCAACTAAAATATAAATAATTCAACTCATTAAAATGGACCAATTTTATTAATATGGATTGAAAATTGCTAGCTATACAAACAAGTATAGGTAATATCAAAAAAGTTTTTCATAAGACTGCTCCAAGAAACTGTTCCTACATCAACGATTTTTCTAAAGTATATTGCAAATTTAAGTAATCATTTAAGTATCTTGTATAATACTCTCGCCCTAGACCCCCATTTTCTGCTTTTTCCCCAACTTCTTCTTTTCTGAAAAACTTTTAAGAAAAGAAGTTAAAACAAGCAGAAAGCTAGCGACTTATATTTGCATAATCCTAATCAACTATCAAATGAATAACTAGAAATTGAAATAAATTATATTAATGTGGAATAAATTAGTTGGATATGTTTAAGGAAAAAGGATCATATTTGTTCTTATACTTTGAGAAAATAGTTATATTTAGGGGAAAGAACAAAAATGGTCATTCGACCTAAAAAAATTCCACCGAATGGCCTAAGAAATTTTATTTCAACATATTAGCCATTGTTGATTAGCTGGCCTTTGTTCTCTATTTCTCTTTTGTTTTCTCGCCTACTCTTTTTTGTTTATTCACTGTTTTTCTTTCTTCTTTGTTTTTCTTTTTGCTTCGCTGTTTTTTTTTTTTTTAAATGCTCTTCTATATTTTAAACAATCAAATGCAAATTTACAACATTTCTATCTTTTCTGTCAATGCTTCACAATTCGAAAAGAAAAAAGTTAATATATTGTAATTATTTACGCCTAATTTTTTGTATATAATAATTTTTTGTGTAATCTATATAATTTGAAACATATTGGTATAATACAATATATATATGATACATAATACATATTCTATACAACAATGCTACAGTTTATATACACATCATATACAGGTGCATATTTTATACAATAATTATACAATTTCTATACTCATCATATATAATTTCTATGTATATCTTATGCTGATACGTATTTTATACAATAATTATATATTTTCTTTACACATTTCATACAAATTTTAACTGAAATAATTATTTAAATACATATTTTATATAATTATTATACAGTTTATATACACATCCTCTGGAGTTTCTATAAAAAACAACATATCCAGTGTATTCCCACATATTGGGTCTGGAAAAGGTAGAGTGTACGCAGATCATACCACTACCTCAAGTGAAGTAGAGTTTCTATATATTCCTTATACATATACACATTGTATACACTAACTATATAATTTTTATATAATTGTATAGAATAGTTCTTTTTTTATAAAAAACTTAGCAAAAAAATTAAAATTGAAACATCTAGAAAAGGGCCTAGTGGCTTAATTTTGGAAAGGATTGCAAATGGCTACTGACTAAAATTACTTTAGTCGACTGACCATTTAATGTCAATTACCTCAAACACGGGCTATTTGCTTTGAGATGGGCTAGTCAGTGTCTTTTTCTATTTATATTTAGGATAAATTACACAAATTGCATACTTAAGAGATTATATTATCAAATATCTCTTATTTTTTTAAAATTTACATAAAATCTTATTTTCAACTTTACTCTTGATACATATCAAGAAAACCCCACATCCTATTTTTACTCCATCATTAACTCATTCAAGATTTTCTTTCCTAAAATATCTCCTTAATTATCAACAATTAAATCATCTTCCTTCTTAGTTTTTTCTCTTCCATTAATGCTTAAATCATCTTCCTTCCTGATTTTTTCTCCTCCATTAATGCATGCAACTTTTTTTTTCCTCTCCTAAAATCTCTCCCATTAAAAAAAAAAAAACTATTGATACATATATAAATTTATTTAGTTATTCATACATGTTTATTCTTTTAATGGTGATTCATATGAATGATAAATATGATATCATTATATGGGTATTATGGTGATTCATACGATAGATACATTTTGTATGATTTTAATGGGTGATACATATTGTATTATGGTGATTCATATGGTAGATACAATTATTTATTTCAATTATTATCTGATTCATATGATATTAATGGGTGATATATATGGTATTATGGTGATTAATATGGTAGATACAATTATTCATTTCAATTATTGGGTGATTCATATATATGGTATTATGGTGATTCATATGGTAGATACAATTATTTATTTCAATTATTGGGTGATTCATATGATATTAATGGGTGATATATATGGTATTATGGTAATTCATATGGTAGATACAATTATTTATTTCAATTATTTGGTGATTCATATGTTATTAATGAAAGGTAATGGTGTAGTCAGTGTAGAAAACAAAAGTAATAATATTTTAAAAAAAGACTAAAGAAAAATTAAAACATAATTAAAATTAAATCTAAAAAGCAGACTAAAATTAAAGACGAAAAAAGAGAAAAAAGATCAAAATAAATATATCTTTCATAATTAAAGACAAAAAAAGAGAAACAAAATTAAAACACCTAAACTAAATCTAAAAAAACAGAAAAATTAAATATCCTTCCTTAAATAAAAGAATACAATGAATAAAAGAGAATCTATTATTTCCTTAAATAAATATCTTTTTAGTTTCAAATGTATCAAATTTTTATACGTACCACCATTTTAAAAAATCGAGATGAAATGTAATTAACAAAATAGTTGAGATTTTATGTAATATCACTTAAAAATTCAGAAGTTTATGTAAGTTACCCTTATATTTAGGTAGAGCTGTCAATACGGGTCGGCCCAGCCTATCCGGGCTAGCCCACACGGGCTTTAAGTTTGATAGGTCAGGCTGGGCTGACCCATCAAACACCAAGCTCACACCATTACTCTGTGGACTGCGGGCCTCACAGGCCAGCCCACTTTTAAAAAAATAATATTTTATAATTTAATTTTAGAATATTAATAAACATAAATATTACCAGACAATGTTACATAGTGTTAATATTTGTTAATCAAGTCTCCAACACTTCAAAAAATACTCCTAATAGCGAAATTAAATAGTTGCATGTATTTGACTTAGAGGTTGGCCCACGGGCTAGCCCAACCCATATTGTTCAAGCCCCATGGACCACGAACTTATACAGGCAGGGCTAAAAAGTCCTGTTCTTAAATGAGCTGCAAAAACTGAAGCCCAACTGCAGCAAATTACAGGCCGGGTTGGGCAGGCCCAACGGGCCTGACCCATATTGACGGCTCTATATTTAGGGCAAACAATATAAATCTCGATAGTTTGAAGTTTAATTATTGAAAATCTCGAGATACATAATTAGCTGCTCAGTATATTCAAAGATACTTTATAATTACTTTGTAAGAGTGGAGATTAGTGTAAGTATAAGTTAAAGTGTATGTTTATGCTATTTTCCTTATATTTACTTATCCTTCATTGTACTTTTTTGATATATCTACCCTACTATCTAATTTTGAACTCGTATTTGTCCTTGAGTTGTTAAGTCCATTTGTCCCCCAAAATCATATTTGTCCATGTACTTTTATAAAATAGTTACTTTTACCTTTTTTCATACTTTTTTGATATATTTATCGTATCATCTAATTTTGAACTCATATTTGCCCTTAAATTGTTAAGTCCATTTGCCCCACTTTTATTACCCTCCATGTCCCCCATTTTATAGGTATGAAATAAGGAAAGTTCAATATTGAGAAAATAGATAATAGAGAATTTATCTCTAATCGAAGATATATAACATCACCTCTTTTGTGCATAATATATTTTAATATATGATTAGGAAATAATTTAGTAAATTAATCATTATCTTCAAATTGACTAATTTTACATTTGTTGCAACATCTGTCTAAATCAGTTTGGTTAGCTCCAATAGATTTTTCATCGGTTGCATCTGAATAATTAGTTGTTGTGATATATGTAGAGTCTAATGATCACACATATTAGACACCTGCTGTAATAGATATGTAAATCCGTTGCAACAAATGTCTACATCTATTTGATTAATTCTAACAGATTATCATCTATGTAGACACCTAATTTCGTCCCTCCCCGATATCGTTTTTACCCATTGTTTACCTTATCCTACCGTGTACCCTCACCCGTGTGATAATCCCTCCACAAAATGACAAAAATAACAACCCCCTACCTAATTTTGTCTTATCCTAATATTCTAACAACCCACCCAATTAAAAAACAACACTTACCTACTCCTAACAAACTCTACCCCACCTACCCTACCCCCTACCCCACGTGACCCCACCTACCTCATCACTACCCATCCTCACCTTATATATATACAAAAAGAGATATATTGATGGAAGGGATTCAGAAAAAAAAGGAGAAGGACTCATCTTCCTCATTCTACACACATACATACAAAATTCACGATAGAATTTTCTCCTTTCTCCATCAACCAAGAGTCATTTCCTCCATTATCACCCACATTCCATCAATTTCTTTCCTTATTTTAATCAATTGACACAACAAACAACACTATTCGGCCCCCTTAAACACATACCTATTTTTATAATTTTAAATCATCAATAAAAATACCCATTTATACCAACACCCATTAATTCTCACATTCTCCAGATCTGGATATTGATGGCTAGTTTTCGTCATTTCTAGCAGTGACGATAAAGTTGTTGGTTATTTCCGTTTGAGCTTCATCGAAGTTTGTTTGTACAGTTTCATCGTCGTTGATCTTCGGTGGTGTTGTGAGATGGCTGTTGCAGTGTTTTAGTGGTGGAGTTCACTGGATCTGAAATCACGGTGGTGATGATGTGGGTTGTAGTTTGGGTGGTTGATGGTCGGAGTTTGCCATTAAGAATGATGTTTAAAATTCGGACTTGAATTTGATCATCTGAGGGACAGACTTGAAGATCGGAGTGAGAAAAATTAGAGAGATTTGAGGAAGATTTGCGCGAGAGAGAAAAGAAAGAGGGGGGGAACTACTGTTCCGACGAAAATCTCACCGGAAAATGCCTTTTTCGACCGAAAAACACTCAAAATTGATCCTTCCGGTGAAGCTGACAGTCCCATCCCATCCCAAAAACACTGAAACAGCAACAAAAATAGCTAATTAATCGAGCCCCTCCCCTGTTTCTTCTATTTTCGGACCAAAATTCCATCTCTTCTTCTTGATCTTCGCCAATTGAATTGGGGCTTATCGACGTACAGAGTTGCGAGATTTGGGGTCGAGTTTGGTGTTGTTTAGGTTTTGCTCGTTGGTCGAGGTTTAATTCACGGATTCAGAATGCAAATCTATTCTTTTCATCCAAATAATATTTGAATCAGAAAAGTTATTGAGTTTCGATTGGGAGTATTGGAATTTCTGGTTTTATCTACTTTTGTATCTCGTCACCGGGATTGGGCTTTGGTACTTCATCGGGTGTCGTTCCTATTTTGGGGATTGGTTTTTCGTTGGTCTTAATCACTTTTGTGGTGCAAATTCTTTAATATCGGCGTTGGGATTCGTCACTATTGAGGTTCTGTTCCAAGTTCTGAAGTCCGGGCCTTCTTAAATGTTATTATCAACGAAATCGACTATCGAAAGGTCCAATTCTACTCTTTTCCTCTTCTATTTTATTGTTTACTATGCTTTGGTGTTTGGATTAAGCTTCGGGTGTTGTTTGATACTTGTTGGTGATGAATGCATGGTGTCTGGATTGGTGATAGGTTGTTATTTTGATATTGACTCGTTGTTTAATTTCGTTGAAAAGTGATTGTGGGTCGTTGAAATAGAAATGGTGAATTGTGAAAATTTAGTATTAAAATAAAAATTGGGGCGGAATTGAGAATTTGATAAAATGGTGAATTTGGATTGATTAAAGACTTTTGGTTTAATTTGGTTTAAATATAAATATGGTTGAAATGCAGTAGTATCATGATAAGACCGGCAAAAGTGTAGGCAAACGTAGGCCGGGTAGGCAAATTTAGGAATAACAATTTGTTGGAGTGTTTGAATATGTGCATAAATGGTACTTTCTACTTTATTGCACGATTTGTATTGATTTATCCGAGGAATGCCCCGAAGTACCTTGTACTTGGAAGATATTCGTGGTGAAGGTCCGAGGCGTCGGGTAAAGCGGTAGAGCGTAGTATAGGATTAGTCTAGGGTAGAATAGATTTATATTTCCGCATTATTTATTTTTGGACTGTATAATTGGACTGGACTTTACATTTTTGGATTGTTTTGTTTTGTTTATTTTTTGATTATTTTGCGTTCTTTTGTGTGGTTTATACATTTCGTAATGCCAAAATAGTCGATACACTCTACCAAGCGACCGTGGTTGAACCACGGGATCGAGGGGTGCCTAACACCTTCCCCTCAGTCAACAGAATTCCTTAGCCGGAGTCTCTGTTCGCAAACCAGTTTAAAGAGTCAAATGATTTTGAAAAGGATTTTTCCAATGGTGACTTGGCACACCAGATTATGCCAAGTGGCGACTCTGAGTTAAAAATGTAAATATTCCTTTTCCGAAACAAATTTTCATTTCTTGTCACTTAAAAAACCCTTTCGAACTTAAAATATAAACCAATCTTTTGGAGTACGTTAAAAGGGGTGTGACAGCTCTGACTTTTAAAAAAAATATCTTCATGACATCCAAATTTTCTAACTTTTTAATTATATAAATTAATAAAGAAGATTTAAAAACAAGAATATTTCTGGTGAGTTTTTTATGGTTTAAATTGTGTTTATCATTTATTTTTTTATTCTTTTCTGTGAAAAGAAATGACTTAATTAAATCAAACTGGTGGTAACGTAATCTTTCTGTTTCTTTAATAACCATTTTTATTAATTGAGTTATAGCAACATATTGTATATCCGTTGCATCAGATAACCCATTTGTTTTAACAAATGTACCATCTATTGCTATAAATCGACCATCTGTTTAAGGAGCTTTTTTAATTTTTTCTAACTGATTCATAAGTCGTAACAGATGAGGAATTT
Organism: Capsicum annuum; assembly: GCF_002878395.1. Classification (NCBI taxonomy): domain Eukaryota; kingdom Viridiplantae; phylum Streptophyta; class Magnoliopsida; order Solanales; family Solanaceae; genus Capsicum; species Capsicum annuum. Next base: position 15,231,215 of record NC_061111.1, read on the forward strand.
GATGTATCAGAAGAGTTTTTTTGTTTTTGTTTGTTTGTTGAATGTGTTTAGACAAGAGTCACAGTCACTACTATTCATTAACTTTTTTCTTAAAAATCATATCATCATATATATATATATATCTTAATTAAATTAATCCAATGTTGTGACTTTTTTTAAATTAAATAATCTTTCTTTTACAATTATAATATCATTTAGTTCCTTATTATTTATTAACGAACCATTTTTAGGAGAATTTCTCATCATGACCGCATCCCTAACTCCAACCGCTGACATGTTTTGAATAGGGAATAAATATAATGATAATTAAATATTGAATAAGAATTAAAAATTCAAAATCGACCAAACCAAACCATGAAACATATACATGGATTTTTTTGAATCCCTTATAGGTAGATCGGATATAAAAAAAGGGAAATACATACGCTAAAAGAAAGAAAAAATATAACCTAATTATTATTATTATTATTATTATTATTATTATTATTATTATTATTATTATTACAATTATTATTGTCAACCTGACAATTTTCATCCGGCAGCAGTAGGGCCCTCCTTAGCCTTGCTCGGAAGTCAGCCAAATCCCTCTGGAGTTCATCAAACTGCCTTTGAAATTCCTGCAAGGACTCGATATGAACCTTCTTGTACGAATATGGCTTTGACATATTAGTATTGTAAGTATAGTAGAATGAACAAGAGTGAGTGAGGAGGCCGGAGGGACCTATTTATAAAATGATTGAGAATTGGAAGGGACTAGACTTAGTCAAACAAAAAGCAACGACTGTTCATATCCCTTAAAAGAAAAAATTACACAAATCCTATATTTAAGACACCATATTACACAATATCCCTTAATGTTTTAAAAAATTACATAAAATCCCAGATTCATATTTACTAGTGATACATATGCTGTATGTATCACTGCTTAACATATGTATTACAATTTGAAATTTCGAGATAAAATGTAATTAGCAAACTATCCGGGATTTAATGCAATATTGCTGAAACTATCCGGAATTTATGTGTTGTGTGTGTTACTTAAATAATACTGGTGACTTTATTAATAAGTAAATTAGAAAAAAATGGATCTAAATACAATATTTTATCTTTTTGTTGTATTTTCGAAAGATAAAGATTGGTAATCTATTGCAAAAAATATTCTACCTGTCAGATAACTTACAACATATGGACAATCTGTTGCAACAGATGGATACATCAGTTTACTTTTTCTTTAGTTGTGGCGTCTGTTGCAACTTGCTAGTCATCTGTTTATTCACTTTCATCGAGAGCAATTGATTTTTCTAAACACTTCTTGGCCAAATTCAATTTTTGCTCTTGGATTGCTTCTCTTTTTTTCTTTGCATCCTTCAACCAAACTAAATTTTTGCTATTGGATTGAGGGCAAAAATTGAATTTGGAGGCCAGCTTAAAGGATACAAAAAAAAAAAAAAAGCAGTCCAAGAGCAAAAATGAGTTTGGCCAAGAAGTCTTTAGAAAAATCTATTGCTCTCGATGAAATTGAATAAACAGATGATTAGCAAGTTGCAACAGACGCCACAGCTGATGGAAAAGAAAACTGATATATACATCTGTTACAATAGATTGTCCATATGTTGTAAGTTATCTGACAGGTAGAATATATTTTGCAACAGATTACCAATCTGTTTCTTTTAAAAATACAACAAAAAGATAAAATGTTGTATTTAGATATGTTTTGTTTAATTTACATATTAATAAAGTCACCAATTTTATTTAAGTAACACACACAACACATAAATCCCGGATAGTTTGCGTCAGATATAGAGTCTGTTGCATCAGATATGGAGTCTGATGCAACAGATATGGAGTCTGTTGGAATACATAGCAGCCTTGCTGGTGGTTTGATTTGTTCCATCAGTTGCTCCGTCTGTTGCAACATCAACAACAACATAAACTACAAACAACAAATAAAAAACATCAACAACAAAGAAAACAACAACATTTGTTCCAACAACATCATCAACTACAAAAAAGCATACATCCTATGTTCCAACACCATCAACAACAAGGGACGGACCCACATGGAGTCCTCTGGGTATGCAAGCACAGACTGAACTAGTATCAAACTTTATATATGTATGTGGAAATAAAGAAAAAAATGTATATAATCTAATCAGTGAGCACCCATAATAAGAGTTGTTTGGTTAGCCTAGTTGTTGTTTATGGGTGCTTAAGGCTATTTATTTCTTTTGGTCTTGAGTTCAATTCCCACTCAGCACATATTTTTTAAATTTTGGTAACCAACTCTTCTTTTCTTATTCACTTTAAACTTTTTATTTTTCTCTCTCTTACTCCTTGTGTTGATTGTTCGGACTCTACTATTTTTAAGCCAAGAAGCACCCACCGTCTAAACCACACCACACCACAAGTTCCAACAATGTCAAACCCACCAACAACACCACACCACAAGTTTCAGCAATGCCAGCCCCACCAACAACATCAATAACAACATCAACAGCAAAGAAACAAACAAAATACATAAAAAAAATGATACTGCCAACAAGGCTTTTAAACGTCTCCCAACAGATGACTTTTTTTCGCATCTTATAATAAAAATTCTCGGTATATTTATTCAACAATTAAAAGTTCCTTCAAATTTTTTAAATAAATATGATATGGAAAATGGTAATTAAATAAACAAAAAGATGTAAATAAAGTTGCAAGAAGAAGACGAGAATGAAAGCGCAATAGTGAATCATATCATACAATGTCAAAAAGGGGTCAAAACAACAATTTCAGTCGAGGAATATAAGATAGATTCGAATGAAAATTTTTTAGAAAGAGGAGAGAAAAAAAAGGTTGTGATAACCCTAAAGAGGATAGAAAGAAAAAAGATGAGAGATTTAGGGCTGAAGGAGAGGAGGAGAGAGATGAAATAATTCTAATTTCTAGATGTACTACCCTTAATATTAAATGTCTAAACAAAGTGTATTTATTCAAATTTATATTTACAAAGCATAATTAATAAGGCTAATTTGGTAGTAAAATAAACCCTTAATTAATATTTTCTTGATGGGAGTGCCAAGTCAATATGAAAAGGAAGAAGTATTAGGGGTTTCAATATTCATTAATTAATATTCACTAATAATTTGAGGGGCACGAGGAAGAAAACGGGTGACATTGAAAAGACAGGACAAGACTACTCAATGAGATTTTTGAGTTATCTAAGAAACATTTTTTACCGCCTTTAGTAGTACTACTACTTTATCTACTCGGACAGTAGCTTGCTTTAAAATTAAAAGAAAACAAAAAGATTTTCAAACAGATATGTCGTCTGTTGCAACAGATTTAGATATCTGTTTGAGAAATCCTAACAGCTCAGTCATCTGTGACAACAGATGAAAATTTCATTTGATAACTAAATCAAAAACGTCATCTGTTACAACAGATATCAACATCTATTTGAAAATTTTCAACACCTCAGTCATCCGTCATAATAGATGCAAATGTCTATTTGATAATTAAATAAGAAATATCATCTGTTGCAACAGATATTGTTATCTGTTTGAAATTCTCCAATATCTTAGTTGTTTGTTGCGACAGATTTCATTTCAATTGATTTAGGATGAACTAGGGATGAAAGAATGAGCTCCTCATTAACTTAATGTTAAGATTAATAATAGTACCTACATTAATTTAGGTGGAACGAGGGATGAATGAATGAGCTCGCAGGGTCAATTACAAATCCAATTTAGTCATTGCATTTACATGGTGTTAGTATTGCGCTCATCCGGACCCGAGTCGTCGATCGATCACTCTGAGTTGAAATGTGTTCTCATTAACTTAATGCTAAGATTAATAATAGTACCTACATTGATATAGGTGGAATTAGGGATGGATAAATGAGAAAAAATGGTCAACTGCAACTTCAATTAAGTTTTTTGGCAATTGCATGATGAGATGGTACTGCATTCCTCCTGACAAGAGTCATCGATCGATCATTCTGAGACGAACGGATTCTTACTACCTCGTATGTTCAACTAATACCTTAGTTGAATAATCTGGGACTAGGGGTGAGTTCTCATAAGGTTAACTACAAATTCAATTGAGTCTTTTGGCAAATGCATGATGAGACGGGATTGCGTTCCTCCCGACAAGAGTCGTCGATCGATCACTCTAAGCCGAACCGATTCTTACTACCTCATATGTCTAACTAATACCTTAATTGATTAATCTTGGACCAAGGGTGAGTTCTCATAATGTCAACTACAATAGATGACATCGCCTATTTGATAATTTACAACAGATGGGTAATCTATTGCAATATATGACTCAATCCATTTGATAATTTACAACAGATGGGTAATATGCTACAACATATTACATAATCTATTTGATTTGATCAAACAGAAAAGACAACATATTACATAATCTATTTGATTTGATCCAACAGAAAAGACATTTATTGCAATAGGTTGAGCATTTATTTATATATAATTCAATTTAGTTCATATGTTAGACTAATACCTTAATTGAATGTGAGTTCTCATAGGGTCAACTACAACTTCAATTGAATCTTTTGTCAATTGTATGATGAAATGGTACTTCGTTCCTCCCAACTAGAGTCAGTGATCGATCACTCTGAGCCGAACCATTTCTTACTACCTCATATGTTAGACTAATACCTTAATTGATTAATCTAGGACTAGGGTACTAATACCTTGATTGAATAATCTGGGACTAGGGGTGAGTTCTCATAGGGTAAATTATCGATTAATCTAGGACTAGGGGTGAGTTCTCATAGGGTCAGCCACAACAGATGACAACGCCTATTTGATAATTTCTAACATATGGGTAATTTGTTGCGACATATGACAATCCATTTGATAATTTACAGTAGATGGATAATCTGTCGCAACAGATGACATAATCTTTTTGATAATTTACATCAGTTTTGTAATCTGTTGTTACCTAATCTGATTGGTAATTTACAACAGATGAGAAATATGACACAACATGTTGAACATTTATTTTTTACAATTTCAATTGAGTTCATATGTTAGACTCCTAAATTGATTAATCTAGGACCAGGGGTGAGTTTTCACAGGGTCACCTCCTAGAGTACTCGGTCAACTAAAACTTCAATTGTTTTTATATGATTTTAAAAATTACGCATATATTTTATGATTTTAAAAATAATTAAGATCATTTCGGACCAAATTAACATTTTCAAAACTACTTGTCATTCTTTTCCAAAATACAAATCAATCCATACAAAATGTTTCATCATTTTAAATCTCGAGGTCTGGCTCTTTCTCTCTCATTCTCACTTAACAATACAGTACAGATAAAAACTACTCAATAAATTTGCTCAACCCTCCACAACAGATCGCTTTTCTTCTCATTTCTTACCACATAGGTATTATTTTTTGACATCATTCTTGCTTGTATCAGTCATTTTCTTTGTCTTCATAGGCAACAGAGTTCGAGAAGAGCTCTATATTTATTTTTTTTCTAAAAAATAAGGGCTTTTAAGTTAATGATGAAAAATAAAACTTTTAGTTGTATTATCTTCGAGAATGGGTTTATAATTTTAATTTTTGATGGTAAAATCATAGAAAGAACTTGAGAAATCCCTAGTTTCTATCACAGTGTTCTGTTGACTGTCGTGGTATGGTTGGATGGTGTTGGTGGTGTTGGTGATGGTGGTGTTTGTGGCCGTCGTGGTGGCACAGGTGGTGGCATTGGTGGTGTTGGTGGTGTTGGTGTTTGTGGCCGTCGTGGTGGCACAGGTGGTGGCATTGGTTGGTGGTGTTTGTGGTGGTGTCGGTATCCGTGGTGTTTGTTTGTTTGTTGGCATTGGTTAGTGGTGTTTGTGGTGTGGCTGTTGGTGTGTCGGTATTCGTGGTGTTTGTAATGTATTTTTTAAAATCTATGTATACATCAACTGTAATGTAATTTTTGTTTTTCTTTGTCTGTAGATAAAACATGTCTCCCAAAAGAAAAGAAAGTGAAAGTGGATCAACGTCTGACCACTCAAAAAAAAGGCTACAGTACAGAGGGATTCAGAGGAGCTTCCTAAACAATCTCAGTCTGGGAAAAGTGAAGCTGAGGAGAGATGTGAAAACAACATTGAGGGAGGTGGACAAGGGTCGTAGATGGTGATGAAGAAAATGAAAGTGAGAAAGAGGAGGAATTGAAGAGTCAGAAAGAGAAAGAGTACCACATTATACGTCTTTCCTTGGGCTTTATGGTAAAACTAATCACTAATTTTACTCATCCATTACTTTATATTGAATATAGTTATTATGATTTTTTTGCTTGCTTTCTGTTTACACTTTTTAGGCTTGGGAATTTGAAGTCATTCCTCCCCTTCGAAAGCAGTTAATCGATTACCCGGATGAGGTTTCTCATCCAAGGTGTTTAGGTGGTTGGCTGGAAAGAGCAACACCAATATCAAGGAGGCTGGTCTCTTTAACCCTCCGGATGATGCAGTACGTCTTCTTTAAGTAAAATAATTCTACTCAAAGATAAGAAAAATATTGAACAAATGTTATAACTGATGCACCAGATGGGACATCTGTTGCGACGGAGTATATCTTGCATCAGATTACCCATCTGTGGCTTTGGTTCTCTGAACCCGACTCTTAAAAGATTAACCATCTACTACAAATTATGTAATATATGTTTAATCTGATAGCATATCGTTCATCTGTTGCGACGTACAGATCATCTATTGCATAACAGATTACCCATCTTATGCAGCTGTTACAACAGATGATTGATATTTTGCATCAGATTACCATGTGTTGCTCTGTTTCTCTCAACCAGACTCAAACGGATTTTAACTATATACTGCAAACTATGCAATAGATGGGTCTTTTTTTTAAATGTAGCCTAACTATGAAAATAATTATATTATATGATTTAAATGCATTTGTCTTTTTTTTTTATAGGTTGTGCATCCATGGATCGTGCCTACTGAGGAGGAGTCGGTGATGACTTCTTATATTACTCTTGGTCATGTTAATACTATTGCAGACCCAACGGTGGAGTTAATAAAGAAGGAATTGGCTAGAGCAACAGCCATAAGAAGAGCAGTTAGGCAAGGTCAGCCTTATGTTGAGGCTCTTCATGACCAATCTTTTGCTAAGGCAGATCCGGGTGCTTCTTCGGGTGGAGTTATTGGTGTTGGTGGCAGGCATGCTGATACTGCTACCAAAGAATAAATATGTTTGAAAACACCCCTTTTTCACCCTTACACAGGTCTCTCTCACCCCTCTTCACCCTCATGTTCTCGATGTGAATGCGGTGAGTGCAAGGACAAACAGGATAAACTCTTTGAAAAATTAAAGGCTATCTCTAAAGCTATCGAGGAATTCGAATCCAAGAGGTGTGTCATACCATCCAAGAAGGTGAAGGAGCCACACACTCCTACAGCGTTGATTAGGAGAAAGAAAAGAGCAATTAGAGACGTACTCTCCATTCGAAAATCAAAAGAAATTGCAATTCCTCCCTCTCCAAAAGCTATTGAAGTTTACGGGCCAGTCAAGAAGGTGGACATATTGGCGCCAAAGAGAAGAGGGATCTGCGACAGGCCAAATCTACACGGCAAGAGCTGGACTGAGGCAAAACGAATTCTTACAGTCATTAGCGTGAATGACATGCATTATCAGGCTGTTGAGATACTACTCGAGGAGGGAAAGATCAATGTTTATGACTCCAACGTACCTCTCATTGATGATTTTGATCTTTTTCTCCTCGTGGAGCCACTGATGGTGTTGTTGCCCATCTTGTTGAGGGAGAGTAAACTGATGAATCATTTGCCAAAGAAAGTGTTGATGAAGAAATCATTGGATTTTGAAGGTCGAAACAGGGGAATGATCCTTCCAAAAGATGATGCCGCTAAAGCGAGCGGCTCGCACGCTCTTGCACACATCGAATGTTTGCTAATGACATAGAAATGGCTGAGCCAACAACTTTTTTATGCGACAACGCTGTGACAAACCTGCAAGAGGTCTGGGTTATGGGGTACTAACTGGACGCTTGAAGCCTCTGTGTGTATATAGAAGAGCCTGTGAAATAGAAATTTTTATTTTCAAGTCACCCTTCACTTTATTACATGTACATATAGTGGCAATAATTTTTTCTGGTAAAAGTTGAGTTTTTTATAATACAATAGATTAGATTTTCAATCTATTGCAATAGTGGGAAGACCTATTTGAATAATCTAATAATCTAAGTCTAATATGTTGCAAGAGTGGAAAGACCTATTTGATAATTTCTATGAATAATCTAAGTCTAATCTGTTGCAACAGTGGGAAGACCTGTTTGATAATTTCCACAGATGACCTAAATTTTACAACATATGCCTAAATTTTTTTAATATTTTCCAACAGTTACCTTGAATATCCATGTGCTCGTCGACAACAAACCAGTAGAAAATACACACACCACCATGAAAATTTCAGCAATTAGGCTTCAATATTTATGTGCCCAACAACACCAAACCAGTAGCAATAACGGCAACAATGTAGTATCTTCTTGCTCAATTTTGTTTCTCTTCAGAAGCCTTGACTTTGTTCAACAAACCCCAGATTATACGATTTGCTTGTGAAGGGTGTCGTTCTTCATACCAATCAAAGTAATCGCATCCACCCAATTTCTATAAAAAAGAGAACATAATTACAAAATAATTACAAGTCAATAATTAATCAATTAATTAAATAAAAAAAATATTACCTTTGAAATCTTACAAGTAAAAAACCTACGACCCGGATTTTGTTGAGTTCAAGAAGTCTTTAACAGAGCTTCATGACCGCACTTACAATATCAAAAATCTTTATCACAAAAAAACAGTGGAGGATGTGCTCGACATTGTCAAGGTCAGTTGGAAAAAAATAAAAGTAATAATTTGAAGAATTTGGATAGATAAAAGAAGATGACGATGAAGAAGAAGGTTTGGGAATTTAGGGTTAAATTTTAGGAGAAAGATGAATATATAAAACAATGTGGGGGGGGGGGGGGGG